>NW_026652284.1:3308764-3469231 GCF_009828535.3 Hylobates moloch | reverse complement strand
TGTAAAGGAATACTGGTCTAATATTATTCAAATTTGATGAAAACTGCCAAGAAGCTCAATGACCCCGAGGTACAAGTGTATTAGTCCATTCTCACACTGCTATGAAGAAATACCCGAGACTAGGTGATTTATAAAGAAAAGAGATTTAACTGACTCACAGTTCTGCATGGCTAGAGAGGCCTCAGGAAACTTACAATCATGATGGAAGTCACCTCTTCACAGGGCGGCAGGTGAAAGAATGAGTGCCAGCAGGGGAAATGCCAGATGCTTATAGAACCATCAGATTTCATGAGAACTCACTCACTATCACGAGAACAGCATGGGGGAAACCACCTCCATGATTCAATTATCACCCACCAGGTCCCTCCCAGGACACATGGGAATTATAGGAATTACAATCCAAGCTGAGATTTGGGTAGGGACACAGTCAAACCATATCAACAAGCAACATGATAAAAATGACACCAAGGGATATCATAACCAAACTGCAGCCAGAGAAAATGACAAATTGTGTATAGAAATCATAAAAAATTATTTGTATAATTTTTATACAAATTGTGTACAAATCTTCTGTACAGATTATGTACATGTTATGTACAAATTAAAAATTTAAAAGCAAGAGTTCACTAACAATATGAAACCTACAAGAAACTCATTTCAAGTATAAAGACACAAATAAGTTAAAATTAAATGGATGCAAAAAGATATACTAACCATGAGAAAGCTGGGGTGGCTATACAAATATCAGACAAGTAGATTTTAGAGCAAAGAATACTAAAATAAGGATAAAGAAAGTAATTTCATCACAATCAAGAGGTCAGTTCCTCGAGGTGACATAACAACCCTAAACATCCATATATCTAATTAACAAGCTTCAGAATCCCTGAAGCAAAAACTTAAGGAGCTGCAAGGAGAGAGACAAATGGCAATTATAGTCAACACCCCTTTCTCAATAATTGGTGGAACAAATAGAAAATCAATGAGGATATAGAGTAACACTATCACCTGGGTTGAACTACTTAGCATTTAAAAGGCACTCCAACCAGCAACAGCACCATGCATGCTCTTTTCAAGTGCGCATGGAAAATTTGCCAACATAGACCATATTCTCATTTATAAAACAAGTTTCCATGAATTTCAAAAGATATGAGTTGTGGTGTGATAGAGTTTGGATGTGGCCCCCTCTAAATCTCATGCTGAAATGTCATCCCCAATGTTGGAGATGGGGCCCAATGGGAGGTGATTGGATCATGGGGCAGATCCCTCATGAATGGCTTGGTGCCATCTCTTTGGTGATGAGTGAGTTCTCCCTTAGTGAGTTCACCTGAGATCTGCTTAAGTGTGTGGCACCTCCCCCGTCTCTCTTACTCCCACTTTCCCCATGTGCGATGTCAGCTCCCCTTTGCCGTCCACTATTATTGTAAGCAGCCCAAGGCCTCACTAGCAGCTGAGCAGATGCTGGCACCATTCTCCCTGTATAGCATACAAAGCTGTTAGCCAATCAAACCTTCTTTCTTTATGAATGATTCAGTCTCATGTATTTCTTTATAGCAATACAAGAATAGCCTAATACATGGTGTTAGGATATGTATTGCTTATTGTCCATGGTTCTTGGCTCATAACTCCCATAGCTCTTTTTTTATTTTTTAGAGACAGAGTCTCGCTCTGTTGCCCAGGCTGGAGTACAATGGCACGATCTTGGCTCACTGCAACCTCCGCCTTCTGAGTTCAAGCCATTCTCCTGCCTCAGCCTCCCAAGTAGCTGGGATTACAGTTGTGCACCACCATGCCTGCCTAATTTTTGTATTTTTAGTACAGACAGGGTTTCATCAAGTTTGGCCATACTGGTCTTGAACTCCTGACCTCAGGTGATCTGCCCGCCTAGGCCTCCCAAAGTGCTGGCATTACAGGAGTGAGCCACCACGCCTGGCCCCATAACTCTTGTCTTTTATCATAAAGCTGGGTGTGTCAGGGCCTCAGGGGCAGGCCTTAGGAAAGAGAAAGTCTGTGACCTTCTCCTGCCCTCATTTCACCTGCTGCAAGGCATGACTCTAATATTCCCCCACCTTTCTGATTGTGGGTATTAAGACTCTCCCCAAAGAGGGTCCCACCTTATCCCTGGGGGAGGAAATGCTAACTGCATGAAGCTTCCATAAAAACCCAAGAGGATTAGGGTGCAGGAGCTTCCAGAGAGTTGAATACTCGGAGCCCGACAGGAAGGTGAAGAACTCATTCACGTGTCCAGAGGGTGATGCACCCCAACTCCAGGGGCAGATGCTCCCATGCTCAGGACCCCTCCAGACCTTGCCCTATGTATCTCTTCATCTGGCTGTTAATTTATATCCTTTAAAATATCCATATTAATAAATCAGTAATCGCAAGTGTTTGTCTGCATTCTGTGAGCAGCTCTAGCAAATCAATCAAATCCAAAGAGGGGGTTGTGAGAACCCCAGCCTGAAGCCAGGTGGTCAGAAGTTCCAGAGGCCCAGACTTGTGACTGTGGGGAAGGAGGGGACTGTCCTGTGGGACTGAGCCCTCACCCCATGGGATCTGGTGCTATCTCCAGGTAGACAGTGTCAGAACTGAATTGGAGGACACCCAGCTGGTGTCTGCTGCTTCATGCATGGAGAAAACCCACACACATTTGGTCACAGAAATCTCTTCTGTGTTGACAGTTGTTGTGGTGTGAGAGTAGAGGAAAAACATGATTTGAAAGAGTGTTTCCCTACATGCAAGTCGTATAAAATACATTCATTCTCTGACTACAGTGGAATTCAGCTAGAAATCAATAAGAGAAAAATATCAAGAAAACTCACAAATACTTGGACATCAAATAACATACTTCAAAAGTGCCCATGGGTTGAAGAAAAAAATCAAAAGAAAAACTGGAAATTGGCAATAAAAATTAAACATAACTTATCTAAATTGTGGGATGCAACCAAAGCAGTAACTAGAGGAAAATTGATAGCACTGAAATACCTACTTTAGAAAGAAGAAAGACCTTTAATCTTTGACATCAGCTTCCCCCTTAAGAGATCAGCAAAAGAACAGCAAATTAGACCCTAAGTAACTAAAAGAAAATAATAATGATCAGAGTAGAAATCAATGAAATGAGAAGCAGAAAAACAATAGAAATTGATGAGATTAGAAGCTAGGGTCTTTGAGCAGGTAAACAAAATTTTGAAACTTCTAGTCAGACTGGTCACATAAAATATAGATAAGACACAAATTACCAATATTAGCAATAAAAGAGGTGACACCAAGACAGAACCTACAGAGGGTTACATAAATGTCAGCTACTACTACCCTGTGGGCTCTTCTCTCAGGGACCTCAGAGTCCAGTTATCAGGGATGGTGTCCAATGCACCCCCATTGCCACCCACCCTGTACCTGGCCCATCAACCTGTGGGCAGCAATGCTCAACCAGCTGGAGGAATGTGTGAATGGCTGCAGCTGGTCCCAGGATTCCAGGGTGATGGAACTGCTGCCTCACATTCTTGGTGCTGACCTCTTGGCCACCCTGAGCTCCCTTTCTTCTCCCTGGGGATTCTGCCCCAGTACAACCTTGATTTGGTTCTGTTTGCCTGGTGACTTGATTTTGCATTTGCTCTTGGGTTCCTCAGGGTTCTCCTAATAAATCTAAGTGGGCGAAAGTGTTGCTCATGGTTACCACCAGAGAGTGTCAGGAGTTGGTACCAAGATGGCACAGTCCCATTCCTCTGAGAAGGCAGGTGTGGAAAGGAGGGTTGCTCGCTTGGGACCCGAGGGAGCGTCCACCTCTGGGAAATGTCCTTTCCTGGGGAAGCAGCAGCTTTTCCTCACACTGAGCTCTGGTTCCTCCGGGAACAGTGACCCCTCTAGCCTGTGATTAGACCCACACTATTTCTGTAATGTTTTATTTGCAGACATCTAAGTGTGAAATTCTGATAAATAAAATATGATGTCATCCCCGCCAATCCCCGGTTGTCTCACCAATCAGCCTCTCAAGAAGCAAAGTATGACACACACATTTCACCCACTCTCAGCATCACTGAACTCATGTTCCAAGTCAGGGCAGGGAGGGGGCTGGCAGGGAGAAAGCTTCCGGCATAGTAGCATTAATTTTTCAGCTACAGAGACAGAAAAATATTCTTAAGTAAATGTTTATGTGCCTCGTCGTATTTATTGTTCTATGTAGCCTAACAAATTACCAGAAATTTAGCAGCTGAAAGCATCGTGCATTTACTATCTCAGTTTCCATAGGTCAGAATTCTGGGAGGGTCCTCTGCTCAGGGCCCCGGACTGCTCCTCTGACAGCCTCTGCACATGCTCAGCTCGTAGAGGCAGGATGTCAGGGGGCCAGTGCCTCTCTACAAAGTATCACACACTGAGTGTCTCAAAACAACAAGAATTTCCTCTCTTACAGTTCTGGAGGCCAGAAGTCCATAATCCAATTGTGCGCAGGGCTGGTTCCTTCTGAGGCTGGGAGGGAGAATCTGCCCCAACCTCATCCAGCTGCTGGTGGTTTGCTGAAATCTCCCATGTTCCTCGGTTTGAGGCAACAGCACCTGGTCTGTGCCCCACAGTCATGTGGCCTTCTCCCTGTGTGTTTCTAGATCTTTTCTTCTTATAAGGACTCCAGTTATTGGACTAGGGCCCACCCAAATCAGTATGACTGCATCTTAACCAGTTACATCTGCAAACACCCAATCCCCAAATAAGCTCATATTCTATGGTTCCAGGCAGATGAGAATGTTGTGGGGTCATTATTTGACCCACTAAAGTGATTGTCACCCTGACAACAAATGGGTGGATACAGTGAAGGCCAGAGGGGCTGGCGAAGGAACAGGTGAAGCTGGGCTGGGCTCCGTGTCTGTGCCCCGAGTGTTCCCTGGCCTCACCTCCCACCCCCCACAGCCTGAGGTGGCTGAGAGACACTAGTGTCCACACTTGCCAGGGGGCTCTTCCCCTAACAGCCCACCAGGCGTGTGTTCAAGTGCCTTGGTCCACTGGGCCAGCTTCTCTGCAGTCTCTGCCCCCACCTCAGTGGAGAAATCCATGAGGATGCCCTGTCTTCATTTCTAGGGCTGCCTGCACCCCATCTTCCCTTGATTTCCAGTGCCCACTGCCTGGAAGTTTCTCAAGAAATATTTGCTGAATAAATACGAGCAAGTAAATGGATAATCTCCTTCCCAGTGAGAGGCCAGACCCTCCTTGGCCCCAGCTGCCCATGCTCCACCTTTAGCCCACCCCAGATCCTAGGGTTCCCACCCGCTTACCCCTCCCAAACCCTTCCAGTCCCCTGCAGCTCCCTGCCTCCCCACGCCCAAGACCTGCCGTCTCTCCCTTGGGACCACCGATCAAGCAGAGAAGGAAGGCGGGTGCTGGAAACAGGAAGGAGGGGAGGCTGTGACTCTCAGGTGAGAGGATAAGGCTCTCAGATGCTTGTGCAAGTTCAGATGAAAGGTAAAACTGCTGAAACAAAAGCTCTTAAGCAACAGCACACAGTGAGTGTTCCCGATCAGCAGACAGCTCTGCTCCACACAGTCGCTCAGGAACCCAGGCAGACAGCAGCTCCCATTTGCTGAGCTCTTACCAGCACTGAGCTCTTACCAGCACTGTGTTCTGGCACTGTGCTAGGTGTTCCCACACACACAATGTACAGACCTGGTGCTGCTGTCAAGACTGCTAAAAGATTGACATACTCTTGCACATGGGTGGGTATATGGCACTGTCCCAAGGCCCCATGAACACTCTGCATGCTCCCTGCCTCTGCAAATGAAGAGCGGTGACTATGGACACCAGGCCTGTGGATGCTGCCAGTTGTTAAATATCCTGGGTGTTGGCCCTGCCCTCCTGGCTCATTGGCTTCTTGTGCTACCCTCAGAAGTGTATGCTGCTGTCACCTTCCACTTTACAAAAGGGAAAGCAGGATCCAAGTAACAGGGGAGCTCACCGAGCCCCTGCAACGATGGGGAGGAACAGCAGGGTCACCCAGGCCTCACTGCATCACAGACCCTTGCTGGCTCTGCTGGGTGGCCTCTCTGCAGCCAGGGAGTGGGAAGGGCTTTCCTTTTGCCTGGTTCCAGGCCAGAGTCACAGCCAGGCTCCCAACTGGCTGCAGGAGGAGTAACACAGTGGGGTGGGCCATGATTGACGGGTATCCTGCCCCATCTGTCAATCACCTCTAAGTCAGAGACAGGCCCTAGAGGAAGAAAGAGAAGGACAGGACCAGGTGAGGCAGGCCATGGGCACAGGTGAGGATGCAGGTGTACCCCAAGATCTGCAGCCCCCTCCACCTCTTACCCACCAACTCCAGAGGCTCCCAAATCCCCCCAACTGCTGTGTGCAAATCCCCCACCACTTGCAGGGGGTGCAAGCAGCTGCTGCCACAAAGAGCTCCCTCGAGAGCCCCTCGCAGCACAGCTGGGGACAAGGGTCCTTTGTCAGACAAGTCAAACCCCGTCAGCCTTGCCTGGGAAACACCATGAGCCTCATGGGACCCATCATGGCCATCGTCCTTGCCAGCCTCCTGACACTGCCTTCTCCCTAAAGCCACTTGGCCTTGATTACCGAGCCTGTGGGTGCCCTGCAGCCACCTGCTGAGTGAGTCCCAGAAAGGCTACCCAGGAGGCAGGCTCAGGGCAGCAGCAGCTGGCAGGCAACTCACCAGGAGCACAGCTTCCAGGGCACCAGGAAGGCCATCCCCTTCATCCGCTGGGCTGTGCCTTGCTGGCCTTGGCTGCTGCGAACCCAGAGGTGGAGGCCCCCAGCTGCCTCTGGTGTCCATCCTGATTTCCCCCTGTGGAGGCATTTCCCCAAATAATGTACCTGCCATCTTGTACTTGAAGAAGGGGTGCCAC
Organism: Hylobates moloch; assembly: GCF_009828535.3. NCBI lineage: Eukaryota > Metazoa > Chordata > Mammalia > Primates > Hylobatidae > Hylobates > Hylobates moloch. The sequence continues at coordinate 3,462,389 of NW_026652284.1, read as the reverse complement.
CACCCATCAGGGTGGAAGCAGGTAAACTTGAGAAGGAACACACCTGGCCACTCACCGGCTGTGTAAACTGTGCACGCTGCTGGACCCTCTGGGACTCAGTCTGCCCACCTGTGAAATGGGGACAGTCACACCCACCGTTCTGGATGGGGGTGAGGACAACAGACAACATGTTGTGCTCCTGAAGCATAGGACGGGCTCGAGAAACAAACTATCCTGAATGTCACAGATGGTGGCTTCTGTGTGTCATGGAGGACCAGGGAGCAGCATGGTAACAACCGTTTTCATGTTTGGGAGCAAAACCCAGTGCAGGGCTGCAGCCATTTCTGGCCCCGAGCAAGGGCGCATGTCTGTTCTAATGGGGCGCACGGCCTAAGGAAGGGGCTTACAAGGAGTCGGCAGGGCCGGGGTGACTGCACTGGGCCAAGGCTGCTACCGGAGCATGAGAGTCCTCTGTGCAGAGGGAGGGGCTCACGGCTCCTCAGGAGGAGGTGGGGATCCTTTCTGGGGGTTTTCTTGGGTTCCCCCCTTATCATCCTTTCTGGCCCCTGCCCTGAGCCCTCGAATACAAGCCAGATCCAGCCTCTTCCATTTCCCGGGCTCAAGTGGGACAATGGGTCAGGGTCCGAATTGCCTGCCCAGGCTCTGAGGGAGTTAGAGGGATGCTGTCCCCACGAGGGAAGTGCAGGAGGCACAAACATTCTGGATTCAGAGGGACCAGGGGTAGCTCCCGGCTCCACGCTGCCCACCAGGCCCTGAGAGTCCCCATCCTGGGAAAAGCAGGGGAAGCGGGGGCTGCTGGATCCCACTGAGAGAAGCAACGCTCATCAGAGGCCAGCGCAGCCTGCTGCCCTGGGACTCTGAGTACCACAGACGGGAGCTGCAGGGCAGCCCCTCTGAAGCCAGATCTGCGTCCTGGAGCTTGTGGGTGTGACCTTATTTGGAACACAGGTGTTTACAGATGTCCTTAGGCTAAGGATCTTGAGACGCGATCATTTTGGATTATCCCCGTAGGCCTTAGTCCAATGGCAGGTGTCCTTGTAGGAGAAAGCAGAGGGTGGTTCGAGGCAGACAGAAGGGAAGTGAAAGGAGGAGAAAGCACCACGTGGAGAAGGAGGTGGAAATTGGGCAATGCGGCCAGAAGCCAAGGAATGCCTGGGTCCACCAGAGGCTAAAAGGCAGCAGGGACCCTCCCCAGCGTCGTTGGAAGGAGCATAGGCCTGCCCACACCTTGATTTCAGACATGTGGCCTCTAGGACTGAGAGAGAATAAGTTTTTGTTGTGTTAAGTTACCCTGTTTGTGGGGAGTCATTGTGGCAACCATGGAAAACTAATACAAGAACTGAATAAAAATAAAAACAGCCTCTGGCTCCCCAGGATCAAGACTGGACTGGATGCGGGAAGGGCCGGGGCTGCGGCCACCACAGGCCTCCTCCTCTGAGCATCAGCGGGTACAGGGTCCCTTGGGGGCCCCATCAGCCCCATACTTTCCTGCCCCAGGACCCATGGAGGAGAGGGGAGGCTCAATGTCTGTTCTGTGGAGGCCACCAGCTTCTGATGTGGCTCCCAAAGACCCTGCCTCCCACCGTTCTTCAAACTGAGTGCAAACTCCCTCCGGGCCTGAGGAGCTGGCGGGTGGCCCTGACTCCCCATCTCCATATCATTCACAGTCATGTTGGCTTCCATTCTCTGAAGGCCCCCAGTTTGGGGCCTCTCCCTAAGGTGTCTCCCCATCTCCCACCCCCTGACCCTCTCTTCTCCCAGGCTGCTCTCCTTTCCCTTCCAGGACAGTCAGATGCCCCCACCCCAGTCCAGGGGTCTTCAGCCCTCACCGCAGGTGAACGTCACACAGGCATTGGTTGGGTCACTTGCTTGCTGTCTGTTCACCTCCTAAAATGTAGTCCTTTGTCTCTTGGCATCTGATAGCAGCACCCACTGCAGCGCGGGACAGACACAGCACGGCGCAAACAGCCATGGATGGTGGTTTCAGGTGTCACCCTGGGCACGAAACCTGGCCTGAGGCCTGGCCCTGCCCTGCTCTCGGCCAGCACATCGTCTCCCCAGAGTCCACCTCATCTCTGTTGGAACAGACAGCAAATCCATGCCAATGGCAACCCATGCCAATGGCAAATCCAGAGAGAACCCATGCCAAAGGCCTTCCAGAGAGAAGCAAGGCAGGTCCCAGACACCGCCCCCACCCCCATTTCATGACAGTCTCTGCATCTGCCCCCATGCTGCAGATACGGACAAACTGGAAAGACAAATGTTCTGAGCTGACTCAGGAAACCTGGGAGGAAGGAAGGAAAATTTTTCCCTTCTATTTTGTATGTATTTAGAGCTGGGGTCTCACTCTGTCCCCCAGGCTGGAGCACAGTGGTGGGATCAAGGCTTATTGCAGTCTTGAACTCCCAGGCTCAGGAGATCCTCCCACCTCTGCCTCCCACAGTGCTGGGATTACAAGTGTGAGCTACCACACTGGCCTTTCTTTCTTAGGTGTCGACCTTAGGCAAACCACCCAGATTAATTCATTCAATTCCTCATTCATTTAATTTACTCATCTTGCATTCATTCACTTCACAGATAAGCCTGGGAAGGAAACCACAAGCCCATCTGAGCGGTTGTGCTACAATCTGAATATCCGTCCTCTCCAGAACCTGTGCTCAAACTTAATCCCCAGTGCGGCAGTACTGGGAGGTGGGGCCTTCAATAGGGGATTGAGTCATGAGGGCTCTGCCCCCATGAGCTGATTCATCCATTCACGGATTCGTGGATTCATGGATTATCAGGAGAGTGGGTCTGGTGGTCTTACAAAGACGAGGAATAGAGACCCTGCCGGCACGCTCGGCCCCTTGCCAGGCCATGCCCTGCACAATCTCAGGGCTCTGTGGGGTCCCTACTAGCATGAAGGTCCTCATCAGATGTCAGCCCCTCAGCCTTGGACTTCCCAGCCTCCAGAACTGTAAGAAATACATTTCTTTTCTTTATAAATGTCCCAGTTTCAGGTATTCTGTTATAGGCGACAGTGAACTAACACAGGGTGCTAGACGAGAGAGATGCTTCATCAGTGCAGCCGAGTGAGCCCTGGGGCCCGGCACAGAGCTGAGCACCTGCCAGATTAACCTCCCACAGGCCCCACCCAGCTGGGTGTCATCAACCCCATTTTACAGGCAGAGGGACCCAAAGTACACGATGGTCTAGGATCCTGCCCCGTGGAGTTAGGGTTTAAATATAAGCAGAGGGCTCAGAGCCTGCACCCATTGCCACCATCTGGGGGGTGGCCACCTGCCAGGAGTGATCTTTCCATCCTCTCATGTGGACTCCAGGATGGGGAGCAGCTCTGACTGGCCCCTGCACCAATCGCCTTCGACTAGGGGATGGGGCGGAGGTCAGTGAATGTGGCTGCAGGGCCCCTCATAGGTGATGTGGGTGGGGGCATCACAGATGACCAGGAGGGAGGGGCCCTTGTGGGTGTGAGGGCAGCCCAAAGCGCCCACTCCAAGTGCTCCCAGCTTCCTCTCCTTACCCTCCCGCTTCCTCCCCTTACCCTCCCGCCTCCTCCCACATTTTCCCTTTTACACAACTGGCGCCATTATTTTGTCTTTTTTGCTTTTTTATTTACATTTTCACATTTCCCCTTCACATCTAGGTCCCCCGTGTGCAGGACGGAGGCCAGGCTCAGCTGCAGCTAATCTAAAATGTCATTAATATAAATTGGGGCTAATTACTTAGTTCCCTTCGGCAATCCCTAGCCGAGCTCTGGCGACAGAGGCCTTCTGGAAAACAGAAGGACGCCTCCACCAGAAGGGGCCAAGGCTTCCTGCAGAAAGCTCAGCAGTGCCCAGCTCCTGCAGCCCATGGGGAGTCTCTGGAAAAAGGGGCTCTGAAGGCTTCTGTCCCTCTTTCTGCACAGGGCAGCAAAGTTTGACACAGGTCTCTTTTCCTCGTGTTTGATACAGAGTTTGACACAGGTCTCTTTTCCTCGTGTTTGATACAGAGTTTGATACAGGTCTCTCTTCCTCATCTTCGATACAGAGTTTAATACAGATTTTTTGCTTCTCTGGGGCAGAATGGCCACAGGACAGGAGCACTGAGCACCGGAGCCCCCCGCCCAAGCCCCCTGCCCACCAGCCCTCTGCAGCTGCAGCTGGTCAGAACCCACTTTCCTCTTCAGAGCCTCCCTCTCTGCAAACTTCCATGGTCACATAGTTATCAGATCAGGTTTGAGGTGAGATGTGACTCCAGGGAGAATGCTCAGTGCAGAGAGACACTGGGGGAGGCCCTTTTTCCCCGTATCCTTCCAGCTAAAGCAAGGGGGCATCTGAGCAGAGGGCTGGGGCTCCTCCCTGGGGACAGGAGCCCAGGACTGGCTTCTGGCACCCAGTAGGCACCAAACAAATGCTCTCTCTGTCCATCATGACATCAAATGCTGATCACAAGCCATCAGAGCTGAAACTTTGGGCCACAGTATATGGATGACTTAACAGGCATTGGGCCTGCATACCAACCAACAGCTCTCAGGTAACTCCTTAAAGGAGAGTAAAACATAGCATTTAAAGATTAAAGACAATGGTGAAAATGCTGAGAGGTAGATGGTGTCTGTGAACCCTCACAGGGCCCCTAGAGTGGGCTTAATGAAGATGACTTGAACCCTAGACAACCCCACAGCTGTTCTCAGCTTGCTCTTCCCTCCCACCATCCTGGCCCACCATCTGGGGCTGCAAGAGTCGCAGGCAGCGAAGACCAGCATTGAAGAGTTTCTCACTGAAGCCACTTTCAGAGCTCTGTGGGACGGCAGGTTGTTCAAGGCTGGGAACTTAAGTGTCTCAACATGTGGGGAAAGATAGAGGGAGCTGTCTGCCGCACCGGACTCGAGAGATCCTTTACATGCTAATGCAACTTTGGATGGAGCTTCTAAATATTTCCAATATGCATTATTGATTTCCTGCTCCAATCAGCAAAGAAAAAACGCCGTGTCAAGTAGAGAAAGAATGAAATCTGGAACATGGAGCCATTTCCCATGGAACCATCTTCTTAAACAATTCCAATGTTTTATTCTTGGCTTTCAAACCATGCTCTTGGCCATCCATGGCCTTTCCTGGTCTGTGAAGAAGGGGAAGAGCTATTTTCAGTCCATCTTGCATTTCAAATGCTTGTCTAAGCACAGTCCTCCCGGCTTCCATTGGAAAGTGGAACATGGCTTCCTCTGCCCTCTTTCTTGTACTGCTCGGAACCCTGGAAAGATGAAGGTCCTGGTCTCAACCTCACTATCTGTGGTGAGAACTACTCCCTGCTCCTGAGAACAGAGCCTGTCAGCACTCAGTCAGGTCCCTGCTGGACCTGTGCACCAGAGCCCCATCAGGATGCACATGCTGGGTGGGCACGCCATTGGGGCTGACCACCTGTGGCTTTTCAAGTCTTCAATGAAGCTCACAGAAGCATCACTGGCCATGCAAAAACTCTTCACCTATAACGTGGACCTGGGTGTCCTCAGCTCTTCTCCCACAATGGGGACTTCATCCAGCCATGCAGCGAGAGGTGGACTGATGTGCACACACACTGGGAATGACATTTACACACGCTGTGTTCAACAGCATCCTGGGATGAGGGAATGCTGCCATCATCATCCCATCCCCTCCCAGCATGATAGACAACTTAACTTTGCAGTTGGTTTTTTCAAACTTCTCAGCAGCAGCCTGACATGCACCTCTCATTGCCATGTGCTGTGCAGTTATGAACCTTCATTCTGATCCCTTCTCTGTTCACAGTTGACAAAATGTATCACTCATCAATTTTGTGCTGGGAAACCTAATTTAGCATTTGTCAAGAACAGCTCACTTGGCTGTTCACTCTGCTCTTCAGAAAATGCTCTGAAACTTCCACGGTGTCATGTCACTCTTTGAAAGTCTTGTAAGAGATCACAGCTGGGTGACAAAGAGCAATGGAGTCACTATCCCAGCAAGTTTCGGCTTTCAGGTATTCTCTGCTGTAATCTTCTAAGTTTTTCCTTTCTGCTGCAAATGTGAAATCTTCCTAGACTTGGCCCAGCAGGGGCGCAGATTGCAGGATGGCTTTCTATATTTGTACTGGAATCAGGCACACACTATTTACATTGTTTCAGTTATTCTAAGCTGTGCTGTTTATGTTTCCATTTGTATCACTAATTTTATGCTTTACCTAACTGCATTTGAACCATGGGTCTATCTTTGTGAACTAGGAACAGATTACATCACCCAGCAAAAGTAAGAAAAAGCACAAATGTTTACAAACATAGAATAACATGCCAATTCTTTCTGGATGTGATAACCCACGAGTAGGCGCCCTGTTGGACTTCGCTCCAGGGAGCCAGTCAGCCCAGACGTGTGGTTCATGCCCAGCCTTTAATGATTATTAAAGACATCATGTGATTTCTGTGAAACATGTAAGCAAAGTTGTTGCATGGCTTTTATCCTGAAACAACCAACGACCTAGCAGACAGAGTGGTTGCCAGGGTCCACCAGGGTCCACCAGGGCGTCAGCAGGCACCCACAGAGAAATGACCATCTCGCCCAAGGCTGCCGGCCGCTTATGGCTGGGGCAAAGCATTGTTTCATCAGAAGCATATGTATGGTGGACGTAAGGGAACAGCATCCTAAGACCAGCCAAGCTGGGCAGGCAGAGACCTGAGTTCGAGTCCAATGCCCTGAGGGCAGGCCAGCGAGAGGGCCTCTCTTGGCTTCCGTCTTCTATGCTGCAAAACAGGAAAGAGACCTGCTTTGTGCTTGAAGGGATGTAATGAGATCATATGTTCACAATTCCCCACACAGGGTGAGCATTCACTCCTGGCTGCTGTTAGCACTTATTATTATACAATAGCCAATTGTTAATAATATTAATCACTCAGAAACTCATCTTACGAAGAAAATATCTGCCTAGCACAATCCTGCTTTCCTGAAGAGCACCATTGTTTTGCTCTCGTGAACCAGATCGTTCCCTGCTGCCCAGAAATCAGCAAGCTGGAAGTTAGAAAGTGGAGCTGGATCACATCCACCCCAGGGAGAAATGCACAAGCTTCCAACCAGCCCTCGTCTCCCTGGTCCACATAGAAATTTGGACGCAAAGGCAACCCGCTGGGTGCAGCAGATGAAACCATTCATTGACAGTTTACTTTTGGCTTAGAGCATGTTTCTCTCTGGTTAAATATTCATTATGTGTTTTTATTTATTATTTACGAGGCACAGGGGAGAGTCTGAGTCTGATTTCAGTTTCACAGATGGGATCAGCTGCATGAATTTTCCTTATTCTCCAGGAGGCCGGCTCCTGGGCACAGACTCTAATGACAAAACAGCCAGACCCCGGTCCTCAGTCTCCCTCCCGCCCACTTCCCCATGAGGCCCCTTTCTTCTGCTTCCTGCTGCAGCTGCCACCTTCCAAGGCAGCAAGGAAGCAGCGCTTGGAGTCCAGAGACAGTGGGCCCTCCCCATCCTCAGTGCTGAGGTGCTCTACCTGCTCCCACCTGATTTATTCCCAAGTCAGAAAAAGAAGCAAAGCTTTCTCCCCAGAAGGTGTTGATGATGTCACTTTTGTCCCAGGAGTATTTGGGTGCCCATTCTTCACCTCTCCATTTAAATCGATTAATTGCCCTTTAAAAATGAACCCGGAAAATAAATTGCCTAATAAAATGAATTATCTTGTACTCTGTGGTGCCCACAATCCACTGAAACCTGAGGAGGAGCTAATGAAGCAGCAAAGAAATGACTAATGCAGGAAATACACTTAATAAAGAATAATTGATGAGTGATCACAGGCTCCCTACGCTCCACCAGGGCTTCCCCGGAGAAGCCAAGATTCCTCTCACTCCAGCAGCAGTCCCAGGGCAATGGCAGGAGCCTGATGGACAGGGCAATTAGACATTTTCTGTGGGTTGCCACCCTCCAGCCTCCCTCCCCCAGTAAAGGACGGTGCTCTGACTATGGAGGAAGCCAGCCGGGAGGACAGTCCTGGAGCAGCAGCCTTCAAGCCTGTGCCCCCTCCTCCAGGGACTCTGATGTTGACCCTGGCAGGTGACCAGGACTTCAAGGCCAGTGTAGCAACCCCAGCCCAGCGGGCATCCCCAGCCTCACAAAGGGAATATTTGGAAGCAAGTTCTGATGGGGCCAAGGCGATAAGCAGGGGCAGTTTTTCCCTCCAGGAAGAACAGACTCCCTCAGGGAGGGACAGGGACCATGCCCCCAGCCAACCCTGCGTCCAGCCTGTCGGGGCAGGACTGCGTCCACCATTTCCTGAGCAATGAAGACCTGGGAAGAAAGGCCGTCCGCACCCAGCCCAACAGGCTGGGCAGCCTCCTGAGGATGGCAGCGTCTGGTACACAGCCACAGAGAGGAGTTCCAGATGCTTGTGGGAGGGGGTGGAGTCAAAACAACAAGTGCTGAGTTAAAGGCAGATGCAGCATCCCTGTGGGGGGGTCAGACACCCCATGACCAGGCGTGGCATTCCTGGAGGGGACGCCCTCCCCTTACTCTGCCCCTAACAGGCACATCTGTTGGACGCAGGCTGAACCGTGGGGTGGAGAAGAGCTCACAGTGGGACCTTTGGAGACAGGAGCACAGACCCATGGACACGTGGGCACAGTGAACCCACAGGGCAAATGGGCGACAGGAGCTGCTTGTTACTGAGAGCCGAGCTTGTACTTGATACTGCACTAGGTGCATCAGCTGCACTATTTCATTTGATTCTTATACCAATCTTGACCAGCCAGAGCTGCTGGGCCACTCTGCAAGGCCCCAGAGCACTGGGCTTCTTACCTACGGTAATTTCATTCCATGTATCACATTGCTCAAACACCCACAACACTTGTCCATCCTTCCATACATGCATCCATCTATCCATCTGATACAGCTGGACGTTTGTCTCATGTTGAAATGTAATCCCCAGCTTTGGAGGTGGAGCCTGGTGGGACATGATTGGATCATGGGGACATGATTGGAACATGAATGGCTTCGTGTCATCCCCTTGGTGATAAGTGAGTTGCCTCTCTCTGAGTTCACATGAAATCTGGTTGTTTAAAAGAGTGTGGCACCTTCCCCCTCACTCTCTTGATCCCGCTATCGCCATGTGACCTGCTGGCTCCCCATTGCCTTCCACCATGATTGGAAGCTTCCTGAGGCCTCACCAGATCCTGAGCAAATGCCAGCACCACACTTTCTCTAAAGCCTGCAGAATCATGAGCCAATTCAGCCTCTTTTCTTTATAAATGACCCAGCAGCCTCAGGTATTTCTTTATAACAACAACAAAAAAAAGACTAATACATCATCCCTTCATCTATCTATCCACCATCCACCCATCCATCCTTCTATCCATCCATCCACCCCTCCATTTATCCATTCAACCATCTGTCCTTCCTTCTGTACATCCAGCTTCCACTCACCTATCCATCCATCCAACCCTCCATTTATCCATTCAACCATCCATCCTTCCTTCTTTTTTTATTATACTTTAAGTTATGGGGTACATGTGCACAACGTGCAGGTTTGTTACATAGGTATACATGTGCCATGTTGGTTTGCTTCACCTATCAACTCATCATTTACATTAGGTATTTCTCCTAATGTTATCCCCCTCCCAGACCCCCACACCCTGACAGGCCCTGGTGTGTGATGTTCCCCTCCCTGTGTCCATGTGTTCTCATTGTTCAACTCCCACTTATGAATGAGAACATGTGGTGTTTGCTATCCCTTCTTCCACTCATCCTTCCTTCCTTCTTTCAATCTATCCATCTATTCTTCTATCCAATGAACCATCTCCCATTCATTTTCCACTCACTGAACATTATTCACAAATAATCTACCAACAAGACCCTGCCTCTGTCTTTATCTCCCTAGAAAGTGAGCTTCACATCACATTAGATCACAAAGATTGGGCTAACCCATAGTCTCCATCATGTTCTAGTCAGTAACCCATCACTCCAAGCCACTGGGCATCTCTAGCCTTTTCTTTGGTCATTTGAGTCTAGAGGTGGAAATATCCACATCCACCACCAGGGCACTCTAAACAGTTCACACAAATTAGGTTTTTGTTATGAGGAGGTCAACCCTTGACTGTATTTAAGGCAAGAGAGGCCAACACGCCTTGGGCCAGGGTGGGGAGTTTCTCAATGGTCAGGAGGAAGACAGTTGTTCTGGAAGGCACTGTCAGGTGGAAATTTCATCCTGACTCGGGGCTCACCCAGTTCCTATAAATACACATCTCTGAAAATATAAGGAGCATGTTTGAATGTATTCATCCTCAGCCATGAGGTCACAGCTGAGAGAAAGAGACCGCATGCACCAAGAATTCAACTCTTCCCAGAGAGAAGGCTGGCCTTGTTCTTGACCCCAGTGGGTGTCTCTGGGCCCTGGAATGTTCTGCCTGATAAGAGGATCCTTGTGTACCTGAGGGCACTGAGCCATGCTGGGTAATCTCACAGTGTGATTTAGGGTGGGGGCTTTGGGCCTTGAGGCATCAGCTCAACCTCTGGGGGCTGGAGACTGAGGTCAGTAGTCCATGTCTGTATGAAAAGTCCCCCTGAAGATGCTGGGCATCCAGGCCCAGGAAGCTCACAGTTGATGCGCTCCATGCACCTTGTCACAAATCACTGCCGGGAGGTGTGATATGGTTTGGCTGTGTCCCCACCCAAATCTCATCTTGAATTCCCGTGTATTATGGAAGGGACCCAGTGGGAAGTAATTGAATCATAGGGGCAAATCTTTTCCATGCTGTTCTCATGATAGTGAATAAGTCTCACGAGATCTGATGCTTTTATAAGGGTGAGTTTCCCTGCACATGCTCTCTCTTCACCCGCTGTCATCCATGTAAGACGTGACTTGCTTCTCCTTGTCTTCTGCCATGATTGTGAGGCCTCCCCAGCCACATGGAACTGTGAGTCCATTAAGCCTTTTTCCTGTATAAATTACCCAGTCTCAGGTCTTTATTAGCAGCATGAAAACAGACTAATACAAGGTGTTACCATCTTGAGTCCACAGGGCAAGGACAATTAGAAGGTCAGTACTTGGAACCTTCTGGATGCTGCCTCACACATCTCTTCCCTCGGCTGATGTTTTGGGTTTTTTTTTTTTGAGACAGGGTTTCACTCTGTCACTGAGGCTGGAGTGCAGTGGCATGATCATGGCTCACTGCAGCCTCTACCTCCTGGGCTCAAGTAATCCTCCCACCTCAGCCTCCTAAGTAGCTGGGACCACAGGCATGCACCATCATGCCTGGCTAATTTTTGTGCTTTTTGTAGAAACAGGGTTTCGCTATGTTGCCCAGGCTGGTCTCGAACTCCTGGGCTCAAGTGATCTACCTGCTTCAGCCTCCAAAGTGCTGGGATTACAGGCATGAGTCACCACATCTGTGCCCTCGGCTGATTTTAAACTGCATCCTTTCACCGTGATAAACATTAATCAAGGGTGTAACAGCTTTCAGTGAGTTCTGTGAGTCCTTCTAGTGAATTTCCAAACCTGGGTGTGGTCCCAGAGAACCCCCAAATTCTGCAGTTGCTGTCAGAAATGAGGGTGGTCTTATGGACACTTCCCTAACCATAGGAACAGATTCCCATCCATGTCTCACTGGGTCTGGGTGCAGGGTGCATCGGCTGTGTCTGCAGGTGACTGTTGGGAGGTCTCACTGGGTCTGGGTGCGGGGTGCATCAGCTGCGTCTGCAGATGACTGTTGGGAGGTCTCACTGGGTCTGCATGTGGGGTGCATAGGCTCTGTCTGCAGATGACTGTTGGGAGGTGCGTTGGCATCTGTGCAGCATCTGCAATAAATCCCCAAGACCTGTGGGCAGATGCTGCCCAACAGCCTCCATCCACCCATGGCCCCAATCCTCCCCGGCCCGTGATTCTGTCGTGTTTTATAGGCAGAGCTTGGATGGAGTGAGCAGAAAGCACTTTAGCCTGAGTTCCATCAAAGGAAGTAATGAGAAATCCATAAGTCTTGTAAACAGGTGATAAGACAAGTCTTTAAAACAAATGGGGTAATAACTTAATCACATGTAAGGCAGAGGCAGGAGGACAGAGCTGCTGAGACAAGACTGCTCCTCAGCATCTGAGATCCCTGAATGCATCACTTGGAGGTTTCTGCACCCCCAAGAAAGAAAGGGGGTGCACCCAGCCTGGGAACTTAATACATCACCTCACCAGACCCTCACATGAACCCTGAAAGGGAACCGAGTTCCGAATGAAGCAACCGAAGCTCCGGGGAATAAAAACCCTGCCAGGGAGCTGCAGCTCTAATTCTGTCGGAATCCAGGGCAGGTCATCTCTTCCACCTGGCCACCATGCTCCCAAAGACAATCCCAGCATCCTGGGATGCAATGACAGCACCGTGAGGTCCACGGAGAAGCCACCGCCAGCCACCAAGAATTCAGCTCTTCTCAGAGACAGGGCTGGCCTTTTCCTTGACTCAAGGTGGCATCTCTGGGCCCTGGAATGTCCTGCCTGAGAAGAGGGTCTTTGTGTACCTGGGGGCCTTGGGCCATGCTGGATCATCTCACAATGTGTTTTAGGGTGGGGACTTTGGTCCCTACCTAAGGGGTGAAGGCTGTGGCTGTACCCCTGCGGTTCCAGCTCTTGGGCTCAGAAATCCCACCCCCCCAGACACTCCCCTCCTAAGATAGAACACCCTCCTGACACCTCACCCTCCCATCCCCACAGTCCCAGCCACCCACCTCACCTCTCCATGCCCACAGGGGTAGGGTCTGTTTCCTTAGATGATCACAGCATTTTATGGCTTAAAACACACCCTTCTCTCTAACCCCTAATTTGCTCTTCCGGGGAAAGTGACTGCCATGCCCATTTCAGAGATGGAGAAACAGAGACAGAGACCCAGCAAAGAAGCTGGCATGGCCCGAATCTGGGTGGGCCTCATTTGCTGCTCTGCTGTCCCTGCTGCTGGGATCCATGGTGGACACAGGTGCCTCTGCCCGGGTTCTGCCCCGAGCACTCATGGGCTGGCTGGAGAGAGAGCACGCTCAGACTCAAAGGCTGGGCACGGGTGGGGCAAGACCAGGAGAGGCAGCCCAGGCATGTGCAGCCCCTCCAGGAAAGGCATGGGTAAGAGGCCCAGATAAGAATTAGGGGCAGGCCAAGACCCAGAGAGGTTGAACCACCTCATTCCCTTTGCCTTACTTAACTAAGGCACCAAGTTCTTATCTGATCCCCCAAAGCTCACCTTCTGCCTCTGCCTCAAGCTAAATTTCCTCTCACCCAGGGCAGCTTTATCACCAGCTGGGAGCTGAGGAAGTTCTGAATTATCCCCAAGCAGCATCACAAGGTGTCTGAAAGGAGCACAGCGTGGAAAGAGGCTGGGTCTCTGGGGCCCTGGCCGCTGCCTGTGAGGCTGGCTTGTGCTCTGAGAATTAAACACAGAGTCCTTGTCGGCTCATCCTCTGGCACCTCTGAAGCTGGTTCCTGCTCATGGAGAGGGAGAATCTCAAAAAGCCACCCCTCACCCTGACAAACGCTTTCATTCCCTATTCTATGCCTCAGTTTCCCTCATGTAAAGTATGGGGCATGGCCAGACCAAAGCCTTGGCCAGCTCTGGGCTATGGTGGGTTGACTTTTGCCCTCCTCAATACAAGTGGAACTCCTAACCCACAGTGCCCTTATTTGGAAATAGGGTGTTTGCAGAAGTTATCAGTTAAGATTCTTCCCCGGCACCATGCCTGGCCCATAGAAAGTGCTCAGCAGATGATCTGAATGGGTGCCCATGAACACAGCCACACCAAGGCCTGCACACCAGGACCTCACCATCAAGAGTTCACAGGCTCAGCCACACCAAGGCCTGCACACCAGGACCTCACGATTAAGAGTTCACAGGTTCAGTGTGCTTATTTCACATGGCACACCTGTATCAAAACATCTCACGTACCCCATAAATAAATAAAGACACCTATTATGTACCCACCAAAATTAACAATAAAGAAAATAAGAGTTAACAGACTGGATGATTCCAGGTATTGATGGAAACGCCTCACCCTTCCCAAAAGCCCAGTACAAATGGGTGACGGAGTGCCAAGTCCCTTCATTCGTTTCTTCTTTCATTCATTTAGAAACCTATTTGTCAGGACCCTACTATGTGCTTTTATGAGTGCTGATGGTGAATCACATCAGGCTATTGGAGAAGGGATGTGAATTTGAAACCATCCTAGAATTTACCAGCAGGAAATCCAAGTGGCCCTCTCAGCCATTCCTGTCTCCAGGCCTGGGAGCTGACCAGGTCCAGGAGCTGTGATCCCCCGACTCAAGGCAGCTCACACAGGGCTCCCAGGTACCTCCACTCACTTGAGAGCAAGGACCCAGCAGGGCCCTGAGAGTCTATAAGGCACCACCTTTGCTCAGCACACAGTAGCTTCACCCTGAAAGGGGCCTGGGGATTTGTGTGGGAAAATGTCAGCTCTGAGCCCATAACTCATGTTCAGAAAGCAAATTATTTTTCTTTGGAGGCATTAAGGGTAAATAAAGGCTTAATGAATCAAGCCTTTTGAATTGCTATTGCTCCTTTAATTTGTAGTTTACAAGGTTCTTGTAAATTAAAAATGGGAAAAGAAATCCCTTCCCATCCTGCATGTACCTCCTCCGGGCAGGAACAATTTGGTTGTTTTGATTTTCATGTCCCTAAAGCCCTTATCTCTTTGAAAAATTATTCCTTAATTTTTATGAGGTTGCTGGTAAGACGGGAGAAGTTGAACGATTGTTCCATATCTCGTTCTCCCTCTCCTTCGAGTTCACTGTGAGTGGTTATTTTTCCCTAGGTGGGAAATAAAGGTGGAAGTGCTCACTTTTAATTTACTGTTTGCAATAAGCAGGGCTTTATCAACAGTCCCCTAATAAATTATTTTTATTGCCAGCCTCCTATTGCTGGGAGCAGTGGCCATGAAAACTTTGGTGTAGGGAAAATGCAATCTCATGGGATTTGGACCCAAGTGAGCTGGTACCTACCAGGCAGGTGCAGACAGGTGCTGGGTGGGGCTGAGAAGAGTGAGAGGGGTCAGAGTATTCCTAGGACCTGCCACAGCCGGAGAAAGGGAGTCCCCCTTCCCTCAGGGCTCACAGGAGGACTGGCACGACCCGCCTTCCCCCACTGGTTTCAGTGAGGGGTGACCATACAATCAGAGCTGCAGGGCCGGGCACGGTGGCTCACGCCTGTAATCCCAGCACTTTGGGAGGCCGAGGCAGGCAGATCGCGAGGTCAGGAGATCGAGACCATCCTGGCTAACACAGTGAAACCCCATCTCTACTTAAAATACGAAAAAATTAGCCAGGCACAGTGGCAGGTGCCTGCAGTCCCAGCTACTCGGGAGGCTGAGGCAGGAGAATGGGGTGAACCTGGGAGGTGGAGCTTTCAGTGAGCCGAGATTGCACCACTGCACTCCAGCCTGGGCTACAGGGCGAGACTCCGTCTCAAAAAAAAAAAAATCAGAGCTGCAAATCAGGCCACTCAAAAGGCAGGAAGGCTTTCTAAGTCTTGTAACTCAGCACCTGAAAGCCACGCTGCGCCAAGCCTGCGAGTCTACAAGGCAGCAGTGTATAACAGAGTCCCCCTCTCTCTCCCTCCCTGTTTCTCCCTGTCTGTCCCCTCCTACTATCTCATCCTCCTCCTTCTGCTGAACCTGCCTCTTTCTACCCTTTTCTTTTTCCTCCTTCTCCTTCCTTTTCTTTCTTCCCTCCTTTCTCCTCTTCATCTTATCTTTGTCTTCTGCTTCTCTTCCTGCTTCTCCTCTCTCTCCCGCTCTCCTTCTTTTGCTCCTTTCTCCTCGTCTTCCCACGGTCTCCCCTGTCCTGAGAGTGACCTATGAAGCAGCTGATATAAGAATCTGGTGTGAGACACTGAAAAGTCATCCCATGGTTTGAGCCTCACGAACTGTGGGACTGTTCCTTCCAGAGCAGGGCAGGGAGACCTGCTCTCTCACCAGGAAGAGTGGCAGGGACCCTCCTCCGTCCTGCCGTGCTCTGGGTTTGATAAGTCTTGGAAAAGTTTCTTCTGCACCTCCTAGTTCCTTCCACTTTGTGGGGCCATCACTGACTGTGGTCTGCCGCCCTTGCCTAGGTCAGCACAACGTCGGGTGCATCTGGACCCAGGCTTGGTGGGAAATCACCGCACTGCATGCCTCTGCTGCCCCAAGGGTCCTAATTAGTTTTCAGCCTCAGAAGGGACAGGCTAGAGCACAACATTTATTCAAGTGTTTATTACTTTGACACTTCCCTATGTTCAACAATATTACTCACTTTGAGAGCAAATCCGTAAGGATTTCTCTCTCCTTCGATGGAGAGGCGGGGCTTTCATTGACTAATTGGAGTCAGCAGGACTGTTTAAATCACATGGAAGCCCCACGAGGTGAATGCACTGACATTGTCACGTTTCTCCAGAGCAGCTGTTTTGCATGACAGAGAGTCAGGCTCACTGGAAATGGCCTGCTCTGAAGGGAGCCTCGTGCCAATGTCAGGCAGCCCCACGGCCCGATCCTGCCTTCCTGCCCACCTGGCTGCATCTTACCACAAAAATAGATGCCTACCTCCAACCAAATGCACTCCTGGAAACACACCGATAGGATGCGCCAGTCCCACCTAAATCCCAGATCCCATGTTTCTCAAAGTCAAGGGCCAGCACAGCCCCACAGACAGCCAGGAGGAAGGATGCCAGAGCTACCACACAGCAGGTGCTCCCTGGCTCTCCTGGAGCGGAGCAGCAGTTCTTCACTCACACAGACCCCCCAGACAGCAGCTGCTCCTTCCTCTCTGAGCCTCAGTCTTTCCCCTAGAAATGGGGCCAAGAAGTAGTTCCTACCCTATAAAACTGTGAGGAGGATACGGTGAGCTAGCCGTGGGAAGTGCCAGGCGCCTCAAGGGCTCAGGCAGCATTAGCTACTAATAGTATCAATTAGATCAGCACCAAGAAGAAACCCATCTGTGTTCTAAAGTGGGGAAAATTCCAACAAGATCATATTTCTGGAAACACACTGGCTTCCCCATATGGTCTCCCTCTCCCAAGGGGACACCCAGCCCCCAGGGTCTTTGCAGGGAACAGGTTCATTTGTCCAGCCTGGAAAGCACACACTGGAAGCAAAGGGGCCTCGCTGCAATGCCCAGGTGGAGGGCCCAAGGGAGGGGGCTGGTGAGGAGAGCCCTGCAAGTGGCTCAGCAGCAGGAGCAGCTGGGGACAGGCCCTGCCACTGTTCCTGGCCTCCCTGCAATGACGGTGTTTGCTGGCTCAGCTGATTGTCCTCATGGCGGCCAGATGGTTGGAACATCAGCGTTCAGTGTGAGATGAATGCCAGGTGGAATAAAATCACTTAATACCCTGCACTATGCAAGAGCAACACTTCCTGTGCAGAGTTGCTGCCTTGATACAACTGCATCCTAACACTAGTCATGCTGAGAGTCCAATATTTTTTTAACGGCAACCAGAAGAAATGGTAGAGAAGAAATCAAATGTCAATCAAAGAAGATAAGACTGAGTTAACCAGTCTTGGTAATTCAAAGGTCACCAAAGGGCCAGAAAAAGTCAAATTAATGTCGTACTGCCTTCAGGTTGTCCCTGGTCCAGTGAACACTGCCAAATGGAGCAATTTCCAGAAAAGCCAACTGAAAGCATAATGTAGACAACTATACAGATGAAATCATGAATAAACGAATGAATAATGCCAGACTATTAGCACCACAGAGCCCCTTCCTTCCCAGCGGTGACACCTGGCACACATTCCTCTGCCAGGTGATCAAGGTCAACTTCAGTAGTAATGAGGCATGTTGAGAACAGGTACCCTGGATGCAATGCAATGAGAAGGGCACTTCACCCCTGCAGTCTTCCTTCCAAAAATACGTAGCGCCAGTTTAATCATGAGAAAAACATCAGACAAACCCTCATTGATGGAAATTCTACAAAATATCTGGCCAGTATGCCAGACAACTATCAAGGTCATCAAAATCCAGAAAAGTCTAAGAAACTGTCACAGCCAAGAGAAGCCCAAGGAGATGTGATGACTAAATGTAATGCAGGATTCTGGAAGGGATCCTGGAATAGAAATCAATCCTGGGGCATTAGGTAAAAACTAAGGAAATCTGGGGAAAAAAAGTACACACTTCAGTTAAAAATGACATACTGATATTGGTTTATCAAGTATGACAAATGTACCATATTATTGTTACTAATAAAAGGAACTGGGTATAGCGTAGATATGAACTCCCTATTGTGAAAATAAGTAATTCAAAATCTAAGCTGTTGGAACTCAAAATTATTTTGAGCCTCAAAGGAATGTAATTATGGGGCCCGAGTCATATGACAGGCAGCTGTAACTGAGGCAGCTGTAACCTTCCTCTCTCTGATTCTAGATTAGACTTCTTCCTCTCTACATTGTTTTGCAAAATGTTGCAAATAACTAAAGGCTTCCTTTTCTCACTGCTGATCGTCATGACAGATTAGCTTTTCTTACCTTTCTCACACACAGAATTCATGGTTACCACATTGTCTTAAGAAGAAATGTTAAACACACTCTTTGAAATTGGAAACTTAATGAAAATCAGATGTAAAGAAAAGAAAACAAGAAAAGAAACTGTTAGAAGAGAACAAACTGTAACTAATTAAATTATTGTAGCTCATAAACCAGATTTGCATAGGAAATATTGTAATCCTGTTAAATTTCTTTGCCTTCTACCTATAAAAGCAATACCTTAACTTTTAATTTCAGAACACTGACCACCCATTTCTCCAGAGTCTGTGCCTCCAGGATGGCTATTCTCAGCTTCTTGCTTAAATAAACTCTTTACAACTGGATTCTGATCCTTTTGATTATTTCAAGTTGACACCATACTGTCTTCATAACTTTTCTGTAAATCTAAAACTATTAAAAATTAAACATGTATTAATAAAAAAAGAAAAATTACTTAAGGATGTAGTTCCTCCCCACCCACCATAAAAAAAAAAGAAGTAAGAAATTGGTGGATCCAACTCAGGAGAGAGATGAAGGCTATCCCAACATGTTAATGGACGAGCCATCCTAGGATGCAATTGCTTCATTTGGAGCTTGCAAAAGAATTCTCGGAGGGAGTTGCTTGTTTTTTTTTAAATGAAATTTCAGAGACTTGTTACTATTAAAGAGAGGCTAGAGGAATTTAAGGGTAAGCTAATGATAGACCATGCAAGAAAAAAACAAAGGAAACTAGAATCTTCTGAGGGAAAAATACATACAAGAAAAAAGAAATCATAGTTCACTATGTGGCTATGCAGTGAACAGTATTTACAAATTACAAAAGCGCAAACACAATCTGCTAATATTTTTTAACTTGTAGAATCAAGCTACAGGTAACACCTTGAAGATTTAATTACAGTTTCAACACAGGATGTGTTACAATGGCTGGGATTCATGAAGCCTCTTCCCCAGCGTATAGGTTGCTTGAGCGGAAAAGGAGGACCTTATTTTTGCACTTGGTCAGCCAGTAGGTGCTCAGTTACCCTACAGGTGGCACAATGAAGTGGTTATAAGTGTGAGCTTTGAAGTTCAACAGTCAGATCTCACTGTGGGCTCTGATACTCGGTAGTTTTGGAAGACCGAACAAACAATTTAGCTCCTCTCTGCCTGAATTTGCTCATTTGCTTATCAACCAACATGAATGTACTAAGGATTAAAGTAGACTATATATGTAAAATAGCACAATGCCCAGACATCATCAAAACACTGCATAATTAGTTGCTCTTGTTACCTTGTAAGCAAAGAAAGGAAGACAATTAGTTTTGCTTTTTCTGGGGAATAAAGGAAAGAAAAGATACTCCTGGAAGTGCAACTCAATGACCAAGCCCTGAAATAAAATTTTTTAAAAACCAACACTCTGAGCTTTTATCACCTTCAAGAGACAGGGTCTGAAGAAGCCCTGCCTCTGCACAAAAGCTCAAGGACTCTAAGAACTCAACCTTCTCGATCCTAAAAATGCATCTGCTGGCTTGCTCTTCTCAGCTGGTGTCTGCAGGCTGCTGCTGCAGAGCTCACGGAGAGCCACCCTGCAGACGGGAAGGAGGCAGCTTCTGCCAGCACAGCCTGCTCCCAAGAGGAGCTCTCACTACACCCGGAGACCACACTCCCAGGCTGAGCCCCATCACAACCAGGTGTTGCACGGGTCTAGGGATCCTTCCTGGGTTCCTACATCCTGCACTGATAGAAAACCCCTAAGGCACACCCATGTGATTGATGGAGATTGAGTCACAAAATTAAGTGATTATTTATGCCTAGCAGAATAACATGAGACCAAGGTTTCACTAATCATCACCACTAGCGGACCAGAGCCTCATCTGAGGGAGAGAAGTAGAGACATCTCCACAATCCAAACACGACGTGCCCATGTAATTAGCTCATCCATAACTGAGCACTCTGCTTGCATAAAGTTTGCGCTCATTAGTCAAAAGCACATCTCTTATAACTCCACAGGTTGTTTTAAACAAATTGGTTTTTTGCTGAAAGCCTTGTTTTCATTTAAAAGTGCATCCTTACACAGCGTGTCAAGAACAGGGACACTTCGTAGGATGAATGGAATCTGGGCACATTCTTTTCTATAATGAGTTTGTAATGTTCTCAGCCCCTGGCACATGGGAAGGGCACACCGAGCTTGGATTACACACCAGAGTGTAAACAGAGGTTCCCCTTTTCAGCAAGTGAAGAGCAAGCATCCTCCTTGGCCCAGCCAAGAAGTGCCTTGTCTCAGCCTCTCCCCTGCCAGGGAGACCCTGAGGTCCTGATGACCTAGCCAAGCCCTCAGCCAGAAGCACTGGCAGACGCTCGACGTTCAAGGTAGGAGGCAGCACATCCAGGCCCACTCTGGGCTTCCAGCCCTGTTCCAGACCCTCGGTTTCTTTCAGGGTTCAGAAAGGGCATTTGCCTCCTTCTTCTCCCTGTGCCCATAACACAGCTTGCAACTGAAAATTCTCATGGCCAGGAAGCTTGCTTGGGGTCTTCCTACATTTTCCTTGCTATCTATGGGATTCTAGTGTTTCCTGGACTGGTAGCCCCTGTGCTGGGATGGGGTACTGGGATGCCATGGGCTGGGCGGGCAGTGCCCCAGGCTCCTGTGACTTATGCATAGGTATCATCCAGGGCAAAATGAGTTCCCTCCCTGAATCCCTGGGTCCTTGCCACCATGAGGACCCCAGACCTGCCCCCACCACCTGTTGTCACACAAACTCACACAAGGGGAGGCGCTGAACATGAGGCTCTGGGTCCCTCAGGCTCCTCAGGTGCCAACATTTTCACCTCAGAAAGAGATGTCCCCAAGTGACCGTCCCTTACTCCCTTCCCTGGGCTCCCAGCACCCCCACCCATGCCAGTTTGATATCACCTGGACAGTGCACCCCTCCATTCCCCTCTGCTCCTGGCCACCAGCAGGAGTCTGGTGAACAAATGAATGAACAATTGAATGAGTGAATGAGTGAGTGAGCGAGTGAGTGAATGAGTGGGTGTGAGTGAGTGAATGAATATGTGAGTGAATGAGTGAGTGACTGTGTGAGTGACTGAGTGACTGAGTATGAGTGAATGAGTGACTGAATGAGTGACTGTGTGAGTGTGTGAGTGAGCGAGTGTGTAACTGAGTGTGAGCAAGTGAATGACTGTGAGTGAGTGAATAAGTGACTGTGTGAGTGAGTGTGAGTGAGCAAGTGAGTGAGTCTGAGTGTGTGTGTGACTGAGCAACTGTGTGTTAGTGTGTGAACAAGTGAGTGAGCGAGTGTGTGAGTAACTGAGTGTGAATAAGTGAATGACTGAGTGAATAAGTGACTGAGTGACTGTGTGAGTGAATGTGAGTGAGCTAGTGAGTGAGTCTGAGTGTGTGTGTGTGACTGAGCAACTGTGTGAGTGTTAGTGTGTGAACAAGTGAGTGAGCGAGTGTGTGAATCAGTGACTGAGTGTATGAGTGAGTGAGTGAATGAGTGACTGAGTGTGTGAGTGAGTGACTAAGCCAGTGTGAGTGAATGAGTGAGTGACTGTGAGTGAATGAGTGAGTGAGTATGTGAGGGAATGAGTGTGAGTGCGTGAATAAGTGAGTGAGTGAATGAGTGTGACTGTGTGTGTGACTGAGCAAGTGTGTGTAAGTGAATGAGAGTGAGTGAATGAGTGAGTGAGCATGTGTGGATGAGTGAGCAAGTGTGAGTGTGAATGACTGAATAAGTGAATGTGTGAGTGTGAATGAGTGAGTGAACAAGTGAATGTGAGTGTGAGTGTGAATGAGTGAGTGAATAAGTGAATGTGAGTGTGAGTGTGAATGAGTGAGTGAACAAGTGAATGTGAGTGTGAGTGTGAATGAGTGAGTGAATAAGTGAGTGAGTGACTGAGTGTGACTGAGCAAGTGTGAGTGTGAGTGAATAAGTGAGTGAGTGACTGAGCGAGTGTGTGAATGAGTGAGTGTGTGTGTGAATGAGTGAATAAGAGTGAGTGAATGAGTGACCAAGCAAGTGCGTGAGTGAGTGAATGAGTGTGTGAGTGAGTGAATGAGTGACTGAGCGAGTGTGTGTGAGTGAGTGAATGAGTGTGTAAGTGAGTGGGTGAGTGGGAGTGTGTGAGTGAATGAGTGACTGTGAGTGAGCGAGTTTGTGAGTGTGAGTGAATGAGTGACTGTGAGTGAATGAGTGAGCGAGTATGTGAGGGAATGAGTGTGAGTGCGTGAATAAGTGAGTGAGTGAATGAGTGTGACTGTGTGTGTGACTGAGCAAGTGTGTGTAAGTGAATGAGAGTGAGTGAATGAGTGAGCATGTGTGGATGAGTGAGCAAGTGTGTGAGTGTGAATGACTGAATAAGTGAATGTGTGAGTGTGAATGAGTGAGTGAACAAGTGAATGTGAGTGTGAGTGTGAATGAGTGAGTGAATAAGTGAGTGAGTGACTGAGTGTGAGTGACTGAGCAAGTGTGAGTGTGAGTGAATAAGTGTGAGTGACTGAGCGAGTGTGTGAATGAGTAAGTGAGTGTGTGAGTGTGAATGATTGAATAAGAGTGAGTGAATGAGTGATCGAGCAAGTGCGTGAGTGAGTGAATGAGTGTGTGAGTGAGTGAATGAGTGACTGAGCGAGTGTGTGTGAGTGAATGTGTGAGTGGGTGAGTGGGAGTGTGTGAGTGAATGAGTGACTGTGAGTGAGCGAGTTTGTGAGTGTGAGTGAATGAGTGACTGAGCGAGTGAGTGAGTGAATGAGTAAGTGAATGAGTGTGAGTGAGCGAGTGAATGAGTGTGTAAGTGAGTGGGTGAGTGGGAGTGTGTGAGTGAATGAGTGACTGTGAGTGAGCGAGTTTGTGAGTGAATGAGTGACTGAGTGAGTGAGTGAATGAGTGAGTGAATAAGTGAGTGTGAGTGAGCGAATGAGTGTAAGTGACTGAGCAAGTGTGTGTGTGAGTGAATGAGTGACTGAGCGAGCGAGAGTGAGTGAATAAGTGAATGAGAGAGTGCGTGTGTGAGTGAGTGACTGAGTGTGTGACTGAGTGACTGTGTGAGTGTGAGTGACTAAGTGAGTGTGAGTGGGTGACTGAGTGACTGAGTAACGGAGTGTGAGTGTGCCCAGAATTACTGGGAGGGTCTGTGCCTGTTTTCTCTGAGCATCACCCGAGTCCCCCCTCAGGCAGTGATCCCCCCATCCTCCTCTTGAGGAACTGACCCCTCCATTTCTGCCAACTGCACACCTGTACTCAGGTCGTCGAGGAGTGGGGACCCGGCCAGCCTGACTCCTGCCCAGGATTTTGGGTTCCTGCAGAGGACGCCTCAAGCTGGAGCCCCTGGGGAGGCTGCTGCCTGAACCCACAGAATTCTGGGCCCCTTTCTTTCTGGGGCCTGGTCTTCCGGCGGCCTCTTCTACCCGAAGGCTCCTGATGTTGTCCCAGCGGAAGTTCTGCCCCCTCCCCTGTCTTCATTTTCTCAGCTAAGGTTGGTTTCTTTGCTTCAGCCAGAGAACTGTCACTGACCCGGTTGTCCCTGGGGGAATACCAGGCCCTGAGGGTGGCTTTCTGGGGCTATGGGCAGGAGGTCCAGCCCAGTACGACCTAGGGGCACCTTCCCAGGTCAGGGACCACCACTGACCCCTTCCTCTCATGCCTTCTTCACTCCTCCTTAGGGCTCCCTGGTTTAAGCATGGGGAGACCCGGGCTGGCCCCTCCTGCAGTCACTATCTGTGTGACTCTAGACTGCCGTAGACCTCTGTTTTTCCATCTGATGAATGGGCACAATAATGATGCCTGCTCAGCGTCTTGGAGGGCCATTCTGGTGTGGCTTTGAGAATATGAAAGTGCTGCCAAACGCAAGGGGTTCTTGTGACTGTTCATCCTCAAAAACCAGGGAAGACTCTGGTGGCAGCAGCTGGCCCAGTGGCCAGTCCTGGTTGTGTGCAGGGTGGGCTGAGCCCTCTCAGGACAAAGGAGGGGCTCAGCGGGGCACGGGGCTGCAGGAGCAGGTCCTGAAGCACAGCCACGGCCAAGCTCTTTCCTCCTCCACGGGCTGAACGTGGGCCCTGCCACAGCTGACCATGGAAGGGCCACAGGAAGGCCAGAGGCCGAGGCTGCCCAGGGAGGCAAGCCCAGCCTGAGCCCAGCTCTGCCTGGAGGAATGAAGGATCAGCTGAGCTGCTGCCAGAGCAGCCACAGCGAGTGACCAGAGCCAGCGCCACAGTTGGAGGCACGGCCACTGTGGGCCAGGCCCTGGCTGAGCCCCTACCTGCGTTCAAGTCTTGTACAGTCTTCACAGAAACCTCTGGGGTGGTCCCAGCTTTCCCCACCAGGCACCAAGCCACGGCGAGATTCACAAAGGTCACAGAATGAGCGTTGGGACCAAGCCCCGCCCAGGTGTGAGGCCAGGAGAGAGGAGGACGGCGCTCACCGCCCACGTCCCCCAGGACACCAGGAAACATCCCAAGTTGCCACTTCCTCGGGCTTCCCGGAAGGCGCTGTGTGCTGGGGCCTCTGCCCAGTTGAAGTCCACGGTGGGTCGGCCTCCAACCTCCACAGGAACAACTGCGGGGGCAAAAAGTCAGAAAAAAAAGCAAGGCCGTGGACTTCCGCCAGCCAGAGCCCCAAAGGCTGTGTCCAGCGGCCACTGCGGGCAGAGTGTACGCTGAGCGGAGAAGCCTGCTGCTCCACCCATGCTGGTCCACACAGTGGAGGGAGGGATGGGAAGAGGGAGGAGGAGAGACAGTGGGTAGGGGGCAGTGGTGAGGACAGATGAGGAGAAAGAGATGGAAGGAGACAGAGGGACAGAGACAGAGAGAAACAGAAAGAGGGACAGGTGGGGAGAAAGAGATGGGCAGAGAAAGAAACAGAGAGAGCGAGGGACAGATGGGGGAAAAGAGATGGACAGAGTCAGAGAGAACTCGGCCTCTTTCAGCCTGAGCCACTCCAAGAAGGCACCTCAGAGGCACCGCCCCCCAGAACCAGGGTCTCAGGGCCCTCTCTGTCAGGCGTTTCCCCAGATCCCGCTGTCTCTGCCGCCACCGGTCATTCAGGCCTGCCCTCAGCAGCAGTGGCTGACTGTGGAAACCACAGTCACAGGGTCTGACATTGAGCTGGTGCTGGTGCCGCTGGCCCCAGGTTCTCTTCCTAGTCACCTTCTGTGCTGGGTCAAGGAGCTCAGGATGGTCCGCTGTGCCCCTGACCCATCCCTCCAACCCTGGTTCCCACCTCTGGATACTGATTTTGCTGTAATGAAAACGCAGGTGCCCACCTCCAGCCTGAGCCTCCGCCTCAACGCTCCCAGAGCCAATGGAGGGTTTGCTCCTCCATGTCACCCTGGCGGTGGGGACAGTGCAACCTATAATTTGTGGGGCCCCGTGAGGGGTAAGAGGAGGATGACTGCGCAGTGCCCCATCCACCTTGTTTTTGTGGTTGTCAGGGCGTGTGTGCACACCCGGTGTGATGTACCAACACTGGGAAGCTGCTCCTGCACCACGAGCTGTCATTATGGCCTCCAGGAAGCACCCAGCCTATTCTCTGAGGCAGCGGCAGGTGGCAAGAGGCCGGGCCACACAGCGGAGACACAGAGGCAGCTCCTGGGGGCAGGGCTGGCACAGGAAGAGCCCGCAAGGCCCTCATCTTACCCAGGACAAGCCTCCGGGCCCAGCCCTGGAGATGCCTCGCTCACTCCTTTCACGTCCCGTCCTCCTGTCTCGGTGCTGGATGGGTCCTGCGGCGTGGGGTGCTCACAGCACAGGGCGGGGCACAGGCCGCGGGTCCGGGTGCATGAGTGGATGACTGCATGAGAGAATGAATCAGCGAAGGTGATTCCAGTGGCTGTTCCCAGTAGCTGCTGTAGGAAATTATCACAAATGTAGTGGTTTTAAACAACACACGTACTATCCTACAGTCGGGGAGGACAGAAGTTTGAGAAGAGTCTTAAAGGTTGAAGTCAAAGGGTCTGCAGGACTGTGTGCCTTCCGGAGGCTCCAGGGGAGAATCCACATCCCTGCCTCTTCCAGCTTCTAGAGGCCGCCTGTGTTCCTGAACTGGTGGCCCCTCCTCCACCTGCAACGTTCACGCCCAGCCTCTGCCCCGACATGCCTCCTCTGCTGACCATGCTGGGAAGGGTTCTCTGCCTTTAAGGGCTCGTGGGATTGCATGAGGCCCACTGGGTGTTCCAGCATGCTCTCCCATCTCAAGGTCCTTCCACACATCTGCTCAGCCCCTTTGCCATGGAAGGCCACATATGCCCAGGTCCTGGGACTTGGATGGGGACATCTTTGGCATACGTGATTTCACGCACCACCATGGGGAGGCACACAAAGTCCAATATGTTGGCAAAAGCCTGCATGTCCAAAAGGCTGGAAAATGTCGCCTGCTGGGCCCAGCTGCTCCCCTGACCTCGGTCCAAAGCCAGAGTTTAGGTTTAGGTGTGGTTTCAGGAGGGCCTGTGTCCCAGAGCACTGGGAGTTTGACTCTCTCAGCAAGTCCAAGGGTCTTCGTGGAAACAGATGGGAGTGTCGTGACCACCGGCAACCTTGGGGTCTGCCCCAATGTCCCCCAACTCCTGCTTGCACTTACGGCCAATCCTTCTGCAGGCCAAGCCCAGAGCCCCCTTTGGGTTCCTTAACTGGACTCACTCCGGCCCTGCCCATCTCGCCTCCTTTTACCCGGAAAACTTAGCTCCCTCTTGGGTCAATTAGCAGCAGTGTCAGGTTCAAGAGTTCCCTCTTCCTTCAAATCCTTGTCCGTACCGGCCGGGAGGCTCAAAAGGTTTTTTTTGCTCATAACATCACTGTGACCCGCAGGCCTGCGAGAGGGGCATGGCGATCTGGAAGGAGAGAGAGCGAATCCTGCCCCATGGCAGCCCCACCTCTGGCCACTTCTTAAGGACACCCTCTCCCCCTTCGCCAGCAGCCTCTGTGCTCAGAAGGCGCTAAGCCTCCACCCCTCTCCCGCCTCCCCCTTTCCTTTTTCAACCTTCCTCTTCGGCTGATTCTCTCTCCCAGGAAGGGCTTTGATCTGAAAGGGAAACAGGAAAAAGGAAGGGATGGCTTGCAGGGCCGAGTTGTGGTCCGAGGGTGCTGGAGCGCCCATCCCATCTCTGATTTCACCCTTCCCTTCTCTACCAGGCAGGCGACTGGCTTTTATTTTCATCTTGTTCTCAGTTGCCAAGTCCGTGACGTGAGAGGCTCCAGAGCTGAGCGGGAGGTAGCATGGGCTGCCTGGGTGTTAGCGCGTGCCATGTTCCGCCAGGGTCAGGGTCTTCACAAGGGTGGGGATTTGGTGGCCCTGTTAGCAGACCCTGGCCAGTGCCCCCAGGCTCCCTGGACATGGACAGCCCTGGTGCTGAGGATGGGGTCTCTCCTGGGGCATTGCTGTCATCTCAAAGTGCAGGGAGGGAGATTTGGCGAGGGCAGCTGCTCAGCATCGGAGCTGTTACCACATGCCTGATCATGCACTTGAACCTGAGAGGTTTAGAAGGGTGGGTCACCATGAACCCCACATCCACACAGCTGCAAGGCAGGTCCCCATCCTAGACACAAGACCACCTGAGCTCCCAGCCCACTTGATACTTCCCCAGGGACATTTCAAGGTCTCCAGGAGCTGCTTGGCTCTGTCACCAGGCCCCTGGCCCCTCCCCAGGGCCCATGAGTCCAGAAACCAGCCCTGAGTGTTGAGTGCTTCTCTGCAAGGGACCAGCATTTCCCCTAAATACTCATGTGGGAGTTGCTGCCCAGCTCTGAGGCAAAAAGATAGGGCCAGCCTCCCTTCAGCCCCACCAGCCCTTCTTCCCATCCAACCTCTAACCAGAGCAAGGTGGTGACTGCCCCGGAACAGAGCCATCCGGGGAAGAGAGGCCCCGAACCATGACTGCAGCCCGAGGCCCCTTCTCACCACCCACGACCACACATGGGAGGGGCCTGGAGGCCAAGAAGGGGCCCGCAGGTGGGCGGCGTGAGTCTTCACGTGAAGGTGAGGGGTGCTCCCCAGCTTAGAGGCCCTGGGCAGATCCGACAATGGGGTGAGGGGCTGTCAGTGTTGGGGAGCAATGAGCCAAGGCACACAGACACAGGGTACCACAACCCGCCTTCCCTCTCCTCCCTCCACGCCCACCCCCAGTACACCCTGAAAGTGAAGTTTAACAAATTTTGTTTGGCAAAACTTCACCACTAGCGCTGCATCTGGGGAAACTGAGCCAGGCCACACACCTGTCAAATGGGTTCTTAGTTGGGGACAACAACCCCTTGGGGATGTCTGATGACCTCGGAGTGTCTCTCCACAGATGAGCGGTCACGGACTAGCTTTGTGCTCCGTTCTGCAGCACCGAATCTCTGAAGCTTCGGCGGGAGGACCCTGGTGGGTGTTGGGTTCCTTAGTCCAGAACTTTCCTCCCCACCAGCCCCCATGTTCCCTCAGAAAGGTCAGTCAGGCCCAACTGCCGCGTGGGCGTGACACACAGGAACTTGCTGGGTGCCCCCACATTCAGAGCCACACCTTCTCGGCGAGTCCCTCCACTGTCCAGGAAGGTGGTGGCAGTTCCACCCCAGGACAGAACAGTCACCTGCCTGGAGCCTCGGACTTGCTGGAGAAGCCCGAGCTTCCACAGAAACCCCAAGGACTCTACAAAACAGGCTGGAGCAGGAGGACACCCATGTGGGCTTGGCACCAAGTGGGTGATTCTAGAAGAATCTTTGGCCTCCCCTGGTCGCCACTGAAAAGCAGAAAGGGACACCCAACTGTGGCTCGATGTGTGGAAGGCATTTCCACCCAGCAGGGTTGCCTGAAGGCAGAGCAGAGCGGGCGCCGCAACAGCTGGCCCAACGATGCCTCCTGGGAGGCTTCCGGGGCCCTCCAGGCTGCAGCGTCTAGCTAGTTTGGGAGCTCTCTGACCTTTCCAGCATCTGTGGTTCTGGGATCGAGACACATGTCTGAGTGTCCCCACTCCATGGGGGCCTCAGAACATCACCTTTCCCTCCTCCCATCTTGACTGTGCTCCGACCCCACCCAGGGTGTGGAACCCAACAGCTTGGCCCCAACAGCCACGAGGGACTGGCCGTGACCACCGGCAGCTTCCCCATCTCCAGGCCCTACCTCCCAGGCCGATCACCCACAGCCTCGTCTTCTTCAGAAAAGCCTCAAGAGGCCTGGAATATGTCCAGCCCTCACACGGGAGAAGAAAAATCGCCCGAGATGGGCATGTCAGTTCTAATAGGAAATGATGATGTGGAATGAGGAGTTGTTTCTACCATCCCCAGTGATTTATAGGGACGGGCCTTTCATCAGAAACAAAACGTCTATTTTCAGCTCCAGATTCTAACGAGTGAATATATTACAATAACTTTATTAAAAAAATCAATGCACATCAATTCAATTTTCAAGCTAATTGCCTTGCGAATGTTGCAGTGTAGACCGGGCAGCTACATTATGCACCTGATTTATGCAGAGCGGGCCACAGATCATTCGCCCGCTGCTTTGTTTGTTTCTGCTGGTGGAAGGTAGGAACGAGCGCCTCCATGCCCAGTGCACCTGTCCTGGTAGGAGGGCAGCCGGTGAGGGCAGCCCCTGCAGGGCTGGGCTGTCAGGGTCCGGGGGTGCCCTAACTTTACAGCATGCCAGTCATGGTGAGGATGGACTAGGGCTGCCCCTGCACCATGAAGACAGTGGGAAGGCAGCCCTGGGCCCTGAGACCCTGGGCAGGCCTTCTTCTCTCCCGCACTTGGTCACTTCACCTCCAAAGTGCGGACGATAGTACCCCGGCACAGGGCTTCCATGCAGTTCATCATGACACACATCATCACCGTCATTGTCATTGTCATCTCATTGCTGCTGTTTTTAAATACTCTAATTTCTAAATAATCATTGTTGTTCTCATGCCAAGGAGTCATGAAATTCAAATGAAGTGATGTATGTGAAATTACTTAGTATGGTACTGTCTCATCTACATATGCAAATCACCATCAGCCCCTAAAGCACTGACAGGTACTAACCTAAAGTGTTTCTGACAAGCAAATCCCTGAGCACAGTATTTGCCCAGCAAGATGCAGGTGCCTCCTTCTGCTTTCCTGGGAACATGGAGTGTCCCCTCCTGAAGAGATCTCTGTGCTCCCAACGCATGCACCAAGGCTGACACGCCTGCAGGTCCGGATGCAGGGAAGAGAGAGACTTCCTGTCTGGCAGGGCCATGGGACAATCTTGGCCTGTCCTGATCCTCGGAGGCAAAATGAGCCCTCACCACCCCTGCCCTTTCAGTACATTCGAGCTGCTATCGCGGAACCCTACAGACGGGGAGGCTCGCAAACAACGGGTGTTTATTTCCACAGTCTGGAGGCTGCAAGTTCAAGATCAAGGTGCCAGCAGATTCAGCTCCTAGTGAGGGGCCCCTGTATTCATCCATTCTCACACTGCTATAAAGATAGGGTAATTTATAAAGGAAAGAAGTTTAATTGACTCACAGTTCTGCGTGGCTAGGGAGGCCTCAGGAAACTTACAATCACAGTGGAAGGGGAAGGGGAAGCAAGGCACGTCTCACATGGCGGCAGGAGAGAGAAAGGGGGAAGTGCCACACTTTTAAACAATCAGATCTCCTGAGACCTCACTCACTATCATGAGAACAGCATGGGGGAACCACCCCCATGATCCAATCACCTTCCACCATGCCCCTTCCTCGACACATGGGGATGACAATTTGAGACAAGATTTGGGTGGAGACACAGAGCCAAACCATGTCACTCCTACCCTGACTTGCAGACGGCACCTTCTCACTGTGTCCTCACTGGTGGAACGGGCCAGGCAGCACTCTAGCGCCTCTTCTTATAAGGGCACTCATTCCATTCATGAGGCTCAGTCCCTACAGTCTCATCACTCCCCAAAGGCCCTGCCTCCTAATCCCATCACCCTAAGGGTTAGGATTTCAACCTATCAGTTTTGGGGAGACACAGACGTGCAGACCACACCTGCCATGGGTGCTGTTTATACACAGTGGGGGACAGGGAGAGAGAGGAGGCAGGGCTGACCACCAGCTCCACCGAACTCTGTGTAGGGACCTGGAATGATTTCCCCCATGGCTCCAATGGAGTTACCTACAGAAGCTGGGGTCCAGCCATCCGGCTTCTCTGGCCTGGCCGAGGGCATGGCAGTTGCCAGCAGCCATTCCTGAGATGCTACCTCCATGGGTTGGGGGGAGGTTCGGGTCAGCCTCCGCTTTCTCACCGAACCTTTGATCTGTGCCTCATACACACGGTGCTACTTCCCTCCCTGAACCATCCCAGCCACCAGGCTGAGTCACTGGTGATGACCTGGGCTTGGTGAGGCAGGCAGCAGGCCAGTAGTGGCACTGGGTGGGAGGCCACCTGCCATCAAGGCCATGGTGGGCACTGTGACTCTGGACAGCTCACCTCACTCTCAGGACAGGCTCCCGGCATGGGTCACCTACAAGCCAAATCCCATCTCCACTAAGGAAGCCCATGGGACAGCTTCAGTATCTGAGTGTGTCTGGGCAGCTGTCCAGCGTCACTGAGTTATAAGAGCACAGAGAGCTCATCGGGCATGGAGAGGGTGAGCTGGGGGGTGTTGAGCCCTTCACCTCTACCCTCTGCCCTCTGAGCCACAGAAAACTGGCAGCTGGACGAAGAGCTCCTGCAGCCTGTGTGATGAGGGGGAAGGGACTCCCTGCTCCTGGGGAAGGTCTTTTGGCCACGACCCCCAGGGAAGCCTCTCCCTTCTGCCACTCGAACCTGCTCAGAAACAACAGCCAGATGAGGGCAGCTCCACCTGCAAGCACACATCCCGCCTCCAGAAAGCCTCGTCTGTCTGGATGTAATTAGTGGTGTGGGGAAACTGCCTGGAACTGCATGGTAAACCTTGGTTCCAAGCACATTCATTCTGAGCAGAAGAGCGGGCTCCTTGGTAAGTGCCATACATCTGACAGGTCAATTATTTATTAAGGGTAATGGAGTTTAATCTAAACAATTACTTCCAACTGGCTTCATCTTTGAATTATTTGAGTGAGCAAGGCACCATCGTGCACTCCCGGGGTGAGCTGAAAGCCTGTTGAACACATGGCCCTGCTGGGCTTGTCAGTCCTGCCTTTCCTCGGGCTGGGATTGGAGTGGTGTTGAAAGTTGAGAGAGAAGGCCGGACGCGGTGGCTCATGCCTATAATCCCAGCACTTTGGGAGGCCAAGGTGGGTGGATCATGAGGTCAGTAGATCAAGACCATCCTAGCTAACATGGTGAAACCCCATCTCTACTAAAAACACACACAAAAAATTAACTGGGTGTGGTGGCATGCTCCTGTAGTCCCAGCTACTTGGGAGGCTGAAGCAGGAGAATCGCTTGAACCCGGGAGGTACAGGCTGCAGTGAGCCGAGACTGTGCCACTGCACTCCAGCCTGGGTGACAGAGCGAGACTCCATCTCAAAAAAAAAAGAAAAAGAAAAAAGAAAGTCGAGAGAGACCAAGGCAGAGAGAATCACCTTTGGGTGTGGTCACTGACCCCTCCACGGAAGAGGATGCTGAGGTTGGAGATGATGGTCATTTTGCCCAAGGCCACAGAGCAAGACCGGCAGCAGCTGGGGCCAAGAGACTGCAAACCCAGGCTCCTTCCCCAGCAAACACTGGCAGAGGGCTCAGCTGGGATCTTCCCGGATCTTCCAGATATTTCAAGGTGCATATTCATGGCTTCCAAGGGCATCATCCCATCCCTGAGTCTCCAGGTCCTGCTGGAAAAATAAGTCCTTTTGCAAATGAGGAGCTCTGGGTCAACCCCAACTCTGGGTGCACTTTCAGGCTGGACAGGCATGGGGGAGGGCAGGCTGCACTCACTGAAACCCCCGCCCCCAGGGCTGTGGCTGCTGTGCCCTCCCAACAGGCCCCATCCACACCGCAGCCTGGAGACTCAGTGCCACTCCTTCCCTCTGCACCTTGTCCCCTCCTGTGCCTGGCTAGGAAGCCAGGGCTGTGCAGCCTTGCTGCAGGTACCATCCCTGCAGCCTTTCATGAACTGGGAGCTTCTGGTGGCAGGCACCTGGGTGTCTGAACTGGTTTCAAGCTGGGTGTGGACTTTCCATCTCATTTCCTGGGTGAAGTCAAATCAGGTGGGTTCCTGACTGTGGGCAAGCACTGTCCAGTGGGAGAGAGAAACATCAGTGCCTCAGTGGGCTGCAGGAAGAGAGACGGGGGACCAGTACAGATGCCTTCAGGGGTTCAAAGGGAGCCTGGACCATGCAAGCAAGTCTTCATCATCCTCATCCTCTCCGTCCCCATCCAAGGACAGCTGCAGCCCTCAGAGCTCACCTGGACTCTGGTGGAGGAACAGACGAGTCAACAGAAAGCTGTGGTCCCATATGGTGAACACAGCAGGATGGGGGTGGTTGCAGGAACCAGGCGAGAGACCCTTAAGCCAAGTGGGGATTCAGGGGAGGCTTCCCAGGGGCAGGATCCTTAGGCTAAAACTTAAGGGTAGGAGTTAGGTAGATAAGGAGGTGCCTGGGGAGTCCATGGGGTGGCAAGAGAGGAGGACTCTAGGCAGGGAGGAACAGCCTGTACATGAGGCATGGTGCGCTGGGCACCTGCCAGAGAAGTTCAGCGTGTGGAACAGAGCTGGGTGGAGGCTGACAAGGAAGGGGCAGGAGGGTGAGAGATGAGGATGGGGGAATCATGCAAAGAATTTGGGACTACATCCTGAGAGCCCTAGGGCTTAAACCAGAAAGGATATTCTTATAGTAGGGGCAT
Organism: Hylobates moloch; assembly: GCF_009828535.3. NCBI lineage: Eukaryota > Metazoa > Chordata > Mammalia > Primates > Hylobatidae > Hylobates > Hylobates moloch. Next base: position 3,428,243 of record NW_026652284.1, on the reverse strand, counting down.
TTGAAAAGGGTTTTGAAGGATGAGTAGGTGTTCCCAAGAAGAAAGATATGAAGCTTAACATTCCAGGAAGAGGAGGCAGAATGGACAAAATTGGAGGTACATAAAAGAGCAAGAGGTCTTTAGAGGGGCTGAGGCTGGGGACTGGATCATAGAGAACCTGCCAGAAAACAGCTGAAAAGGAGGTAAGGTAGTGACAGGCACTGAATACCAGGCTCTGCAGAGTGGGGGTGCCACTGAGGGCAGCGGGAAGTGAGCGGCAGTGTTTGTGGCGTGGGCCATTTTCACACTGTGTGTTAAAAAGATGAGGCCAGCAACCACAGGGAAATGAACTTGAGAGGTCTTGAGTTGGGGTTGGAGGGCAGGGATTAAATAGTCATTGGGAAGAGATAAAGCAGGCCTGAGAACAAACATACTTTTAAATGTGTATATTTATTGATTTTTTCTTTTTCTTTTTTTTTTTTTTTTTTGAGACAGGGTCTCACTCTGTCACCCAGGCTGGAGTGCAGTGGTGCCATCTCAGCTCACCACAGCCCCCACCTCCCTGGCTCAAGGGATCTTCCTGCCTTAACCTCCCAAGTAGCTGGGATTACAGTGCGAGCCACCATGCCCAGCTAATTTTTGTATTTTTAGTAGAGACAGAGTTTCACCATGTTGCCCAGGCTGGTTTCAAACTCCTGACCTCAAGTGATCCGCCCGCCTCAGCCTCCTAAAGTGCTGGGATTACAGAAGTGAGCTACCATGCCCAGTGATTTTTTTTTTTTTTTTTTTTTGATACGGAGTCTTGCACTGTCGCCCAGGCTGGAGTGCAGTGGCAGGATCTCCGCTCACTGCAAGCTCCGCCTTCTGGGTTCACGCCATTCTCCTGCCTCAGCCTCCGAGTAGCTGGGACTACAGGCTCCCGCCACCACGCCCGGCTAATTTTTTGTATTTTTAGTAGATACGGGGTTTCACCGTGTTAGCCAGGATGGTCTCGATCTCCTGACCTCGTGATCTGCCCGCCTCAGCCTCCCAGAGTGCTGAGATTACAGGCATGAGCCACCATGCCCAGCTGATTTTTTTTTTTTAATCACCAAAGTAACATTGAAAGAAACCAGAGGAAAAAATCCAAATTTCCCATAATTTTACCACCAAGCAATACCCACTGTTGGGGTGTTGCTGTTTATCCTCCCAGCTTTTGGTCCTAGGAGAAAATGCACGTTTTTAAAAATAATACAATAAATAAAATTAAATTAAAATAAAATAAAATAAAAAACTGGGATCCTATTGAACTCGGTTATACCATAACCTACTCGTTCACTTAATATATTCTGAAAATAGGACAAACATTTCACAATGTCTCCTGATAAAAATACTGCCATTCACTGAAACAAGGTGACAAGGTGATTGGCCACAGTTTCCAATGCTGCAGGGAGCACCCTTGAGTTGCAGTGCACATCACTGAGGATTTCTCAGAACAAACATTCCTGGCAGTAGAGGTGCTGGGTCCAGAGTGAGGACGCCGGGTAGCTTTCGATGCCTGCTGCTCACCAGCTGCAGAGGAGATTGCACCATGTTCACCCCACCTGCCATCTGCGGAACTCCCTGCTCCCCAGCACCCTGGTAATATCTGTGACATTGTTTGTTCACTGCCAATTTAACGAAAAGCAGCCTCTGGTCTTAACGTCTCACTGTGAGTTTCTCTTGACTTGAGCTTGACCCTTCTCTGCAGCCTCGCTGGCCATTTCAGAGTCTAGGTTTGGGCACCATCCCTGCGTGTCTAAGCTCTCAGGGTCCCCGCACGTGCTGTCGCCCTGTCCGGAACACTTTTCCCCACCCCATTACAGGGCTGGCTCCCTCTCATCTGCAGTTTGGGAGACACTGTCCCGACCTGTCCAGTGAGGTGTGCTTCCCACCCAGGCACCAGCTGCGGCGCTCGACTCCAAACCTCGATCCTTTCTGACCCCCAGGCTCCTGCCCAGCTGAGGGCTCCCAGGAGGTCTCATACCCAGTGCTGACAACAGTCCCCACCATGGCAGGTGCTCAGTAAAGATTCCAGAGGAGGCCGGGCACAGTGGCTCACGCCTATAATCCCAACACTTTGGGAGGCCAAAGCAGGCAGATCACAAGGTCAGGAGATCATGACCATCCTGGCCAACATGGTGAAACCCCATCTCTACTAAAATGCAAAAAATTAGGCGGGTGTGGTGGTGTACACCTGTAGTCCCAGCTACTCAGGAGGCTGAGGCAGGGGAATTGCTTGAACCCGGGAGGCAGAGGTTGCAGTGAGCCGAGATTGTGCCACTGCACTCCAGCCTGGGGGACAAGAGTGAGACACTGTCTAAAAGAAAAAAAAAAGATTCCAGAGGAAAATGATTCAGTCAGGGAATCAATAAAATGTATTTTTCTTTTATCTTTGTGATTTTAAAGAGCCCTCTATATTGACTTCCTGACTTTAAAAATAAGGGGAGGAGCCAGGCACAGTGGTTTACACCTGTAATCCCAGCACATTGGGGGCCGAGGCAGGTGGATCGCTTAAGCCCAGGAGTTTGAGAGCCTCCTGGGCAACATGGTGAACCCTGTCTCTGCAAAAAATACAAACATTAGCTGAGTGTGGTGGTGCACACCTGTAATCCCAGCTACTTGGGAGGCTGAGGTGGGAGAATTGCTTGAGTCCAGAAAGGTCAAGGCTGCAGTGAGCCTCTGCACACACCACTGCACTCCAGCCTGAGCAACAGAGTGAGACCCTGTCTCAAAAATAAATAAATAAATAAGTAAAATTTTAAAAGCCTTCTCATTGGCCTACTTTCCTGGGTAATTTTTCAATCAGTCTCTCTGCAGAGGCGGGTGGCCGACCTGAGAGAGCCCCACCCACCCCCACCCATGCGCCCACGTCTCTCCTGCTCTCGCGCCCTCTGTCTCTCTTTCTGACTCTGTTTCTGTCTCTCTCTCTCTCCCTCACTTGCTTCCTCTCTCTCTCTTGCTCTCTCCCCGTCGCTCTCTCCCTCTCCTCCCTCTCTCTCTGTTTCCCTCTTTCCCCCATCTCTCCTGCTCTCTCCTTCTCCCCTATCTCCCTCTCTCCCCTATTTCTCTCCCTCTATTCTTTCTCTCCCTTCTCCCTCTTTCTCCCCCTTCCTTCTCCCTCTCTTTCCCTCTCTCTCCTTCTCCCCCCTCCATCTTCCTCTCTGTTCTTCTCTCTCTCCCCCACCCTATTTCCCTCTCTCTCCTCATCCCTCTTCTTTTTCTCTGATTTCCTCCTTTCCTCCCTTTCCTCCTCCTGGAGAACTAACTCCTGCCTTGAGACTCTGCCAATATCCTGACCTGTGACCAGGGTGTCTGTCAGGGCACCCGTGAGCCAGCCACAGCTGCAGTGGCCCAGCTGGGACACTCACATGCTCTGCCTGCTCCCCAGCCTCTGGGGTCCCCACAGACACCCCCACTCAGTAGAGGCCACTGTCCAGCATCCGTCCTGGTCAGTTGCCCAAGAGCTATTCCCACGTACCCTTTCTGGAAGAAGTTTGTCTGGCCAAGGCCTGATTACAAGCAAAGCCCGTCTGAGGAGCTGATGTAATTCATAATTTGGCCCAAACTCCATAGGATAACCACGGGCCCAGCGTGGCACAATTATGATATGCTAGTGCATCCACGAGCAATTTAGTTCAGTAATTGATTTTCAAGCAAGGGAGATGGAAATTCCTTGATGTGAGATGAATATACCAAGGGAAGGAGGATCCCCTGTTCCCAGCACAGCCAGGGGCTCCCAGGGCCAGACCCATGCCAGGCTGGGCCCGAGGCTCTGAGCTGCTTGAGCGGATACCCGAGACCCTCGGGAAGCCATCTGCACACAGGGACCACCTCTGTGTGATCACAGCACAAATCTTTGAGCAGAAATTTCTGTTCCAGTCCCTTGGCTGTATATTAAGTCCTGACCCAGCATCAAAGGGACAATTTGGCTGAGAGAGACAGGAAGGTGTGGTGGGGCATCTTACCTCTGTCCACGGAGACATGGCCCAGAACATAAGAAACTGACCGAGAAATTGGAGTAACGTGTTAATTCATTACTGCTCAGAACCATCACCATTTGGCCACTGACTTCTGGCAGTCATTGGAGACACTGTTCTCTGCCTTGACTGCAGGCCTGGAGGAGCTGGCGGCCACTCAGAGGCCTCTCAGATCCCTGCCATGGGGAGGGGAGTGGGGGAGTACATGGGGGTACAGTTTCCTTCCCTTTCTCTGGAACACTCTGCAAACAGCTGTTCTGGAACACGCCCTGGCATTCGCCAAAAGGAAAGGTGTAAACCAGAATCCAGCCTGAAACCAGCGCTCCCACCAGACAGGAGGTGATGCCAGGTCACCTCCCACCCCCGATGGCCCAGACATCACCTTGGGAGCCCTCAGGCATCTCTCCAGCCCCCACCAACAGGCAACCTCTCCGTGATGTCTATGGACAGACCAGTTCTATTCCCTGCCCACCAAGGAGAACAGCATAGGAAGTTTCCCGTGCTCGGCTGCCTCCTCTCCCCAGATGCCGGGTGTGCAGCTGACACGAGGAAATTAGATGTCACTTCCCCGGCAGAGGCCGCACGTGGGCGGGCACCCGCTAAGGTACACAGAGTGCCTGCCTCCGAAGGGAGCTTCTAAGTGGGTAACTGTGCTGCTGTTATCCTTGCAGGGCTCAGGAAGGGCCCCGTGGGACAGCAGTTCATTTGCAGCTAGCAAGTGCAATTTCCTGGTTCGGAGGCCTGAGCTCCAGAACTGAACATCTGACTTGGCACTTTGCAAGACTGGGCACCTTGGGCACTGGGCTGATGGCCTGGTCTCCCAGAGGCAGCTAGAGCAGCTATTTCATGGCAGAGGAGAGAAGAACCAGCCAGACCCCTTTCCCCCAGCAACAGAGGGAGCTGCCCCCCCAACCCCCCACCCCCATGCATGCAGTGTGGGCCCTAGGCTGCTTGGAAAACCCACCACGACTGGGCTCTGTCAGCTGGGGAGCAATTCCCACATCTGGCCTCACCTGGTAGCCCTCGGAGGGCAAACTAAGCCCAGCATTAGCTTAATTAATCGCAATTGGAAGGCTGACCTGCAGCAAATAGAATCATGTGATTCCTTCAAATCCAGATATAATTGACTTTCGGATTCCCCACTGTTTGGGATCATCCAAGCTACAGCATTCCTCCCTCCAAGTAGACAGCTCAGACCCTAGAATGAGACCCCATCTCCCAATCACCTTGACTTCCTGCTGCAGAGCTGCCCATCTCTCGCTACCTCTCCTTCCTCCTCCTCCTCCCCCTCCTCCCTTCTCCATCACTGTGTTCTTCTCTTCCTCCTCCTCTTCCCTCCTTCCTCCTCCTTTCTCCCCTTCCTCTCCCTGCCACCCTTTCCCAATCCCTGCCTGCTCACAGATCCTCGTTCAGGAAACACACCAGTCCCTCATCCTGAAGCCTTTGTGCTCCGGTCCCAGCCCGCTTGCTCCGAACAAGAAGAACCCTGAACCCAGGCCCCATGCAAGGAAAGAGAAGCCAGGCTCTGACCCTGAGCCTCCATCTCAAGCCCAGCTCCCAGCACCCTCAGCCCAGTAGCTCCCAGCCCCTAGCAGGAAAAGAGTTGGGACCAAAACCAGCCAGAAGGAGCTAGTGCCCACCCAGCATGAACCGGTGTGCCCTAAAACACCGTCAAGTCTTGATCTCATGAAGAATGATGAACCTGACGGGGCTGTGGGAGGCAGTTAGGGAGGTCCAGCTGTGAGAGGAATGTAACAAGGATGTGAGGCTGGCAGAGAACAGCTTCTCACTGCTATGCAGGAGTCACCGTGAGAATCAGTACCACTCAGCCCTGGTGGGGGCAGGAAGTGGCTGCCGGCATGGTCCCAAACACCTGGTCCCCTGAGTAGGTGCAGGGAGGGGGCCCCCACAGGCGACTCCACTCTTTGATTTGCTGCTTTCTGCTGGAGTTGGCCACAGCCTGCAACACCAAGGTGAGCTGGGGGCTCCTTGCCCTTTTGGTGTAGACAAAATGAACCCGAAGCCCTAGCTGTGCTCACAAGGAAGCGCAACACCTCTCCATGCTTTTCACATCCCAAGAGGCTGCATCCTCTTGGACCTGGGAGCCACAAAAGGAAAGGCTTGATCCCTGAGTCACTCTGTGGAGGAGAACTGCCTGCCTCTGTGCAGCTCCTGGTCTCCAACATGTATCTGTGGGTGCTCTTTCCTGTCTACTCCTCATCAGTGTGCACAGAAGAGCGGCATCCCCCACCAGGGTCCCCACAGGAAGTAGGCACACGACAGCTGCATGAGCAGAACGCTTAGGTTTATGGGAGATGAGTACACACAAAGGGCTTCACGTTGCCGAACATGGATAACTTGGAGCCATTCAACCTCCATGACTTCCTAATCCAACCTCTCCTTGTCTCTTCCTTGCTCTCACTCTGCCCCAAATTCCTGATCCTTTCTAAAGAACCTTCTCTTGCTGGGCCTTCAGACATCCACTTCTTCCACCTTCAGCAGTTCATACAGGTATTTTCCCAAATAAAGACAGTTCCCTCCTGGAGAGGAATTCTGTTGCCATCTACAAATGCTCCCTGGTTTATGATGGGGCTGCATCCAGATAAACCCATTGTAAGTTGACAATATTATTAAGTTGAAAATGCATTAATTACAGCTAACCTCCCTCTCATCATAGCTTAGCCTAGCCTACCTTAAATGTATTCAGACACTTGCATTAGCCTACAGTTGGGCAAAATCCTCTAACGCGAAGTTATTTTGTAATAAGGTATTGACTATCTCATGTAACTTACTGAATACCGTACTGGAGGTAAAAAACAGAATGGCTGTGTGGGTCCTCACTGCTAATGTACACAGCTGAAAGCACCATCATCATAAAGTCAAAAGGTCATAATTTGAACCATCATAAGTTGGAGACCATCTGTATACAGAAAGATAGATTTTATCATAAGAAATTGGCTCATGCAATTATCAAGGCTGGCAAGGCCAAAATCTGCAGGGCAGGCTCATATACCATGTGACCCCGCCACGTGACCCACCACCGCTGCAGCAGGGGTGAACACCTGCCCCAAGCTGGTCCTATCAGGGTCTGTCTCCCAACAATCAGGACTTTGAATGCAGGGTAGTGGCACTGGTAAGTTGGGCCGCATAGACTTGGGGCTTGGAGAAGCTGAAAGAAGAGAGAGAGAGAGAGAGACCTGCCTCAGGGGCCCTAAGTCAGCTTCATCCCGACCTCGAAAGGTTCTGCCTCCACTAGCCTGAGTGCCTTCTGCTGCTTGCCAAGAACACGCCCCACCCAAGACTAACAGAATCCACTTCCCACTTCCTTCATCTCCCACCCTGGGCTTGTCCCCTCTGCAGCCTCTCCCTGCTCCAGGCAGCTTTCCAAGACGGGCCAGATTTTTTTAATTATTGTTTTATTTCAATAGGCCTTTGGGGAGCAGGTGTGTTTGCTTTCATGAATAAGTTATTTAGTGGTGATTTCTGAGATTTTGGTACACCCATCACCTGAGCAGTGTACACTGTCCCCAGTGTGTAGTCTTTTATCCCTCTCCACCCCCCACCCTTCCCCCCAAGTCCCCGGAGTCCAATGTATCATTCTTTTTTCTTTTTTAAAAAAGTTTTTTAATTTTATTTTATTTTAAGTTCTAAGATACATGTGCAGTATGTGCAGGCTTCTTACATACGTAAATGTGTGCCATGGTGTTTTGCTGCACCTATCAACCCATCACCTAGGTATTAAGCCATGCATGCATTATCTTATACTGATGCTCTTCCTTCCCCCAACCCCCAACCCCCAACCCCCAACCACAGACATACCCCAGTGTGTGTTGTTCCCCTTCCTGGGTCCATGTGTTCTCAGACAATAGGACTTTTTATCATCTGGATATTACTGGAAAACTTACAAGATTGCTCAAGTTTCTATTTTGGGAGGACAACCCACACTGAGGACATTTAAAGGGTTACTGATAGAGAAAATGAAAGATGCTTTTCTGATTACTCCCTACAAATCCTGCATGCTCCATATGTAGGTCATGAGCGAATTGCTTCACCCTAGTGGATGAGATTTTCCTTTTCCTTGATTGGTTCTTCCTATCCTTTCAGTTGTACCCATACTATGGAAACCATGACCATGCTTTTCTCCACAATGAAAACACCACTTCATCTTCACAGCTTATAGCCTTAATTATTAAGCCACACTGAATTACAATCAGAAGGATCTCATAAAAGCTGGTCCATGTGCTATCGCCAGTCAGCTCACTCAGCCTTTTCTCTGCAGCATATGAACTGGCTTAGAAATATTTCTTGAGTGAGAACTTTTTTTTTATTGCTTTAAAGACAACAGAGGTTTACTGTTACGTAACTGTGGAGGCCGAAGCCTAAAATCAGTATTACCGGGAAGAAATCAAAGTGTCCACAGGGCCACGCTCCCTCTGAAGACATTGGGGGAGAATTTTTTCCTTATCTCTTCCAGTTTCTGGTGGCTGCTGACATTCCTTTGAGCAAGAGCTTTGAGCAAGTTTCTTGGAAATGTTGTCTGTGACAGAACTTTGCTTCACCATCTTCTGAATGCTTATATTCAGCTCCATGGGTTAGAATTATAAAGAAGAAGAAGGAGGAGGAGGAGAAGGAGGAAAAGGAGGAGGAGGAAAAGGAGGAGGAGAAGGAGGAGGACGAAGAAAGAAGAAAGAGGCCGGGCACTGGTAGCTCACGCCTGTAATCCCAGCACTTTGGGAGGCCGAGGTGGGCGGATCACGAGGTCAGGAGATTGAGACCATCCTGACTAACAAGGTGAAACCCCGTCTCTACTAAAAATACAAAAACAAAATTATCCGGGCGTGGTGGCGGGCGCCTGTAGTCCCAGCTACTTGGGAGGCTGAGGTGAGAGAATGGCGTGAAGCCAGGAGGCGGAGCTTGCAGTGAGCCAAGATCACGCCACTGCACTCCAGCGTGGGGGACAGAGACTCCTTCTCAAAAAAAAAAAGAAAGAAGAACGAAAAGAACAAGAAGGAGAAGGGGAAGAGGAAGAGGAAGAAGAAATAAAAGAAGAAGCAGAAGAAGAAGAAGGAGAAGGAGAAGGAGGAAAAAAGAGGAGGAGGAAGAGGAGAAGCAGCAGCAGCATGGTTTGTCTCTACTTTAACAAACAATTTTAAAAGAATTATAATGTATACATCTGGGACTGGCTATGAGTTAGGCTGCTCTAATGTGGCCAAAATGACTGATTTAAACTAAGTAAAGTTTATTTCTTTCACTTAGCAGTCTGTATGTTAACAGTCTAGGTCTCACTGACAGTTCACTCCATGGAGCTGGGACCCGGGTTCCTTCATTCTGGTTCTACGATCCTTCACACAGGGCTCCTACCTTCTTATCTAAGAGGACTTATCCAGCTCAGGCATCATATTAAAATTCCAGATGATGGAGAGAGGAAGAGGAAAGAGGAGATATAGGAATCTACACTCTTATTTTAAAGTATAGGAATTTATAGTTCTAAATATCATTTTTTCGTTGTTCACATTCCATTGGCCACAACTAATTTAAAAGGAGCCTGGGAAATGATGTTGGCTAAAGTCCTATTAATACAGAGGAAGGAGAATAGATAATGGGAAAACAACTGGCAATCTCTCACGTATATACAAAGACCTTTAAAAAGAACTCTAGTATTAGGCTTGCTAGCGGTCTATCAATTTTGTTGATCTTTTCAAAAAACCAGCTCCTGGATTCAATGATTTTTGAAGGGTTTTTGCATCTCTATCTCCTTCAGTTCTGCTCTGATCTTAGTTATCTCTTGTCTTCTGCTAGCTTTTGAATGTGTTTGCTCTTGCTTCTCTAGTTCTTTTAATTGTGATGTTAGGGTGTCAGTTTTAGATCTTTCCTGCTTTCTCTTGTGAGCATTTAGTGCTATAAATTTCCCTCTACACACTGCTTTAAATATATCCCAGAGATTCTGGTATGTTGTGTCTGTCTTTGTTCTCACGGGTTTCAAAGAACATCTTTATTTCTGCCTTCATTTCATTATGTACCCAGTAGTCATTCAGGAGCAGGTTGTTCAGTTTCCATGTAGTTGAGCGGTTTTGAGTGAGTTTCTTAATCCTGAGTTCTAGTTTGATTGCACTGTGGTCTGAGAGACAGTTTGTTATAATTTCTGTTTTTTTACATTTGCTGAGGAGTGTTTTACTTCCAATTATGTGGTCAATTTTGGAATGAGTGCAATGTGGTGCTGAGAAGAATGTATATTCTGTTGATTTGGAGCGGAGAGTTCTGTAGATTCTATTAGGTCTGCTTGGTGCAGAGCTGAGTTCAATTCCTGGATATTCTCATTAACTTTCTGTCTCGTTGATCTGTCTAACGTTGATAGTGGGGTGTTAAGGTCTCCCATTATTATTGTGTGGAAGTCTAAGTCTCTTTGTAGATCTCTAAGGACTTGCTTTATGAATCTGGGTGCTCCTATATTAGGTGCATATATATTTAGGATAGTTAGCTCTTCTTGTTGAATTGATCCCTTTACCATTATGTAATGACCATCTTTGTCTCTTTTGATCTCTGTTGGTTTAAAGTCTGTTTTATCAGAGACTAGGATTGCAACCCTTGCTTTTTTTTCGTTTTCCATTTGCTTGGCAGATCTTCCTCCATCCCTTTATTTTGAGCCTATGTGTGTCTCTGCACATGAGATGGGTCTCCTGAATACAGCACACTGATGGGTCTTGACTCTTTATCCAATTTGCCAGTCTGTGTCTTTTAATTGGAGCATTTAGCCTATTTACATTTAAGGTTAATATTGTTATGTATGAATTTGGTCCTGTCATTATGATGTTAGCTAGTTATTTTGCTCATTAGTTGATGCAGTTTCTTCCTAGCCTTGATGGTTTTTACAATTTGGCATGTTTTTGCAGTGGCTGGTACTGGTTGTTCCTTTCCATGTTTAGTGCTTCCTTCAGGAGCTCTTGTAAGGCACTCCTGGTGGTGACAAAATCTCTCAGCATTTGTTTGTCTGTAAAGGACTTATTTCTCCTTCACTTATGAAGCTTAGTTTGGCTGGATATGAAATTCTGGGTTGAAAATTCTTTTCTTTAAGAATGTTGAATATTGGCCCCCACTCTCTTCTGGCTTGTAGTTTCTGCCGAGAGATCCGCTCTTAGTCTGATGGGCTTCCCTTTGTGGGTAACCGGACCTTTCTCTCTAGCTGTCCTTAACATTTTTTCCTTCATTTCAACTTTGGTGAATCCGACAATTATGTGTCTTGGAGTTGCTCTTCTCGAGGAGTATCTTTATGGCGTTCTCTGTATTTCCTGAATTTGAATGTTGGCCTGCCTCGCTAGGTTGGGGAAGTTCTCCTGGATAATATCCTGAAGAGTGTTTTCCAACTTGGTTCCATTCTCCCCGTCACTTTCAGGTACACCAATCAGACATAGATTTGGTCTTTTCACATAGTCCCATATTTCTTGGAGGCTTTGTTCATTTCTTTTTACTCTTTTTTCTCTAAACTTCTCTTCTCACTTCATTTCATTCATTTGATCTTCAATCATTGATACCCTTTCTTCCACTTGATCAAATCGGCTACTGAAGCTTGTGCGTGTGTCACGTAGTTCTCTTGCCATGGTTTTCAGCTCCATCAGGTCATTTAAGGACTTCTCTACACTGTTTATTCTAGTTAGCCATTCATCTCATCTTTTTTCAAGGTTTTTAGCTTCTTTGCGGTGGGTTCGAACATCCTCCTTTAGCTCAGAGAATTTTGTTATTACTGATCATCTGAAGCCTTCTTCTCTCAACTCATCAAAGTCATTTTCTGTCCAGCTTTGTTCCGTTGCTGGCGAGGAGCTGTGTTCCTTTGGAGGAGAAGAGGTGCTCTGATTTTTACAATGTTCAGCTTTTCTGCTCTGGTTTCTCCCCATCTTTGTGGTTTTATCTACCTTTGGTCTTTGATGATGGTGACATACAGATGCGTTTTTGGTGTGGATGTCCTTTTTCTTTGTTAGTTTTCCTTCTAACAGTCAGGACCCTCAGCTGCAGCTCTGTTGGAGTTTGCTAGAGGTCCACTCCAGACTCTATTTACCTCGGTATCAGCAGGGGAAGCTGCAGATCAGCGAATATTGCTGAGCAGCAAATGTTGCTGCCTGATCATTCCTCTGGAAGCTTCGTCTCAGAAGGGTACCTGGCCATGTGAGGTGTCAGTCTGCCCCTACTGGGGGGTGCCTCCCAGTTAGGCTACTTGGGGGTCAGGGACCCACTTGAGGAGGCAGTCTGTCCGTTCTCAGACCTCAAACTCTATGCTGGGAGAACCACTACTCTCTTCAAAGCTGTCCGACAGGGACATTTAAGTCTGCAGAGGTTTCTGCTGCCTTTTGTTTGGCTATGCCCTGCCCCCAAAGATGGAGTCTACAGAGGCAGGCAGGCCTCCTTGAGCTGCGGTGGGCTCCACTTAGTTCGAGCTTCCCAGCCACTTTGTTTACCTACTGAAGCCTCAGCAATGGATGGCGCCCCTCCCCCAGCCTTGCTGCCACCTTGCAGTTCGATCTCAGACTGCTGTGCTAGCAATGAGCGAGGCTCCATGGGCGTGGGACCCTCCGAGCCAGGCATGGGAGATAATCTCCTGGTGTGCCGTTTGCTAAGACTGTTGGAAAAGCACAGTATTAGAGTGGGAGTGACCTGATTTTCCAGGTGCTGTCTGTCACCCCTTCCCTTGGCTAGGAAAGGGAATTCCCTGACCCCTTGCATTTCCCATGTGAGGCAATGCCCTGCCCTGCTCTGTGGGCTGCACCCACTGTCTGACAAGCCCCAGTGAGATGAACCCAGTACCTCAGTTGGAAATGCAGAAATCACCCGTCTTCTACGTCGCTCACGCTGGGAGCTGCAGACTGGAGCTGTTCCTATTCAGCCATCTTGGAACCTCCTAAAGAAGACCAATGTATCATTCTTATGCCTTTGCATCTTCATAGCTTAGCTCCCACATGTGAATGAGAACATACAATGTTTGGTTTTCCATTCCTAAGTTACTTCACTTAGAATAATAGTCTCTAATTTCATCCAGGTTGCTGTGAATGCCATTATTTTGGTTTATTTTATTTTATTTTATTTTTTTGGCTGAGTAGTATTATCTCAGAGTAGCTATATACATATATATACACACCACATTTTCTTTATCCACTTATTCACTGATGGGCATTTGAGCAGTTTTCATATTTTTGCAATTGTGAATTGTGCTGCTATAAACATGCATGTGCAATAATTTTTTTCATATAATCACTTCTTTTCCTCTGGGTAGACAGCCAGTAGTGGGATTTCTGGATCAAATGGCAGTTCTACTTTTTGTTCGTTAAGGAATCTCCTCACACTCTTTTCCATAGTGTTCATACTAGTTTACATTCCCATCAACAGTGTAAAAGTGTTCCCTTTTCACCACATCCACACCAATGTCTATTATTTTTTTATTATGGCCAGTCTTGCAGGAGGGAGAGGGTATCACACTGTGGTTTTGATTTGCATTTCCCTGATAACTAGTGATATTGAACATTTTTCTATATGCCTGTTGCCCATTCGTATATCTTCTTTTGAGAATTGTCTATTCATGTCCCTAGCCCACTTTTTGATGGGATTGTTTATTTTTCTTGCAATTTGAGTTCTTTGTAGAGATTCTGGATATTAGTCCTCTGTCAGATGTATAGATTGTGAAGATTCTCTCCCACTCTGTGGGTTGTCTGTTTACTCCACTCATCATTTCTTTTGCTGTGCAGAAGCTTTTTCGTTTAATTAAGTTCCATCTATTTATCTTTGTTTTTGTTGCATTTGCTTTTGGGTTCTTGGTCATAAAGTCTTTGCCTAAGCCAATATCTAGAAGAGTTTTTCCAATGTTATCTTCTAGAATCTTTATGGTTTCAGGTCTTTGATTTAAGTCTTTGATCCATCTTAAGTCAATTTTTGTAAAAGGTGAGAGATGAAGATCCAGTTTCATTCTTCTACATGTAGCTTGCCTATTATCCCAGCACCATTTGTTGAAGAGGATGTCCTTTCCCCACTTTATGTTTTTGTTTGCTTTGTCAAAGATCACTTGGCTGTAAGCATTTAGCTTTTTTCTGGGTTCTCTATTCTGTTCCATTGGTCTATGTGCTTATTTTTGTACCAGTACCATGCTGTCTTGGTGAGTATGGTCTTATAGCATAGTTTGAAGTCAAGTAATGTGATGCCTTCAGATTTGTTCTTTTTGCTTAGTCTTACTTTGACTATGCAGGCTATTTTTGGTTCTATATGATTTTTAGGATTGTTTTTTCTAGTTCTGTGAAGAGCGATGGTGGTATTTTGATGGGGATTGCATTGAATTTGTAGATTGCTTTTCACAGTATGGTCATTTTCACAATATTGATTCTACCCATCCATGAGCGTGGGATGTGTTTCCATTTGTTTGTGTCATCTATGATTTCTTTCAGCAGTGTCTTGTAGTTTTCCTTGTAGAGGTCTTTCACATCCTTGGTTAGGTATATTCCTAAGTATTTCAATATTTTTGTGACTATTGTGAAAGGGGTTAAGTTCTTGATTTGATTCTCAGCTTGGTCACTGTTGGTGTACAGCAAGGCTACTGATTTATGTACATTAATTTTGTATCCTGAAACTTTGCTAAATTCATTTACCAGTTCTAGGAGCTATTTGGATGAGTCTTTAGGGTTTTCTAGAGATATGATCTTATCGTCAGCAAACAGCAACAGTTTGACTTCCTCTTTACTGATTTGGATGCCCTTTATTTCTTCCTCTTGTCTGATTGCTCTTGCTAGGACTTCTAGTACTATGTTGAATACAAGTGGCGAAAGTGGGCATCCTTGTCCTGTTCCATTCTCAAGAGGAACAGGGGCTATAGGTTTGTCATAGATGGCTTTTATACCTATGGTTTGTCCCTTCCATGTAGATTTTGCTGAGGGTTTTAATCATAAAGCGATGCTGGATTTTGTCAAATGTTTTTCTGCATCTATTGAGATAATCACATAATTTTTGTCTTTAATTTTCTTTATGTTGTGTATCACATTTATTGACTTATGTATGTTAAACCATCCCTGCATCCCTGGTATGAAACCTACTCGATCATGGTGGATTATCTTTTGGATGTGCTGTTGGATTCAGTTAGCTAGTATTTTGTTAAGGATTGTTGCATCCATGTTCATGAGGGATATTGGCCTGTAGTTTTCTATTTTTGTATGTCCTTGACTGATTTTGGTGTTAGGGTGATACTGGCTTCATAGAATGATTTAGGGAGGATTCCCTCTTTCTTGATCTTTTGGAATAGTATCAATAGGATTGGTATCAATTTTTCTTTGAATGTCTGATAGAATTCAGCTGTAAATCCATCTGGTTCTGGACATTTTTTGGCAGTATTTTTATTACCATTTCAATCTCATTGCTTGTTACTGGTCTGTTCAGAGATTCTATATCTACCTGGGTTAACCTAGGAAGGTTGTATATATCCAGGAATTTATCTATCTCCTCTAGGTTTTATAGTTTATGTGCATAAAGGTGTTCATAGTAGCCTTGAATGATCTTTTGTGTTTCTGTTGTATCAGTTGTAATATCTCCCATTTTGTTTCTAATTGAGCTTATTTGGATCTTCTCTCTTCTTTTATTGGTTAATCTCGCTAATGTTCTAGCAATTTATCTTTTCAAAGAACCAGCTTTTTGTTTCATTTATCTTTTGTATTTTCATTTGTTTGTATTGCTTCCGTTTCATTTAGTTCTGCTCTGATCTTCATTACTTCTTTTCTTCTGCTGGGTTTGGGTTTGGAATGTTCCTATTTCTCCAGTTTCATGAGGTGTGACCTTAGATTGTCTATTTGTGCTCTTTCAGACTTTTTGATGTAGGTCTTTAATGCTATGAACTTTCTTCTTAGCAGTGCTTTTGCTGTATCCCAGAGGTTTTGATAGGTTGTGTCAGCATTCAATTCAAAGAATTTTTTATTTCCATCTTGATTTCATCATTGGCCCAATGATCATTCAGGAGCAGGTTATTTAACTTCTATATATTTGCAGGGTTTTGAGGGTTCCTTTTGGAGTTGATTTCCAATTTTATTCCACTAAGGTCTGAGAGAGTACTTGATATAATTTTGATTTTCCTAAATTTACTGTGACTTGTTTTATGGCCTATCGTATGGTCTACCTTGGAGAATGTTCCATGAGCTGATGAATAGAATGTATATTCTGCAGTTGTTGGGTAGAATGTTCTATAAATATCTGCTAAGTTGTAGGGTAGAGTTTAAGTCTATCGTTTCTTCATTGACTATCTGTCTTGATGACCTGTCTAGTGCTGTCAGTGGAGTACTGAAATTCCCCACTATTATTGTGTTGCCGTGTATCTCATGTCTTAGGTCTAGTAGTAATTGTTTTATAAATTTGGGAGCTCCAGTGTGAGGTGCATATAAATTTAGAATTGTGATATTTTCCTGTTTAATCCTTTCATCATTATGTAATATCCCTCTTTGTCTTTTTTCACTGCTGTTGCTTTAAAGTTTGTTTTTTCTGATATAAGAATAGCTACTCCTGCTCACTTTTGGTGTCCATTTGCATGGAATATATTTTTCCTCCCCTTTACCTTAAGTTTATGTGAGTCCTTATGTGTTAGGTGAGTCTCCTGAAGACAGCAGAAAATTGGTTGGTGAATTCTTATTCATCCTGCTATTCTGTATATTTTAAGTGGAGCATTTAGGCCATTTACATTCAATGTTAGTATTGAGATGTGAGGTACTATTTTATTCATTGTGCTATTCGTTGCCTGAATACTTTTTTTTTCATTGTGTTATTGTTATATAGGTCCCGTGAGATTTATGCTTTAAGGAAGTTCTATTTTAGTGTATTTCAAGCATTTGTTTCAAGATTTAGAGCTTCTGTTAGCAGTTCTTGTAGTGCTGGCTCAGTAGTGGCGAATTCCCTCGGCATCTGTTTGTCTGGAAAAGACTGTATCTATCCTTCATTTATGAAGTTTAGTTTCACTGGATACAAAATTACTGGCTGATAATTGTTTTGTTTAAGCAGGCTAAAAATAGGACCCCAATCCCTTCCAGCTTTTCCTCTGAGAAATCTGCTGTTACTCTGGTTTTTCCTTTATAGATTACCTGATGCTTTTGCCTCACAGCTCTTAAGATTCTTTTCTTCGTCTTGACTTTGATAACCTGAGGACAATGTACCTAGGCGATGATCATTTTGCAATGAATTTCCCAGGTGTTCTTTGAGCTTCTTGTTCTTTGAGCTTCTTGTCTAGATCTCTAGCAAAGCCAGATAAGTTCTCCTCAATTATTCCCTCAAATATGTTTTCCAAACTTTTAGATTTCTCTTTTCCCCAGGAACACCAATTATTCTTAGGTTTGGATGTTTAACATAGTCCCAAACTTCTTGGAGACTTTGTGTTTTTTTTATTCTTTTTTCTTCGTATTTGGTGGATTGGGTTAATTTGAAATTCTTGTCTTTGAGCTCTGAGGTTCTTTCTTCTGCTTGTTTGATTCTATTGCTGAGACTTTCCAGTGCATTTTGCATTTCTCTAAGTGTGTCCTTGATTTCTGGAAGGAAGTTGTGATTTTTTTTTTAATTTATGCTCTCTATCTCACTGAAGAATTTTCCTTTCATGTCCTGTATCATGTTTTTATTTCTTTAAGTTGGACTTCACCTTTCACTGGTGCCTCCTTGATTAGCTTAATAATCGACCTTCTAAATTCTTTTTCTGGCAATTCAGAGATTTCTTCTTGGTTTGGATTCATTGCTGGTGAGCTAGTGTGATCTTTTGGGGGTGGTAAAGAACCTTGTTTTATCATATTGCCAGAACTGTTTTTCTGGTTTCTTCTCATTTGGGTAGACTATGTCAGAGGGAAGATCTGGGATTCAAGGGCTGCTGTTCAGATTCTTTTGTTCCACGGGGTGCTCCCTTGAGGTGCTGTTCTCCCCCTTCCCCTAGGGATGGGGCTTCCCGGGAGCCAAACTGTAGTAATTGTTTTTGCTTTTCTGGGTCTAGTCACCCAGTGGAGATACTGGGCTCCAGGCTGGTACTGGAGAGTGTCTGCCTGCAAAGAATCCTATGATGTGATATGATCTGTCTTCAGGTCTTGCAGCTGTGGATACCAGCATCTGCTCCAGTGGAGGCAGCAGAGGAGTGAGGTGAACTCTGTAAGGGTCCTTGGTTGTTTTTGTTTAGTGTGCTGGCTTTATGTTGATTGGCCTCCAGCCAGGAGGTGGTGCTTTCAAGACTGCGTTAGCTACTGTCCCATAACGAGGATGCAAACTTGCCCTAGAGACACCTGTTAAGTATTCAGGATTCTCAGACAGTGGGAAGGGCCACAGGGCTCCCAAGAGCTTATGACCTTTGTCTTTGGCCACCAGGGCAGGTAGAGAAAGACCACTGGGTGGGGGCAGGGATAAGCGTGTCTGAGCTCAGCCTCTCCTTGGGTGGGGCTCGCTGCAGCTGCTGTGGGGATGGGGACGTGGATCCCAGGCCAATGGAGTTATATTCACAGGGGGGTTATGGCTGCCCACCCTCACCATCCTCCAGGAAGGGGACAGCGGCTAGAGACTGAGTTAATCATCTATCTGGCCTACATGATAAAGCCTCCATGAAAATCCCTCCACTATGAGGTTTGGAGAGCTTCCAAATTACTAAACATATGGAGGTGCCTGGAGGGTGGAGCGCTGCAGAGAGGGCATGGAAGCCCCGTGCCCTGTGCCCCATGCCTGGACCTGAGCATCTCTGTCCGGCTGTCCCTCTATACCCTTTATAATAAACCATAAATGTAAGTAACACGTTTCCCTGAGTTCTGTGAGCCGTCCTAGCAGATGGTGGAAACTTGATTTACAGCCATCGGTCAGGAGGTCTGCAGGCTCAGACTCATGATTAGCATCTGAATGGGGCAGTCTTGTGGGGCTGAGCCCTTCACCTGTGGGGTCTGACACTAACTCCAGGTAGATCGCGTGAGAATTGAATTAGAGGACGCCAGGCTGGTGTCTGCTGGAGAACTGAATTGATGGCTAGGGGTCGGGGAACCCACACTCTTGGTGTCAGAAGTGTTCTGCATCAAGTGATGAGAGAATAGCAGAGAAAAGAGTGTTTGGTTTATTTTCCTGCTATGTGCCAGCCAAGCCCTCCCAGGAACACTGCCGGAGAAGCTCCCCGGCCACTGTCCTGAGCTGAGCCACGGGAAATGCTGTGGTCCCTGCTGAGAAGCAGCTGGTCTGACTCAGAAGAGCACAGGCTGTCCCTACGGCAGTCCCGACCGTATCATAGAGGGCGGAAGCTGGAGGGACGGCGGCCAGGCGCTCTGTGCCAGCGCTGAGATGACTCAGGCACTCGGTGGCTGTTATGGGCTTCCTTGACCCCTGTCTATCCTCCTGCCTGGCCTGGACAGAGGACACCAAGACTGACCCCTGCCCACTCTGCCCTTTCTTCTCTGACTGCAAACAGACCCAGCTGGTCACTGAGCCCTGCTCTCACCTGCATAGAAGATTTATTCTGTCACCGTTCTGGGGGCTGGAAGTCCTAGTTCAAGGTGTTGACTGCCCTCCCACTGAAGGTCTGTAGAAGAATCCTACCTGGCCTCTTCTGGTTTCTGGCGAGTGTGGTCATCCTTGGAGTTCCCTGGCTTGTGATTGCCTCACTCGCATCTCTCCTCCATCTTCACACGGCCTCCTCCCCTCTCCAGATCTCCCTCTTCTTATAAGGACATCAATCATTGGATTTGCCCCCCCTCACTTGATGACATCTGCAATGATTCTATTTCCAAATTAGGTCACATTCACAGGTACTGAGGTTAGGACTTCACCATGTCTTTTTGGTAGGCATGATTCAACCCGTGTGTAGGAGATTTGGCCCTGCCCTGTGGTGAAAGTGTAGTCGGCTTGGTCTGGGTCAGATCGAGGGCTGGGAGAGGTCAGGGGAGAGAGGTACCTGGGGCTGGAGCAGGCCATGTGCTCAGCTGCCACTAACAAACAGCAGGGCTTGCATGGGTGGGCATGGAGCCACACCCTGCCCAAGTCCACCAGCCCATGGCCCCTGCCTGGCCCAGGATATGCCAGAGGTGGACAGCCCAAAGGAGACACTCAATTCTGCATTTACTCAAAAAATATTTGTGGGCAATCAGCTATGTGCCAAGAACTTACCCCAAGCTCTGAGGATAGAGCAGGGACTGAGTCCTGCCCTCATGAAGCTGACATTCTGGGAGATAGAGGCAGTAAACAACTAAAGACATAATGAAGTACAAGAAGTGGCAAGTGCCACAAAATAAGAACAGGGAAGCAGGAAAGGGATGGCAAGGGATGGAGCCACCATAGCCAGGGGATTGTTGAGAAGAGTCTCTCCTGGGATGCTTTATTTGAAAAAAGACACCCCACCACCACCACCACAACCCACACTGAGCTGCCAAATCTCCTCCAAAGTCCTCCAGTTTTATGGAGTCACCCTGTCTTTCAATCATTAAATAAACATAGACCCAAATCCAGGTTCAACATGTGAAAACTCCACATTTCCCCTCTTGAAAGAGTTTATTTTATCTTGGTAGGGGCTGCAGGTTTTCCTGGCCCCACTGCATTCTCCACCCCTGTTTGCATTTCCCAGCAGGCATGCAATATCCGTGTTGCACTCCAGGGCCCCCCACTCTTGCTCGGTTCTTTGCTTGGTTTCTGGCGTCCAAAGGCCCCCCCACCCCCACCCAAGGCTATGGGTGCTGTGGTGTTGCTACTGGTGCTGAGGGTGCAGAGGTAGTGACACTCACCCCTACCCAGCACCAGGCTGAAGCCTGATTCCATACATTCCTGTTACGAAGAGCACCTTCACCTAAACACCCAGCTCTCCCTAGCACCACTTCCTGGGATACTCCAGCTTCCAGCCCATAGCTGGGTTCCTCTCTCCCTCACAACCCCCTCCCTCCTCTCATTCATTAACTCTCTTTTCTCTTCCAGCCCCAACTTCAACCTGCATCTTCACCACTACTATCACCTCCGTGAACCTGTACCCCATTTCTGCTCCTATAATTAGGCAGCCCATGATCCTATCATCCCCACCATGCCCTGAAAAATAGATGCAGAGATTCAACTTTCATATCCAAAGAGGCCTTCAAGGTGTTTTACTCAATAAAAGACTGTTTCTCAACAATATTTAAAAAAAAACCCACAGACCAATATTCCTCATTAATATAGACACAAAACTCTTTGAGACAACATTAGCAAACTGAGTCCAGCAATGTGTTAAAAGAATATCCTGGAAATGCAAGGCTAGTTCAATCTTCAAAATTCCATCAATGGATTTTTAATCTATCACATTAACATGCTAAATAAAATAACTCATATATTAATTGATGCAGAAAAATCATTAGATAGAAAATATCCACTTACGGTAAAAACTTTTGGCAAAGTAGGAACATAAAGGAACTTCCTCGACCTGATAAGGAACATTTTGCAAAATACTTACAGCTAGCATCATATTAAAAATGACTGAATGCTTTCTCCCTAAGATCAGGAACAAGGCAAGGATGCCCACTTTTATAACTCTTATTCTTCATTCTATGGAAATACCAGGTAGGGCAATAAGGCAAGAAAAATAAATAAAATGCATACAGATTGGAAAGGAAGAAATAAAACAGTACCTATCTGCAGATGATATGATTGTCTCTGTAGAATGAACTGTGACTATACCCCCAAAAAACTAACAAAAGAATAGCTTTTCAAAGTTGCAAGATGCAAGGTCAACACACAAGAAGTCAATAATACTTCTACATAACAGCAATGAACATGTGGAAACCAGAAAAGTTAATATCTCTTACAAATCTCTTAAAATATAGGATAATTGAAAATAATCTAACAAAACATGTACAATGTCTGTATAATGAAAACTAATGATGCTAATAAAAGAAACTAAAAACTGCCAGACGCGGTAACTCATGCCTGCAATCCCAGCACTTTGGGAGGCCGAGGTGGGTGGATCACCTGAGGTCAGGAGCTCAAGACCAGTGTGGCCAACATGGTGAAACCCCATCTCTACTAAAAATACAAAAATTAGCCAGGCGTGTTGGCAGGCACCTGTAATCCCAGCTACTCGGGAGGCTGAGGCAGGAGAATCGCTTGAACCTGGGAGGCGGAGGTTGCAGTGAGCTGAGATCACGCCATTGCACTCCAGCCTGAGTGATAAGAGCGAGACTTCATCTCAAAAATCTCAAAAAAAAAAAAAAAAGAAAGAAACTAAAAACTTAACAAAACATGGAGACATAACATGCTCATGGCTTGGAAGATTCATGTAGTAAAGATATCAATCTTCCCCAAATGGATCTATAAATTTAATTCAATTCCTACAAAAATCCAGTAGGATTTTTGAAGACATAGACAAACTGCTTAAAAAAGGAACTAGAGTAGCTAAGACAAATCTGAAAAGGAAAATGTAAACAGGAAGAATCACCCTACAGATATTTAGGCTTAATGGGCTTCAGCTACAGTAGTCAAGACTGGGTGGTATTAGCAGTGGGCCGACACGTAGATCAATGTAACAGGACCACACAAGCACAACTCACTGACTTTTCACAAGGGGACACATGCAATTCAATAATGAAAAGTGGTCTTTTCAACAAATGGTATTGGTCATCCATAGGCAAAACACACACACACACACACACACACACCCCTTAACCTACACGTCACTTTTATACAAAAATTAACTCAAATGGATCAAAAATCTAAATGGAAAATGGGAAATGTAAACTTTTAGAAGAAAACATAGGAGAAAATTTTTACCACTTAGGTTCAGGCAAAGAGTTCTTAGCCATGACACCAAAAGCATGATTCATAAAACGAACAAACAAAAAAGACAAATTAAATTTTGGCAAAATTAAAAACGTTTTCTCTTCCAAAGACACAGTTAGAAGAATGAAGAGAGAAAATATGCATAAATCACATATGCGACAAAAGCCTTATATTTAGAATATATAAAGAACTCTCAATACTCAACAACTCTATTTTAAATGGTCAAAAGGCTTAATTAAACAGGTGTTTCACCAAAGAGGTTGTGTAGATGGCAAATAAGCACATGAAATGAAGTTCAACACCATTAGTTATTAGGAAAACGCAAACTGAAATCACAATGAGACATCACCATTGCCTTAGCCCTTTTTGGCTGCTATAACAGAAAACCACAGACTGGGTGCTTTATAGAGAACAGAGATTTCAAAAAAAAAAAAAAAAAAAGAACAGAGATTTCTTTCTTACAGTTCTGAACCTGGAATGTCTAACATCGAGGGGCCAATATCTGATGAGGGCCTTCATGCTGTGTCATCCCCCATCCCAGAGGTGAAGGAAGGACAAAAGAGCATGCATAGGAGAGCAGGCAGAGTGGGATGAATGAGCTTGCCATCAGGAACCCACTCCCACAATAATGGCATCAATCCATTCATGAAAGAAGAGCTCTCGTGACCCAATCACCTCTTAATCGTTCCACCGTAACAGTTAAATTTCCACATGAGTTTTGGAGGAGACATTTGAAACATAGCAACCACATACCTTTAGAATGGCTAAAGTCAAAATATGATAATATCAAATAGCGGCAAGTACATGCAGCAACTGGAGCTCTCATTATTCATGGGAATACAAAACAGTATAGTCATTCAGTAAGACAGTTTGGCAGTTTTTTTATAAACTTAAACATACATTTACCATAGGACTCAGTCATCTTTCTCCTAGGCATTGTCCCTGGAGAAATAAAAACTTAGGTTTGCACAAAGACCTGTATGCAGATATTTAGAGCAGCTCTACTTATAATCATCAGAAACTGGAAACAAGCCAAAGGTCCTTCGGGTGAATGCATAAACAAACTGATGTGTCCATACAATGGAATTCTACTCAGCAACAAAAAGGAGGGAACTCTTGAGCCACAACTTGGATGAATCTCAGAGGCATTTTGCGAAGCGAAAGAAGCCCATCTCAAAGAGCAACAGACACGCAACATGATTCCATGTGTATGGTATTCTCCAAAATAGAAAAGCATGGTGATGAAGGACAGATCAGTGATGGTCAAGGGTGAGATGACGGGGAGGTGCTGACACAGAGGGTAGCATGAGGAGGCTTTGTGGGATGATGGGGCTGTTCTGTGCCCTAACCAAGGTGGAGTTTTATGCGTCTATACATGTACTAAATTTCATGGAACTGTAAACTAAAAAGAAGCCTATTTTACTATAACAATTTTTTAATTGTATAAAAGGAGGAATGACTTAGGTTTTTTTCAAACAATTTTTTCTCTCCCCCAAGAAAACTCCCACCCCCAGCTGCTGGAAGCTCACCTTTTCTTCTCCCCTCATTAGCTTCTCCTTCAATGTCTATAAGGGAACCATTGGCCTGTCCAGAGGAGAACCCATATGGCCCCTATGGCCTCCTGGGATGCCGCAGAAGCAAATCTCCTTTCGTACATTCACATTCACAGGCCACCTCTGAAGATAGGAGGGGCTTGCTTAGTTGGACCCTTTTAAAGAAGTTTCGCAGTTCACTTTCCTGGGCTACTGGAAAAACGAGATAGTTAGGCCTCGGAACCCAGAATTCACTCTTCCCCCTGACATGGAATTGGAGTCATGGCTCACTGCCTTGGCCTGGGAGAAATTTCAAGCCAGGTCAGAGGGAAGGACTGCACCAGGACAGGCTGTTGGGCCTGGAGGCACCAGGAAAAAAAGAAAAAAAAAAAAACAAAAAAAAACTCAGCAGGCACAGCAGCCTCCACTGCATCAGAGCCTGGGGCTGGCCCTCCCACTAAGCAGACATTGTCAGCACGCTGAGGAGGACCCTGCAGTGGGATCGTGTCCTTGGAACCCCAGCTCAGCTCCATGAATATCCTAAGCTACCAGTTTCCTCCAGCAAAGCTCAACAACCCTGGGCACTCCTCCAGGTCTGTATATGGAGGGTGATTCTCAGGCAGAGCAGAGCAACCCCACACCTTTTGGTGTGGCCCCTGGAAACTCAACAGGGAAGGGACCGGAAAACAGGAACAGAAACCCGGCTGTGCTTTGATCGCGCCTCTTTTCACCACTCCGATGCTCTCCCCGCCCCCACCCTCCCACGGTGCCCTCCAGAAGAGGAGATGGGTGCGGTGACGCAGCCCGCGAAATAGCTTCACCTGCAGCTGTTGTTTTAATGCTAACTTTTCAGCTATTCCCAAGGCCAGGCTCGAGTTTGATTAAACTCCATTCTTGTACTTTCTTCTCTGCCCAAACCCATCTTGCTGAGGCAACATAATAAAGTGCAGTATGTGGCTTCGATTGCTCACCAGAAAGTGATTTTCTCAATAAGGGCTGAGGGCGATTTGGGTTCCCTGGGTCCCTGAACCCATTTGCTGGACTTGAGAGGTTTTTTTGAGACCGAAGTATTTTGAAGTATGTTTTGAGGCTAACGTATTTCCATCTCTCCCTGGATCGGAGATTTGTGGAGTTTCAAATACGCGTGTTATAATAATAAACACAAGCTTGACAGTTTACTGTCTCCCTGGGGAATCCAGGCCCGTGCCACCTCTCCCCACAGCACTGAAGACATAAATAAATGCAACGGCAGCCACGGTGGCACCAGCGGACCCCAGATTATTCCTGAAGGACAGCCGGCATCAGGGGCTGCCATGGAAATGGGGGTCTCCATCAGGAATAGCAGCCTGGAGAGTTTTAATTTATTTCAGATGACAGTGCCCGCTGTCCCCAAGGTGGGAGCATGGCATCATAGACAAGCAATGTGTGGTTCCGGTGCCAGGGATGGAAGATTCTGGAACACTCACTGCCCTGGCCCCTGATCTGGTGCCCCAGCTTCCAGAATCATCTCCTACCACTCCATCCTGCACAGCACCCCATGAGCTCCCAAAGCCCAGCTGTGGTCTCGTCATGTCCCCACTTAAAACAATAGCTCCCAAGGACCCCTGGGAGAATACCAAGCCCCACTGTGACATGGACAAGCCATCTTCAGTATCCGCGTGGAATCTTTTTTTAAAAAGGAGGCAGCCGGGCGCGGTGGCTCATGCCTGTAATCCCAGCACTTTGGGAGACTGAGGCGGACAGATCACGAGGTCAGGAGATCGAGACTATCCTGCCTAACACGGTGAAACCCAAAGTGGCCAGGTGTGGTGGTGGGCGCCTGTAGTCCCAGCTACTTGGGAGGCTGAGGCAGGAGAATCACTTGAACCCAGGAGGCAGAGGTTGCAGTGAGCCGAGATCATGCCACTGCACTCCAGCCTGGGTGACAGAGTGAGACTCTGTCTCAAAAAAAAAAAAAAAAAAAGCAGTCTACTTCTTTTCACTCCTTTTTTAAAAAGGAGATAGAAAATAAAACAGTGGTCATGGTGGGGTTGGGGTAGGAACTGGAGAAATGTGAGCCAAGGGATACAAAGCAGATACAGAGGCTGAACAGCTCTGGAGGTCCAGTGCCTGAGGATGATACTTCATAACATTGCATTGCACTCAGGATTTTTGCTAAAAGAGTAGATTTTAGATGCTCTTGCCACCAAAAAAAAAAAAACAAAACAAAAAAAAGGGTAACTATGTGAGATAATATGTTAATTTCCTTGCCTATCATAACCATTTTACTATCTATATGTGTATCAAAATATCATGTTGTACATCTAAATTTATACTTATAGTATTTTTATAGTCTACTATATATTTTTTAAGAACTCAGCAGTTCCCCATGGTGGTCTCTGTCCTCACCCAGCTCCCAGCCTCCCTCTGCTCTCCTTCTCTACACATGCTCTGCACCCCAGCCTGCCAGACATTTGCACCCCAATGCAGCACAACTGCACCCATGGCCAGGCTTTTGCCCCGGCTGTTCCTCTGTTGGGAAGGACCTCCCACATCCTGCCCAGCCTTCCCTGCCATGATGACTTTGTCCGTGGTCTGTTTCCTGACAACCACATGGCATTATACATAGGTGCCTATGTGTCTTTTGTGTCGTTTTTTTTTTTTGTTTTTTTTTTTTGCCAGCTACACTAGGAGCTCTCTGGGGGCCAAAACCACTTCTCTGGATCCCAGGACTTCATCAGCACCTCCTGAAAGATGCAGAAAAACAGAAAACAGAGAAAACATACATTTTACAAATATCTCCTGTGATCCTGAGAACTAGAGGCTGTTAACATCTGACCCTTCTGTCAGGTCCCTTCCTCTGCCTAGTCCTGTCTGTAAAATTGGTGCCCTATATTCTATTCTCCTTTCCAACTTTTTTTCATGGAGCAATGTGGCATGTCAGCAAACATCCTATGGTTTCAGTCAGCAAGTATCAGTTCATGTTAGTAAATATCCTATGATGCCAATTCATTTATGTAACCAGTCCCCTATTTCAGACATGATAATTTCCTGTTTTTCAGTATTAAAGACTCTACTGCAGCTGGCATCCAGAGTGTACAGCTCAATGCCTGTTTGAAGTGCTCCTTAGGATCAATAAATTCCTAGAAGAGGAACACTTCTGGCTCAAAGATGCATACATTCCAAGCTCTTGAGACAGATGGATGTATGGATGAATGTATGGATGGATAGACAGATAGATAGATAGATAGATAGATAGATAGATAGATAGATAGATAGATGATAGATAGATGATAGCTAGATAGATAATAGATAAACACATGACAGAGAGATGATAGATGATAGATAGATAGATAGATAGATAGATAGATAGATAGATAATAATAGATAGATGACAGATAATAGGTAGATAGATGGTAGATAAAAGATAGAAAGGTAGATGATAGTAGATAGATAAATAATATATAGATAGAAGTTGATAGATGATAGATAACAGATAGAAGATAGATGATAGAAGATAGACAGATGACAGATAATAGAAGATAAATATATGACAGATTGATTGAAAGAGGATAGATGATAGAGATGACAGATAGATGATAGATAGATAGATACATAGATACATAGATACATAGATAAACAGAAGGAGAATTGGAGAGTGATCAAGACATCTGTGCTGACTTCCTGAAAGCTGACCTCACTATCTTAGTTTGGACTGTCATAACACAATACCAGAAACTAGCTGCTTAAACATTTCTTCCTCACAGTCAGTTCCTGGTGAGGGCTCTCTCTTGGCTTGCAGACAGCCACCTTCTCACTATGTCCTCACATGGCATGGGGCAGGGGTAGGGGAGCAGTAAACAAGCTCTCTTGTGTCTCTTCTTATAAGGGCACTGATCCCATCATGGGTGCCCATCCTCATGACCTCATCTAACCTTGATCACCTCCTAACCACCGGCTCCACCTTCTAATAGCATCACATTGGGGGTTATGGCTCCCAAATATGAATTTTGGGAGAACATAAACATCCGGTCCATACCACCCCCTGCCCTCCCCACCAGCCAGGATCGGGGTGCTCTTTCCACCACAGTGCCAGCACAGGAACCCAAATCTGGTCATGCTTCCTTCTCATTGGGCCAGAGACCCTCAGCTTCTTCAGTGATCACCCCCCTCCCAGGTTGATATGAGGCTTTCAATGGGTTGAAATATAATGGCCCCCAAAAGATACCTCCAAGTCCTAATCCCTGGTACTTGTGGCTATGACCTTATTTGGAAAATGTGGCCTTATTTTGTGGATGTCATTAAGTGAAGGATCTCAAGATGAGGTTATCCTGGATTGCCCAGGTGGGCCCTAAGTCCATGGATGAGTGTCCTTCCAGGAAACACAGATGAGACAGACAAGGGGCAGAAGGCCATGAAGACAGAGGCAGAGGTTGGGGCAATGTGGCCACAGCCACCAGAAACTCCAGGGGAAAAGGAAGGACTCTCCCCGGAGCCTCCAAGGGAACGTGGCCCTGAGGACGCCTGGACTTTGGACCCCTGCCTTCTGAAACAGTGAGAGAATACATTCCTGTTGCTTTAAGCCCCTCGGTTTGTGCCATCTGTTACAGCAGCCCCAGGAGACCGACACACAGATCCCACATGGGGCGGTGGAGGCTGAGGACTCACCTCCCTACACACCTGTGACTCCTGGTAAATAAAGAAGATCCACGCTGTCAGAATGGAGGTTCATTTTGTAAGAAAACCTTGTTTTAAAGAGTTTAATTTTTTTTCCAGTTGCCTTGGAAAAGTAGTAAGAAAATAGATTTTCCCATTCCAGGCAGAAAAATGTACATCAATGTGAATGGCAGAGGCTTAATTTGTCCTGACCCTACACGTTCCATCCTTCCAAACTATTAACATTTTTAATCAAATGTTTTGGTTATTAAACCGTCTGAGGTTGGCAAAGGTTTGTTGTTATCTTATGTTAAACTCCATCATGGTCCAAATAAAATGAAATTAATTTGAGATGCCAAAAGAAACTCAGGTCAATAGAGTATTAATATTTCAAGCTGCAGGAGCCAGTGTGTGGCAGGTTCTAGGAGGGCCCACGTGCTCCTCCATGCCAGCCCCTGGGTCACGGGAGCTTCAGGGCACAGTGGCAGGTGGGCTCAGGGGCCCACACAGGACCGCGGAGACCAGGAGCTGGGGAGAGAAGGTTCATGGAGACCCCAGACCAGTGCAGGCTGAGCTGTTGGAGAAAGTTTCCAACAACATGAGTTCCTGTTCAAACGCCTGCCATGTGCCCTCTGCAAAGTGACTTTCCTTCTCCTCCACTTCCCTGATGAGTCCTGCGGGTGCCTTTCCATTTCTCCCCATTTCCTCCTCGGTCTCTCTGCAACCTAAGGGCCAAATTCTCCTCTGCCTCCTTCTGGCAGACTCCCCGGTGCTCCACCTCAGCACCCTGGCTCCCATTGCCTTCACGATGGCCCCAAGCCAGCCTTCAAGGTCGCCACTCACAAAGAAGGAGGGTGCATTGCAGCACAACTGCCCGAGTTCCAGCAGCACGAAGTTCCTCTTTTTTCTGTCCATGGAACCAGCAGAGCCTGCGAGCCCACAGCAGAGTTGCCCGCGTCACATCCCCAACACACTGGGAGCCAGGACGAACAAGGAGTCGCTAAATCAGGGTTGCTCTGCTCAGCGCTACTGACGTTTGGGGCCAAAAACGACTTCATTGTCCTGGGCATCGCAGGCCGTTCAGCAGCTCCCCTGGCCCTACTTACGAGATGCAAAAGAAGGTCATGCCATGATGCTTTTGTTCAAGAAAGGAAACTGAGGCCCAGGAAAGGGCCAGATCTATGGGGGTTCACACTCCGCACTGTCTTCTCACCCCCTGCCTCTGCAGCCCAGCGCCTTCACCACCCCGCACCCACCCTCATCCCTGTCCTTGAAGATCCACCCTCGAAGCAGACACTGTGATGGTGAAAGCAAACCAGCCCCGAGTGTGGCTGAGACCCCAGAAGGGAGGAGGGTGCCTTCCTCTCAGGACACAGGATAGTGCATCTCCCACCACCCTAGGGGAGCCCCAGGATTCTCCCACATTCTTGGTCTCAGTGGGGTGTGATCCTGTGATGGTTAATTTATGTATCAGCTTGGCTAAGCCATGGTACCCAGACATTTGGTTAAACACTAGTCTCAATGTTGCTATGAAAGGACTCTTCAGATGTGATTAACTTTTTTTGTTTCTGGAGATAGGGTTTTGCCACATTGCCCAGGCTGGTCTTGAACTCCTGGACTCAGGCAATCTGCCTGCCTCAGCTTCCCAAAGCGCTGGAATTGTGTGCCACTGCACCTGGCCAAGATGTGATTAACATTTAAACCAGCAGACTCTGGAGTGTGAGTGGGCCTTGTCCAATCAGGTGATGGTAAAGATGGAGGTTCCCCCAAAGAGGAGGGGTTCTCCCTGCAGTCTCATCAACTCATCCCTGGGTCTCCAGCCTACTGAATACCACTTTTTGGACTTGCCAGCCCCACAATTACATGAGCCAATTCCTTGTAATCTCTCTAGCACTCTCCCTCTCTTTCTCCATATCTATATCCAATTGGTTCATCTCCAGAGAAGCCTGACTCATACAGCTTCCATCTCAGGCAAGACAACAAGAAGGAGACTCCTCCTCCGGGGCCTGGGGGAGAGCTAGCACACAGGCAGGCCGACCCTGAGCCCCTGCCACCCATTTCCTCACTGGGGAGCTAGGTCCACTCTGTGATGGGGGCCAGGCAAGGCCCCCACAGGCTCTCTGGCTCTGCCCTGGGGGGTGTCAGCTGGGTCTCCAGGGACTCTCTGGCAAACACACACAGACTGCCCGTCTCCCACATTTCCAGTTTCCTTGCAGGGATGCAGCCCTTGAAGTACATTTTCGTGAGTTAAGAAAGAGAGAAATGAAAGGGGGCAAGCCAGCTTCAACTTCGCATGGCATTGCCCACCCAGAGCCCAGGGACTGGCACTAACGGACAACGGGGATGGATCTGTGTCCCCGATGGGCAGCATCTGTCTCTGCTCAGATCAAAGCTGCAAGCATTTCGGGACAGCTCCAGGCTGAGTGGGGAGAGGCAGGAGCAGATGGGTGCCAAGCGTGGTCCCTGCCCTGCACAGGACCCCCGTGCCCCCGTCTTCCCATGCAGCTTACTTCTCCCAGTCTCTGTCTGTGCCAGAACTCTCCTGAGGGCTTCCGGGCTGCCCTGGGCTAGGCATGACCCTTGTCCACGCATTTTCTCTCATCAGTCTTCCTGACTCCAGGTCTTGGTGAAATTCTGCCACCCTCACTCTCACTCCATCCCCTGCCTCCCTCAACCCCCTACTCCCAAGCTGAAGGGTTGCTGGGAGGACCCCGGCCATGTCTACAGCGGCCCTCCGCAGCCTTCTAAAGCTGGAGTCCAGCCAAGGCCAGGAAAGAGAGTGTCTGACATCTTGGGGGGCTCTGCTCACAGGCTCCAGATGACACCTGAGTCCACCATCCTCTGCCTCCCTCGCCCCCAGCAGACATCAGCTGGATATCCTCAGTGGCAGGCAGGGAGGCCATGGCCAAGATAACAGAGTCAGAGAGCTAGCCTCAGAGAGCTCAGCCCCAGTAGCGAGATCCTTCTGTACTAGAACGCGCACAGGTTCAATGCATAATTCCTCAACCCACAATTTGCTCTCCGCCCTTGCACTGTCCACAAGGGCAGGGCAGGGGCAGCAGCTTCTATCTCAGTCAGATCCCCATTAGTCATGGGGCCATCATCCTCTGCCTGTCCACCACGTGCCTTACAGAGAACTGGAGGCCCAGTCCCAACCTCGCCCGTCCAGCTGATGTCTGCTGGCCCCGTGCACTGAGCGTGCAAGCTGCCCCGGTCCAGTCCCTGACTTGATGGGGCTTACAGTCAAGTGAGGGAGATGGCACTTGTCCACTACACAGATAGGTCAGGCCCTAAGTCTTCATGAAGGGAACTGGCGGGGAGGTGATGGAGAATGACAGTGGAGGGGGAGGAGGGAGGTACCGCTTCCAGAGAGAGCTCAAGGAGCCTCCTGAGCAGGTCATGATGAGCTCAGCCTGGGGAGGAAGGAGACACAGACAGTCACGGAGAGAGCCACAGACAGAGCCATGAACAGCGCAGAGAGCCCAGGAAAGTTCTGAGGTGGGGGATCACAGGGCGTACTAAAGGACAGACACCAGGCACAGGGTACGGGGAAGAAGGCGCAGCTGGGCCTCACACCAGGCGAGGTGACCAGCTGGGATTTCACCTGCCAAGCAACAAGAAGCCAAGGAAGGACACTAGGCAGAGACGGGGCTTCTGGATCCACTGTCAGTGACCACATAGGAGATTCCTGCAAGGAGGGGAGGCTGGTGCTGGAGAGAAGAGGCTGGACTCGCTCATTCAGCCGACACAGTTGCATGGTCTACCCGGTTGAGGCAACACCGGGGCCACAGGGACAGGACAGGGAACAAGCAGACCCCACCCTCTAGACCTAACCTGTAGACCACAGACATAGTGTGAAGGTAGCAGAGAGGGGGCTTGATGTGTTGGGGAGAGACAGAGAGGAGCTGAGGGCGTGTCCTAGCACGTGGGCGCCAGCAGAGGAGTAGGACGTGGTGCCGTTTACAGAGACTGGAAGGCTGGGGGCGGGACAGATTGAAGGGATCAAAAGCAGGTTGAGTCTTGTGGAGTCTGGGGTTCCTATGAGACGCTCAGTGGAGGGGCCAGGCAGGCACCTCTGCCCAGGAATCAGGCTCTCCAAGGAGAGGTGTCGCATCAAGGACAAGGAATCCAGTGGGAATCCTCAGCACCAAGACCTGTGTAAAGCCCTGAGACGAAGCCATCAGGGCTGGAAAACCAGGAAACCAGGAAACCAGGACTTTCACAAGCAAGTCATTTAGAAAACATAGACTCACTCACGGATGGACTGTGATGCACGAGGGCTGAGTAGATCTAGGCTGAGGGAGCGAGGGGAGGAGTGGGAGTGTGAGATGGGGCAGGAGAGGAACGGGAAGGAGGGCGTGTGAACAGAAGGCTCACGATGGGCGCCAGGAGCTCAAGGAGGCAGCTGGGAGGGGCATGGGCGATGGGCAGCGGGGGTGATGAGGCTGGTTTGTGGGAGAAACTGCACTGTGAGGAGGAGAGAGAATCCTTCCAGAAACCCTCCCAGAGAGGCTTGCCAGGTGGACAGTGGCGGGCAAAGGTTCGTGAGAAGCATGGAGGTACTGTAGCAGGGAGGAATAGGAGCACTCCAGGACACAGCAGGGTGGCAGCCACGTGCTGGCCGCACCCATGACTCGCACACAAGGGCATGGTGCCATCTGCCCAATCCTGCCCTTGGCCTGACATCCAATGGGGAATGGGGAATGTGGACGTGGATCTGCCCCTTGTCTTCTCAGCTCAAGGAGACGCCATGAACCTGAACCCACTGGAACAGATGCTGTTGGCCATCCCTGAAACATGCGGGTGTCACGCTCCGGCTCCTGCCGACTCAGGGCAAACCTGATCCTAGCCAGAGGTGAAGCATGCAGTGAGGAAGAACGTGGACACGGGATGTTCACACACACGGCGCTCAGCCCACTGCTCGCCC
The DNA here is from genome assembly GCF_009828535.3 of Hylobates moloch. Lineage (NCBI taxonomy): Eukaryota > Metazoa > Chordata > Mammalia > Primates > Hylobatidae > Hylobates > Hylobates moloch. The sequence goes on along the minus strand of NW_026652284.1, from coordinate 3,394,437 downwards.
ACGAACATCTTTCACGCCACTCAGCCAAAGGCAAATGCCTGCCCTACGCAAGACCAGCTCAGAAATACACGACTTCCAAAGCTGGCTCTGTGATTATCAGCGCGTGCCAAGGAGCCTGTGTCTCCCTGAGATCTGAAACCTTGGCAGGAAGCTGAGATGAGAGAGATTGCTGCAGGGATGGTGAAGAACTGGTATCCTTTGCAAGAAAAATACTAACTGGTGGCTCCTCCGTGCTTCATTTCTGGCAGAGCCCTGACTTGGATGCACTCTGACCGTTGAACAATAGCCCTAAACGATAGAAGGTAAACCTCCATTTTAATAATTCATCTTCTTGGGTTTGGTTGTGCTTGATCAAATATACTAAACTTAATAAAATAATTTGTCAAGGTTATGGCATCTTAGTACAAAAAAATAAAGCAAGATCCTGGAATTGTGCTCAACACTGTCCCCAAGCTGAGTGATGTGCGTGTGTGCGTGCATGTGTGTGTATGTGTGCGTGCGTATGTGTGTGTGGTTGTGTGTGTGTGCAGATATGTGCCCAAGTGGTGGTGCATGCAGGGATACATGAATTTTGGCCAAGATCTGTTGCAAAGGGAAGCACAAAGCTTCAATGTGCAAGCCTCAAAGGAAGTTGCTAAACGCCTCCATCTTCCAGTTTGGAAACTAAAACTCGGCCATGGCTCTCCCCTCTGAGAGGCACCATAGCGTCCGCCGCGGCTACCGGTGTGGCCACTGCCACCATGCTGCTGAGTCCATATCTTTGCCCTATGTCCCTGGACAAATTTCTAACCTTTCTTCCCTTTCCTTAGTTGTGCAGTAAAGATGATAACCATCATAGTACTGACCTCATGGGACTGTGTTAAGGCTCAAGGCTTGGCAGAGTATTCTGTCCATCCCAGAATTCACCTAGTCCTGTGTCGTTGCCACTGGTCTTCCCAGGTCCCCATGCCCCATCCAGATGCCACAAAGAGCAGGGTTTCAGGACCTGTGACATCTATGGGGTGGTGACTGCCATGAGAAGAAGCTCTTCAATGAAAGAGCTTCCTCCTGGTCCAAACCTCCCACGCTGCCACACAGACGGACTCAAAGCCACCCAGACCAGGTTACCACATCATAGTCTCAGCCTATGTGGGGACACAGGATTTGGGAGGGGAATGGGGCAGGGGTAGAGGGCGCCACTGGGTCCCGGACTCACATTTACAAATGTCTCCAAAGTTAAAGTGTTGATGTTGCCTCCAAATATTTATAGTCAGAGAGACATTTTGTCAGAATTTAGAGGAGATTCAAAATCTGTGTCCCTCTCTCAGGCCATACCCCGACAGTGCTCTCAGAATTACTATTTTTAAATAAATCCTATAATTAGCTTATAAATTGCTACGGAAATATGGAACATGAGATGTGGAAATTACATCAAATTATCTTTTTTGTTAAAAACTTGTATTTGCTCAATATAAATATATTAAACCTACCACCATTTTGATATCTCTGTTTGAGCTTTTCTTTTTGCTTTCGCTTTCTATCTGCTTGTTTGCTTGCTTGTTTTTGAGACCCCAGATGAAGAGGGTGGAATTAATCACATATTTATCCTATTGTAGCGTATTTTCACCATGGATCTTTGCAAGGTTCCCAGGTCATTTTGTTGTCTACACATTCCTTTCCGTTTCTCCCCACCCTGACTTTCACCTCCTCCCCTCCCCCGACTCTCACCTCCTCCCCTACCCCGTCTCTCACCTCCTCCCCTCTCCCAACTCTCACCCCTCCCCTCCCCATCTCTCACCTCCTACCCTCCCCCAACTCTCACCTCCTCCCCTTCCCCGACTCTCACCCCTCCCCTCCCCCAACTCTCATTTCCTCCCCTCCCCTGACTCTCACCTCCTCCCCTACCCCGTCTCTCACCTCCTCCTCTCCCCAATCTCTCACCTCCTCCCCTCCCCCTGGAGACAACAGTTTTGCTCTGATTTCCGAGTAGTTGCTTCTGCATTTCATGTTCTTACAAAATAGGCATTGCAGTCTTATTTGGGTGTATGTTTTATCTGCGTAAATGGTATTGCATTGTATATCTCATTCTTCTTCTGACTTTTTTTTCTCTCTAAAAATCCACTAGGTTCTGAAGTCTCACCCGTGTGGCAGGGGCACATTTGATCCAGGTTCCCGTGGCGGCATGTGGCTCCAGCACAATCAGCCACGTTTCACCTGCGCATTCTTTCTCTGATCTGGCCGGCACCCGGCTGTCTCCAATGCTCTCCCACGTACCTCCTCCACACTGAACAGCCTCAAACCCGTGGACCGCGGCGGATCCCATGGAATGCCTCTGGGTTGTATACTCAGCAGCGTAACCGCTGGGTCATAGCATCAGGAGCCCCACATCCTTCCGGAAAGGCTGAAGCATCCACACTCTATCAGCCACCATGAACTTGCCTGCAGAACCCATCCAGGCCAACATTTGGCTTAACCAGCTTTTCAACTGTTTGCCAGTCCAACAGCTGGAAAGTGGCGTTGTGTTCTAGTTCTCATGTGTGTGATTACTAACGACCTTGAGCTTCTCTTTATATGCATAATAGCTTTGGGGTTTTTCTTTCTGTCATCTGTCCATATCCCTTGCCCATTCTGCTGCTGCGGTTGCTCTCCTTGTCTTTTTGATTGGCAGGAGTCCCTTGTTAATCCCTCATTAACTATTAACATTGCAAATATCTTTTCTCATTTATTCAGCTGTGCATTAACTTTGTCCATCTTGTCTTTCATTTAACAAAAATCTCTACTTCTGACATAATGAAATGTGTCAATGTGTTACCCTATGGTTTGTGCTTTCGGATTTTTATTTAAGACATTCCTGCTTATAAGTAACAAAGATTTTTCTCCCGTATATTCTTTTAACTTTTGCTTTTGCTACTAGGGCTTTAATTTAACTAGAATCCAGCTATGTATATGGTGTTAGGTAGAATTCATGGTTTTTAAAAAAATGTTTTATCACAGATTAGTACTGCTATGGTTTGAATGATTATCCACTTCAAAACTCATATTGAAATTCAGGCCGGGCGCGGTGGCTCACACCTGTAATCCCAGCACTTTGGGAGGCCGAGGTGGGCGGATCACCTGAGGTCAGGAGTTTGAGACCAACCTGGTCAACATGGAGAAACCCTGTATCTACTAAAAATACAAAAATGAGCCAGGCATGGTGGCATATGCCTGTAGTCCCAGCTACTCGGGAGGCTGAGGCAGGAAAATCACTTGAACCTGGGAGGCGGAGGTTGCAGTGAGCCAAGACCATGCCACTGCACTCCAGCCTGGGCAACAGAGCAAGATTCTGTCAAAAAAAAGAAAAAAAAGAGAAAAAAGGGAAGGAAGGAAGAAATTTAATTGTCATGGACACAGTATTAAGACCTAGGACCAGGTTAGGCATGGCGGCTCACACCTGTAATCTTAGCACTTTGGGAAAACCAAGTTCGACAGATCACCTGAGCTCAGGAGTTTGAGACCAGCCTGGGCAACACAGTGAAACCCCATCTCCACCAAAACAATAAAAAATTAGCTAGGTGTGGTAGAGCACACCCATGGTCCCGGCTACTCCAGAAGCTGAGATGGGAGGATCACTTGGACCCAGGAGGCAGAGGTTGCAGTGATCTGAGATTGTGTCACTGCACTCCAGGCTGGGTGATAGAGAGAGAGCCCATCCTTTAAAAAAAAAAAAAAAAAAGGTCTGGGACCTTTGGAGGTGATTAGGCAATGAGGGCTCCTCCCTCTTGAGTGGGATTCGTGCTTTTATAAAAGGACAAGTTCATCCCCCTCTTGCCCTCCTGCCTTCTGCCATGGGACAATGCAGCAAGAAGGCCCTCACCAGATGCCAGCACCTTGACCTTAGACTTCCCAGCATCCAGAACTGTGAGAAAATACATTTCTGTTTGTCATAAATTACCTAATCTCAAGTATTCTGTTGTAGAGCACAAAACAGATGAAGATTGATACTGAGCTTTATCAAATGCTTTTTCTGCATTGAGATAAAATATATTTCTTTAATCTATTACAGTAGTGAATTATATTGAGAGATTGTTAGATATTCCTAGATGAACTCTACTTCATCACTTATTTTTCTTAATATACTTTTAGATTCTATTAACTAATATTTTACTTAGGATTTTTAAAACTCCATTTATAAATAAATGGGTCTATATATTTTTTAATTCCTGTTGTCCCTATTTGATTTTGAAATCCAGATTACATGAACCTCACAAAATGAGCCAGACAGTTTCCATTCATTTTCTAATTTTCCAAATATCTTGTATAAAATAGAAATTAACCATTCCTAGAACATATTATAGAAATCTCCAAAAACAATTATCCAGACTTGGATTTTTTTGGTGCCTTTGACTACCATTTAACCTCTTTCACATGCATTCATCTATTCAAGTTACCTGTCTTGTCTTTCACAAGTTTGGCATTTTATGCTTTTTATAAGAATTCATCCAGCCAGGCACGGTAGCTCACACCTGTAATGCCAGCACTTTGGGAGGCCAAGGTGGGCGGATCACCTGAGGCTGGGAGTTAGAGACCAGCCTGATCAACATGGAGAAACCCTGTCTCTACTAAAAATACAAAATTAGCTGGGCATGGTGGTGCATGCCTGTAATCCTAGCTACTCAGGAGGCTGAGGCAGGAGAATCACTTGAACCCGAAAGGCGGAGGTTGCGGTGAGCAGAGATCGTGCCATTTTGCACTTCAGCCTGGGTAACAAGAGTGAAACTCTGCCTCAAAAAAAAAAAAAAAAAAAAAGGAATTCATCCATGTCATCTAAGTATCAAATTTGTTAAATATGCCTATGCATAATACCAATTTATCATCTTATTTATTCCCCCTCTTACCCTCCTGCCTTCTGCCATGGGACAATGCAGCAAGAAGGCCCTCACCAGATCTCATTTTTATTGGTCTTTCCAGAAGTCTGTCTAGCATATTAAATTTTTTAAACCAGATTTTGATTTTGTTCACCCTCTGTAGGTTTTATTCATTCTATTTGTTTCTACTCTTACATTTTTCATCTCCTGTCTTATGTTTTCTGGGAGTGCAGTTGGATAGGTGTTGCTCTCTTGCTCTTTTTCCATGGAGTTGCTTGTGTTAAATAGCTGGCTCATTTGTTTTTCCCATTTGTTGTTTCCTGATGAACGCATTTTAAACTTTCAATCTCCCTTTAAGAGCTACCTTGGCTTTGCCCGAAGGCATGTCACTGATTTAGGCATGTCACATTGCATATACATAGAGGAAGTGCTCACATAAGTAGAGTACTCACTCTATGCACTTCTTTTCCCTTTTTTTTTTTTTTTTTTTTTTTGAGACAGAGTCTTGCTCTGTCGCCCAGGCTGGAATGCAGTGGCGCGATCTCGGCTCACTGCAACCTCCGCCTCCTGGGTTCGCACCATTCTCCTGCCTCAGCCTCCTGAGTAGCTGGGACTACAGGCGCCCGCCACCACACCACGCCTGGCTAATTTTTTTGTATTTTTAGTAGAGACGGGGTTTCACCGAGTTACACTCTATGTACTTCTTAATTTCCTTGATCATTTCCAAGGGCTATCCATAAATACATTAATTACTTTCCAAAATATTGGAGTTGTTAAAAAAATTCTTTTGTTAATTTTAATGTCATTGATTTGTGATTAGAGAATGCAGTTTATTTTGTATTAATTATTAGAACCTGATTGAGACTTCCTTCATGGCTCAGTGTCTGGCCTATTTTGGTAAATGGTATGTGCATGCATGGGGGAAAGGCATAGCCTCTGTGCGATGAATGGTAAGTTCTCTATATATCTCAGATCTTCAGTTTACTCACTGTATTGATCAAGCCTTCAGTATCTGTTTTCTCTGTTCTATCATTAAAAACTCCAACTACAATTGTTGATGTATGTTTTTCTCCCTGGATTTATAAGTACTGCTTGATATTTTTTGAAGCTGTTCAATTAGATTGACCCTTGAACAGCACTGGGGTTAGGAGCTCTGCCCCCATAAAGTGTATTGCTTTACACTTTTGACTCCCCCAAAACTTAATTACTAACAGCCTACTGTTGACCAGAAGCCTTACCGATACCATAAACAGTCAGTTAACACATATTTTATCTGTTATATAAGTATATACTATATTCTTACAATAAAGTAAGCTAGAGAAAAGAAAATGTTATTAAGAAAATCATAAGGAAAAATATTCACTGATCATTAAGCAGAAGTGGATCATCTGAAGATCTTTTTGGGTTGTTTTGTTTCGTTTCTTGAGACTGGGTTTTCTTTGAGACTGACTCCCAGGCGGGAGTGCAGTGGCGCAATCAGGGCTCACTGCAGCCTCAACCTCCCTGGGCTCAGGTCCTCCCACCTCAGCCTCCCGAGTAACTGGGACTACAGGCACACGCCCTGCTAATTTTTTGTAGAGATGGGGTTTCACTCCATTGCTCAAGCTGGTCTCAAACTCTTGGGCTCAAGCAATCCACCCACCCTGGTCTCCCGAAGTGCTAAGATTACGGGTGTGAGACACCAAAACTGAACCCAGCCATAAAGATCATCATTGTCGTCTTCACATTGAGGAAACTGAGGAGGAGGAAGATGAAGAGGAGGGGTTGGTCTTGCTGTCTCAGGGGTGGCAGAGGCAGAGGAAAATCCACATATAAATGGACCCAGCCTGTACAAACCCATGTTGTTCAGGGGTCAACGGTATGTGTATATAATGAATTGATCTTTAATTATTTAGAATTAATGGGTTTCTGTCCTTTTTAAAAAAAAATCTTAAATCCTGTTTCGTGCCTTTATCTTGTCAAAATTGTGATAATACCACTGCAAGTTAACTTGCAGATTAAACATGTTATTCCATGTAATGCATTTTAAACCCGGTCTAGAATCCTGAAACCCTGCTCAGCGCTAACTTTGTTGTTTTTCCTTTTTTTCTTTTTTTCTTTTTCTGTTTTTTGTTTTTTTGTTTGTTTGTTTGTTTTTTTGGTTTTTTTGTTTTTTTTGAGACAGAGTCTCACTCTGTCACCCAGGCTGGAGTGCAGTGGCACAATCTCTGCCCACTGCAACTTCCGCCTTCCAGGTCCAAGCGATTATCCTGCCTCTGCCTCCCAAGTAGCTGGGATTACAGGTGTGCACCACCATGCCCAGCTAACTTTTGTATTTTTAGTAGAGACAAGGTTTCACCATGTTGGCCAGGCTGGTCTTGAACTCCTGACCTCAAGTGATCCACCTGCCTCAGCCTCCCAAAGTGCTGGAATTACAGGTATGAGCCACGGTGCCCAGTTTGTTTTTCCATTTTTAATAGACCGTGAGTCTCAGACACTCGAGGTGGCCAGGGCACCTCTGCTGGGCCCCCACAGGCCCTACCTGGCTCTCCTACCTCTCCTCTCAGCACCAAGGGATTCCCCTCCCTGCAGAAGGTGCACAAGGGGCTGGGGAGGGAAGAGAAAGTGCCGCTCTCTAAGACAAATCCCCCTCCTGGAGGAAGCTAGAGGACGAATGTCCTTCCAAAGCCAGATGAGTGAGCATGGGCCAACCCAGAGGAGAGAATCCAGAGAGAGTGGAGATCTTGACAAAATAGACACACAGCAAGCAGCACAGAATTCACCACAGAGCTGCTCAGCGTGACAGATGGCTGCAGCCAGAAGCCCTCAGATGGGAGTGATGAAGGAGCAGCCAGCCCCCCATGGAGAGAAGCTTCCAGAAGGATTGCTCTGCTTTGCTGGTTGGACATCGGCCCACCTTGAGGTCTCTGGACATGCGGGTAGCCCAGAACCAAGTGGCCCAGAACAAGCAGTCACTCATTGACATCCCAGGGTCACCCAAGGTGGGCCCTGGAGTCTGGCATCAATCACTCCCCCAGCAGGGATTGCGACCTCGGGACCCCGCTGCTGAGGGTAACTCAATCACTGCTGGGAGCGCCAGCGCCCACACGGCTGTCCATCTGAGTGAAACTCTGGGTTTTCATAACACGGGCCCTTCTAGGATGCCTCTCTTCCCAGCTTTATCACCTCTGCCATCCAGCCGCTTTTGAAAGAAAAAGAAATAAGCCAAAGGGGATAATAAGTAACAATTTTTAAAACAGTGTCTTGTTCCTGGTGGTTTACTTGGGAGAAGAGTAACAGATTTGACAAACCGTCCCTGGCAGGTTCTGGACTAGACCCCTATCCAGGGCTGGAAGGAATTAGGGTCACCAGGCCCTGACCTCAACAGGCCCAGGGCTTACACAAACCCTGCTCCCCAGGAGTCAGATCACCTGGGAGCTCCTGGGTCCCTGCCGTCCCTGCTGAACCACAGCAGCCAGGGAGAGGCCCAGGAATCTCCATTCTAAAATGTGGCTGGTTACTCTGATGCGTGGCTCAGCCCACTGGCCCTGCCTGGCCCCACCACAGCCTCCTCCAGGTCATCCACACAGAGCAGCCCCAAGGGACGAGGCCACCCCTACCTCTTGTTTAAAGTTCTGACCCGTAACCCGCAGCAGCATTGTCCAAAGTGGGTTCCGATGTGCCTTTTGTGGGAGAGGTTCTACTGTCTGGTAAGTCTGGGAGTGAACGCTGGTTGACGCCCCAGTTCTCAGGCAGCATGAGCCCCCATTGCTTCGGAAGGCTCATCTCCAAAAATACACAGAGGCAACATTCTCATCCCTGAGCTACTGAAATCCCATCCGTCTTTCTCTGAAGATTACAAATAGGAAGGCAATCAATGAATCTTTTTGTGCACCCTGTGGCAAATATTAACTGCTATGCACTTGTTTTATGAGAAACTGGAATAATCCTTTGGGTCCTAGCTAGGCCCCAGCTCCCTGACCTGCAAAATAGGGCTCACTTCATATAAAATATGGAAACCGGCAATGGTTAGGCTCAGAGAAGTCAAGTCACCTGTTCAAGGCCACACAGTTGAGATTTGAACCCAGCCCAGCTGAATCTAAAACCCAAGCTCCTGCCCCCATGCCTGGGTGCTTCCCAAAGATGAAAAACACCAACTGAAATGGAGGGTCAGGACCCAAGAGAAAAGTACCACGACTGATAAGAAGCAGGGACGAGGAGGAGAAAACACTGGCTCCTAGAGGTGAGGCTTCAGATATGGCTCCAAGCCTGCTCGCAGACCACATGGAGAGAGGTGAACAGGTGGGTGGGTCGCCCTATCAGAAAGGAGGCAGCATATGCGTTCCTGAAAAGAAAATTCTGTAGCAGTTGACCTGGGAATGCTGTGTGATAAAATAGGAATATAATTCTCAATACCATTTTCATGGAGAAATACGGCAGGAGGACACCCCGCATGCAGCTGTTTTTTACAAAGCCCTCAGCAGAAGTCAGCGGCACAGCAGGAAACTGCTCAGTGAGGAGCCGTCTTTGCACATGCACAGTCCTATGGTCTAGACATGTGGACTTCTTCCTCCAGAGGTAGACTTCAGGGTACCCAGAGACATGGACGGACTGCGTATCCTGCAAATAATCATCTGTCTTTCAAAAGCAATTATTGGGCTTTTGGTAGATGCCAGGGAGCAGAGACACCGTTGTGGCTGGTGATGCATGGGTGCTGTTGGTGAGGTTGACAACCCAGTGTACGGGCAAGAAATTTAATCAAAATTCCTGCTGGGATTAAATGTCTCCATATCTCCAGAGAGACTCTACAGGAAACCAGCTGTTTATGAACAGGGGTAGTTTGGGCTCCACTTCAAAAGATAAACAATTGTCTAATCACATCCCTCAAATTCTACACAGTAGAGCTTGGCCAGAATTGCCCGGCATGGAAGTGCCATTTGCCAACTGCAGCCATGGAGAAGCACCTGGCGCCACCTGGACTGTCTGATTTTAGCCACAGGGAGTCTCCACGCACCCTTCAGATATAACAGCTTAGGAATGAGATTCCTACAATTGAATAAATCAACTTTCCTTATAGAATTATTGTTGTTCATTTAAAAATCATTAGATTGTCGCTTTGCTTAAATTTTAAAAATCCAGCAGGATCATAGAAGGATTATTTTCTGTCTTTTTTACTCCTCTATTCTTGGGGAAGAAGTAAAACATGCTAATGATTTTCTTCTGGCTTAATAAAAAAAATAACAAATATTATACCTTTAAGAAAATAAAGATATTGCTTCAAATATTATTGCCACTTCAACACATTATGAAGTGAGACACCTTATCAGAATTACAGCTCACTTTTAAGACAAAAGTGACCTTTTCCAGGCACAAGACACTCTCTAGAGTCCAGGATCTTGGAAGATGCCTTCATTAGCGGTGATGTTTCCAAGCACAGCTTTCTTTATTGCAGCGTTAGGGGAGGCGTGTCGGTATCCTTCACCAGAAGTTAGACGGGGCTACAGTTTCCAAGCTAAGCCTGAGAAACTCAACACTAACAACAGAGAGAACACACGGGCAACAGTATCTTAGCAAACAGAAATGGGACCAGAGAATGTTCCCTCCAGTCACACTCAATGACAGCAGTCGGATAAGAGTCTGTCACGCCATCACCCTCAGTCAGACGCTGGGGAGAACTGCCAGGCCTCTCTTCATGTGATCCAGGGTGAGGGGTACTGGTCACGTGACCTCCACTTTGCAGGCACAGGGGAGTCACTGGGGCTGGAAACAGGGACAGGTCCAGTTTGGGCATGTGGGTGGCCAGCCTCCAAGGTGATGCCCAGTGACCCCACCTCCTGGTATTCACACCTCCTGCCCAGTTCCTTCCCCATGGCATCAGGACTGGTCTGTGTGACCATCTGACAAAAGGGTGACATCACCTCTGAGATTAGGTTATAAAAAGACTGTGGTTTCCTTCTTTGTATCTATCTCTGTCACTCTCGTCTTCCTCCTTTTCTCTCTGTCTCTCTCTGTCTCATCCTATTTTTATGTCTCTGTCTCCCTTTTACCTCCCTATTTCTGTCTCTCCCTCTTCTCTCTCTGTCTTTCTCTTCCTTTTTCTCTCTCTTTTTGTCTCTGTCTCTCTCACTTCCCTTTTTCTCTCTGTCTCTGTATCTTTTTCTCTCTTTGTCTCTCTGTCTCTCGCTTCCGTTTTTTTCTCTGTCTCTGTCTGTCTCTACTTCCCTTTTTCTCTTGGTCTCTCTCTGTCTCTCACTTCCCTTTTTTTTTTTTTTTTTTTTTTGGAAAGAGTTTAAACCTTTCCCCCCCGGGGGGGGGCGGTGGGGCCCACTCGGCCCCCCTCGCTCTGTCGCCCAGGCTGGAGTGCAGTGGCGCCATCTCGGCTCACTGCAAGCTCCACCTCCCAGGTTCACACCATTCTCCTGCCTCAGCCTCCCGAGTAGCTGGGACTACAGGTGCCCGACACAACGCCCGGCTAATTTTTTGTATTTTTAGTAGAGACGGGGTCTCACCGTGTTAGCCAGGATGGTCTCGATCTCCTGACCTTGTGATCCACCCACCTCAGCCTCCCAAAGTGCTAGGATTATAGGCATTAGCCACCGCACCTGGCCTCTCACTTCCCTTTTTTCCTCTGTCTCTGTCTCTCTCTACTTCCCTTTTTCTCTTTGTCTCTCTCTGTCTCTCTCACTTCCCTTTTTTCTCTGTCTCTCTGTCTCTGTCTCTCTCTCTCACTTCCCTTTTTCTGTCTTTCTGTGTCTCTGTCTCTCTCTGTCTGTCTCTCACACTTCCCTTTTTCTGTCTGTCTCTGCCTCTCTGTCTCTTTCTGTCTCTCCATCTCTCTGTCTCTGTCTCTCTCTGCCTGTCTCACTTTTCTGGCTCTCATTCCCCACCCCTTTCTCTCCTCACTCTCAAATTATGGCGACAGCAAGCAGTCATGCTGTAAAGCAGCCTTACAGAGAGGCCATCAGGCAAGGAGATGCATCCTGGGCCAAGCCAACAGCAAGTGAGTGGGCCTGGAAGCAGCCCCTCTGGCCCCAGTCAAACCTTCAGACGAGGCAGCCTTGGCTGACAGCTTGATGGCAACCTCGTGAGAAATCCTGAGGCAGAACCCCCAGCTAAGACCCTCCTAGATTCTAGAGCTCAGAAACCATGAGAGACCATCAATGTCTGTTGCTCTAAACTGGGTAACTTGTGAGCAGCTGTAGATAATGAGTGCATCAGGGACCCAGACGGAGCCAGGCAGGGCCCTTCTCGAGGATGATGAGGAACAGGAACTGGAAGCTGCAGGGAAGCATCAGGCCACAGCAAGAGAGGCCAGGCGAAGGCCCACAGAGCCAGGAGAGGGACTGTCCAGGAGAGAGAGTCCTGAGGCCATTGCCTGGACCCATGAGCCCAGCCCTGCCTGGAGGGCCACCCCCAGAGCCCTTCAGGAACTCCCAGGGCACTAATTAATTACATCCTCCTTTCCAATTCCATTTCAAAGTGGGTGTCTTGCAAGTGGGCAAGCACTGGCTGAATCACTGGGTCTGTGAAGCTCTGCTCAGGACCCACACCCTACCCAGGGACCAGAGGTGGCCCCAGAGTCAGCACAGGTGGGGCAGCCCTGTAGCCCAAGACCCTCTCTTTGGCCCCAGCAGGAGTTGGAGGAAGTATAGACTTTCCTGTGAGCTCCCGGCCCAGGGGCTGTAGTGTTGTGGGCTCTAGGGGGGCACTGCCTCCAGCCTCCCGTCACTGCAGAAAACAGGAGAAACAGCAGATGACAGGCTGGGCGCGGTGGCTCACACCTGTAATCCCAGCACTTTGGGAGGCTAAGGCAGGTGGATCACAAGGTCGGGAGATCGAGACCATCCTGGCTAACACGGTGAAACCCTGTCTCTACTAAAAATACAAAAAATTAGCCGGGCGTGGTGGGGGGCACCTGTAGTCCCAGCTACTCGGGAGGCTGAGGCAGGAGAATGGCGTGAACCCGGGAGGCGGAGCTTGCAGTGAGTCAAGATGGCGCCACTGCACTCCAGCCTGGGCGACAGAGCGAGACTCTGTCTCAAAAAAAAAAAAAAGAAAAGAAAGAAATTGCAGAAGGCAGCAAGTGACCCATCAGCACAGGGCTCTGGGGCTCTGCCTTCAGAGGAGCTGCCCCAACAAGATGGAGAAAAATGACGGGATGCCTGGGACTTCCTGTTGCATTTCCACATGGTCCACTTGGCCACAGCACAGGAGACAGCTCCCGGCTATGGGTATGGCCCTCACCCCTGCATTACCAGGACCTCCGGGGAATGCAAACAGCCCCAGCTGGGCTGGACAGGTGAGGCCTTCGCCCTGCCTTCTGCATCCCCCTCCCTCATGCCTAGCCTGGACTCCTCTTGCTCTTCCTCTGAAATGGTCTCCTCTTGTTGCTGTAACCCAAACCCTATTGAAAAGGACTGCCACTCAGCAGTCACCCTACCTGTTCGTGTGCAGCAGGTCTCTCTGTAATGTGAATCATCCAAGCCTATTCAAATATTTAATTCTACAAATACATTGCAGAGGGAAACATGCTCCCCTTTCTCCTCCATTGTGGCGTATGGCAGCTCTTCTAGGACCTGTCCCCTAGGGTCCTGGCTGCTTTCAGATCCGCCACTCCTCCACACCTGGCTGCTGCCCTCTGGCTGCTGGGAGAACCAGGGCCAGTGGCTGGCCCTGACCTGTGGGCATTGAGAAACCTAGAGCCAGTGGGTGCTCTGATGGGTACAGTGCCTCCGCCAGGGCCACACAGCACACTGGGGGCAGAGCAGCTTGTTATCCTGACAGCCTGAGTCTGCTTATTAGCCACATGGCCCTGGGTAAACTATTTGCCATCCCCCGCCCCTACAGCTCAACTCAGCTGTGAGGTGGGCATGGGAGTTTCCCGTCTCAGCTGGTCTGAGCATGATTGGATTTTCTAACTTTGGCACTCAAGGAACACTCAGGTGCTGACCCAGAAGTAGTTGAATTTTCTTGAGGATAAGACAAGTTAGATAATGGGTGTGCCACTGTCAAGAAAATACAGGGAGTAGTCTTCATTATTTCATCCTGAATTCCATGGTGGAGAATGTCCCACTCCCTTCCTGTGTCTCTTTCCTCTACACTCAGCTCATGGATATCGAATGCTTTCTCTGTTCACTGCCGCCTTGAGCCACACAGTAATGCCCTGTCGCTCCTGCACACGTGACCCTCGGAAGGCGCTGCCTCCCCGGCCAGCAGCTGGAGGTCTTCAAGCCAGCCACGAGGGCGTGTGGAGTCTGCAGTCACTGCTGCCTGGGGCAGCTGGAGCTTGTGCTGATTTGGTCAAATCCCCCAGGTACCTTCAGGACCCATGGAACCCACCAACTACACCAACGAAGAAACAGCCCCAGTGAACAGCACTTCACACGGCCTCTCGTCACTGAAGGCCATGAGGCATCTCCTGTGTGTCCAGCCCTCCTCTGTGCCCAGCGAGTGCTTAGTGGTCCCCATCTGACTGTCCTTGGAGAGGGCAAGATGTGAAAATGCACAACAAACCCTGAGCTCTAAGCGACTGAGCCCTCACCCCCGATGTGTTCAAGTCCCAGCAGAGCCAGAGAACCACGTGGCCCGAGGGTGTGAGTCTCCTACCCCTCTGCCACCTGCTCTTGGAAAGCAGTTAGTGACTGAGTGAAAGGGATTGGAATCAGGGGCCCTAGAGCACCCGAGCCAGTGCCCGGCACTCGATGGTCCTGGAGGTCGCCTTGGTCACTTCACCCCCAGAGCAGCCTGCAGAGGGTCCGGCCCCTCCACATAGGAAACATCTAAGCAGGGCTCTGGCTGTTTCAGGACTCTGCCCCACAGAGGCAGCCCCGAGGCCAGCCCTCAACCTACCCCAGCATGCCAAGACATGGGAAGAGGGAGGTTGGGACCCAATTGGGGAGACCTGTGCGTTTGACAGGGAAGGCTGTGGCCGGCGGGGAGGGCACTGTGGGCTGGTGCCCCCCACCCCCCGGGTGTCAGGCAGAGCAGGGGAGAAGCTGTTTTGTACTGTTTGTGGCCCCCCAAATTCATATGTTGAAATCCTAATCCTAAAGCGATGGTAATAGGAGGTGGGGACTTTGGGAAGTCATAGGTCATGAGGGTGGAGCCTCACTAATGGGATTAGGGTCCTTATAAAGGGGGCCCCCAGAGAGCAGCCTCTCCCTCTTTCCACCAAGTGAGAATGCAGCAAGAAGGCTGCACCAGAAAGGGTCCTCACCAGAACCTGGCCGCAGGCGCCCTGGTCTCAGAGCAGCCGGAGCCAGCAGAGGCAGAGCCCGTGCACGCTGCTCCCCAGAGGAGACCAGAGGGCCATGGGTGAAAGAAGGGATCACAAAGAAAACGTGGATCTGTGCCCTTCCTTTCCTTTCATCTCAAAACCGCAAACATCTTCAGGCCTGAAGATTAAAGCCCCTGCCTGTGGGCAACTCCATGTCCACCCCGCCGGCAGTGTGGCCCCTTCCTCTCTCTGTGACGCGTCCTGCAACTCCACGGCAGTGTGGCCCCTTCCTCTCTCTGTGACGCGTCCTGCAACTCCATGCCCGCCCCATCGGCAGTGTGGCCCCACTCCCCTCTCTGTGACGTGTCCTTCTGGGCAGCTCTGGCTTCACCCAGGACCACAGGGCAATGCAGATTCAAGAGCCCTTGGTTGATTCATGGGCATCACAGCCACTGCTGTGCCCCAGGAACCCAGGGCCCCGTGCCCAGGTGCCTCCCAAGAACCGCTGGGGGTCGGGCACAGTGGCTCACGTCTATAATCCCAGCACTTTGGGAGGCCGAGGCAGGCAGATCACCTGAGGTCAGGAGTTCAAGACAAGCCTGGCCAACATGGCGAAACTCTGTCTCTACTAAAAATACAAAAATTAGCTGGGCATGGTGGTGCATGCCTGTAATCCCAGCTACTGGGAGGCTGAGGCAGGAGAATCACTTGAACCTGGGAGGCAGAGGCTACAGTGAGCCAATGGTGCCACTGCACTCCAGCCTGAGTGGCAGAGTGAGTCTCTGTCTCAAAAATTACAAAAAAAGAAAAAAAAAAAAAAAATGCTGGGACCTGGGACCGCCCCCCCCCCCCCCCCCCCCAGGCTCAGGCATGACCCCCTTGCCACCTGCGGTCTTGGCTCAAACCTCTCCCAGCGGCTACCCCTGACCACCCCCCACTTTCTAAACTACACCCTGCACTCCCATCCCCAGGGATCCCCAGTTCCCTCTCCTCCCTCACAGCTGACAAGGTGTCATGAGCATTAGATGAGCGAACATACACAGCACACACATCACCCGCCTTGCACACAGTGGCTGTTCAGCATTAGATTTAACTTCGAATATTCACAGAATTTAAGACACTGTTGATAGCAAAGCACTGCGTTATTTTATGAACCACTAAGAAAGAGAAAATGCTGCCAATTAAACTGACATGATGCTTTCTTATCACTCATAACTTTCATTGTACGCTTATTGAAGGAGCTCTTCTGGCCTTAATTAGACATGGATTTGTACTGGCCATCACTTTGGCACACACATAAAAGAAAGATATCAGCAAAATAAAATGTGTTAAGATATTTCTAAAATTTGTGCACATTATTAAGTCCAAATCTTCCAACTCCATTTCCCTCTGAGCCATCGAGCCCTGTGCTTGTCCTCACGCTCACGTCCTCTGAGCTGTCAGAAGCATCCAGGTTGCAGCTGATCCTCGAAGAACATGTAAAAGGATGAAGAGCCATAGCTGCCAGGCCCAGAAGCCTGCCTGGGGCTGATGGAGTCAGTCTGCTGACTCCCGCTTAGGGGATTTCTGCAAAAGGCTGATTCTCAACATCCCCGGTCACTTGGTCTCCTAGGGGCAAGCGTGCTCCACCTTTGTCTTGAGAATTTTCTTCCAGGCCCACACCCGTCTACAGGCTTTGAGACTGAGGCTGTCTTGTCCAGGCAAAGGCAGGCCAGTGTCTTGTTCAGGCACAGACAGGCCCAGTGGCTGAATGGCTGGACGCTATGGTGAAACGTCTTCAATTACAAGATATGTCCTGATTTTGGAGATGTCCGAGCATTAAAAACTGGGCCAGGCATGGTGGCTCACTCCTAGCACTGTGGGGGGTGGAAACAAGAGGATTGCTTAAGCCCAGGAGTATGACATCAGCCTGGGCAGCATAGCAAGACCCCAACTCTACAAAAAATAAAAAAATTAACCATGTGGTAGCAAATGCCTGTAGTCCCAGCTACTAGGGAGGTTGAAGTGGGAGGATTGCCTGACACCAGGGAGTCGAGGCTGCAGTGAGCCATGATCACACCACTGCACTGCAGCCTGCGAAACAGAGCGAGACCCTGTCTCACAAAAATAAAATAAATAAATAAAAATTGCATCCTCTTTGGGAGGCCGAGGCGGGCGGATCACGAGGTCAGGAGATTGAGACCACAGTGAAACCCCGTCTCTACTAAAAATACAAAAAATTAGCCGGGCGTGGTGGCGGGCGCCTGTAGTCCCAGCTACTCAGAGAGGCTGAGGCAGGAGAATGGCGTGAACCCAGGAGGCGGAGCTTGCAGTGAGCCGAGATTGGGCCACTGCACTCCAGCCTGGGCGACAGAGCGAGACTCCGTCTCAAAAAAAAAAGAAACAAAATTGCATCCTCAACAGTCTGAAGCTGGAGGAAACCACAGACCTAGGAGTTTGAGGCCAGCCTGGGTGACCCAGCGAGACCCTCTCTAATTGTTTAAATAAAACAAAAATTAAACAGATAATAGGCTATTGTGTTTTTACACACAAAGCCCCCAACCAGCCTCAAAGCATCCCACTCCCTGGTGGTCACGACAAAGTGACTCAACTCATGCCCTGCTTCCTTCTCAATCCTGCGTTGACTCCAGAGCCAATGCAGTCCCAGCTCTGCTACGACTCAGTGGCCCTGGCACTTCCAATTGCCTCCTGGGTGCCTCATCTGTGAACTGGGGCTGTGAACATAGCAGAGCCTCCCCCTCCCGGCTGTGATAAGAACAAAGGAAGTGACACTCTTAAAGCCCATTGAAGCCTGGGGCACACCGACGTGAGTGCTGGCCACACATACACTCTATCCCATAGCATCTTTCCATAGGATCACGACTCCACCCCACACCATCACTCCATCCCACACCATCCTTCAATCCCACACCATCACTCCATCCCACACCATCA
This sequence comes from Hylobates moloch, assembly GCF_009828535.3. NCBI lineage: Eukaryota > Metazoa > Chordata > Mammalia > Primates > Hylobatidae > Hylobates > Hylobates moloch. The sequence continues at coordinate 3,376,482 of NW_026652284.1, read as the reverse complement.
CTCCATCCCGCACCATCACTCCATCCCACACCATCACTCCATCCCGCACCATCACTCCATCCCGCACCATCACTCCATCCCACACCATCACTCCATCCCACACCATCACTCCCATCCTGCACCATCGCTCCATCGTGCACCATCACTCCATCCTGCACCATCACTCTATCCCACATAATCCTTCTGTCCCGCACCATGACTCCAGCCCGCACCATCACTCCTTCCCACACCATCCTTCAATACTGTACCATCACTCCATTCCACACCATCACTTTATCCTGCACCATCACTCCATCCCATAGCATAATCCCATAGGATCATCACTCCATCCCACACCATCCTTAAATTTCACACCATCACTCCATCCCACACCATCCTTCAATCCCCCACCATCACTCCATTCAGCACCATCACTACATCCCTCACGATCACTCCATCCTGCAGCATCAATCCATCCCCCACCATTGCTCCATCTCACACCACGGCGCCATCCCGCACCATCACTCCATCCTACACCATCACTCCATCCTGCACCATCTCTCGATCTTGCACCATTGCTCCATCCTGCACCATCACTCCATCCGGCACCATTGCTCCATTCCATGCTATCGCTCCATCCCACTCCTCCCCTAGTCTGTGGCACTACATGCCACAATATAGCTCCGTCCCACAACATCGCTCCGTCCCACACCATTGCTCCATCCCAAACCATCGCTCAGTCCCGCTCCATTGCTTTATCCCACACCATCGCTCTGCCCCGCGCCATCACTCCGTCCTACACCATCACTGTGTCCCAAATCTAGAGTGGGGCCCAGGAACGTGCATGACAGTCAAGGGATCTAGGGGGTTCCATCAGGATCTGGACCCCACATGACCTCAAGACTGTAGTGGGCTGAATGGCGATCCCCAAAAAAGATATATCCACATGCTCACCCCCAGAACCTGTGCATGGGGCCTTATTTGGGGAACAGGTCATTGCCGATGTGATCTGGTGAAGGATCTCCAGATGAGATTTGTCTGGGATTATCCAGATGGGCTCTGACTGCAATGACAAGTGTCCTTAAGAGACAAAAGAGAAGAGGACAGAGGTGGAGGCAGAGACTGGGGCTGCGCAACCATAAAGCAAGAAAGCCCAGAGCCACTAGGAGCTGAAAGACAAGGATGCCTCCACCCCACAAGCCTCAGAGGGAGTACAGCCCTGCAGACACCTTGATTTCAGACTCCTGGCCCCCAGAACAGAGGGAGAATGAATTTCTATTGTTTTAGGGCACGCAGTTTGCAGTCATTTGTTACAACAGCAGGAAACGCAGATACTGGCCTGCCAAGGAGGCAGTCACCCAGGGCCACTGAGAGCAGGCACAGAGAGATGCCTGCTTCCAAATGCCAGCTCCATCACCAGCTGTCCCTGAGGAGGCATCCTTGACATTAAGACCCCGGTTCCAGCTCCACCGCAGACCTTGACTCTGACCACTTCAATCCATCTCCACGGCTGCTATTGTCTCTCCCCGGAAGTCCTGCTTTGGAGGAGAAAGCTTTGGGATGTAAGGATGGGGAATGGATGATAACTCTGTGTCTCTTCATAAAACTGAGTTAGAGGATGAGGGGGAGATGCAGGCAGGAACCCCAGCTCCCTCGGGTGGAAGCAGGAGTTACAGGGCCTTCGAGTCACTCCCTAGTGGCAAGCTGGTGCCAGGTGACCAGAGAGACGGGCCAGGCACAAACTTCAGCACAGGCCAAGGAGGTGCGCCTCAACAACTTGGTAGTCAGAAAGTTCTAGAAAGAACCTGCTTTGATTGTCTGGTGTCTCTAAGTCTTATATCTTTTTTTTAATTTTATTATTATTATACTTTAAGTTTTAGGGTACATGTGCACAACGTGCAGGTTTGTTACATATGTATACATGTGCCATGTTGGTGTGCTGCACCCATTAACTCGTCATTTAGCATTAGGTATATCTCTTAATGCTATCCCTCCCCCCTCCCCCCACCCCACAACAGTCCCCAGTGTGTGATGTTCCCCTTCCTGTGTCCATGTGTTCTCATTGTTCAATTCCCACCTGTGAGTGAGAACATGCGGTGTTTGGTTTTTTGTCCTTGCGACAGTTTGCTGAGAATGATGGTTTCCAGTTTCATCCATGTCCCTACAAAGGACATGAACTCATCATTTTTTATGGCTGCATAGTATTCCATGGTGTATATGTGCCACATTTTCTTAATCCAGTCTATCATTGTTGTCTAAGTCTTACATCATTTTTAAAAAGATGGTTTTGTTTTGAATTGCCCGCCATCCTCTTTTCCACATGGGGCCTCTCAAGGATGTATCTGGCCCTCCACAGGCTGCTTCCCCCAATAGCTGGGCAGGAGAAAACGACGCTTCTGGGTTCCTGCCCTGTCCCTGAACATCCCCCTGAGCTTTGTGAGCTCCACACTCACCATCCAAGACCAGCCTCAGTCTCCTTCCATACCTGTGCCTGCTGGAAGGAGAAGACGGTGTCCATGCCCCTCGGCTCCCTGGAAGGAGGTGAGAGCCGGTGGAGGTTGGGAGTTCATCAGCCTCCTCTGAGCCAGTCTCAGGGGTACAGGGACCGCCCAACTTATCCGGACCACCCCATGGGCTGGCAGTGGCCCCACAGTGGTCCTGCAGGCTCCTGAGGACACACACATGAAGTCCGAGGGTGAGACGGACCCCGAGTAGTCCGGCCTCTGCAGAGGTTGAGAGCCAGTGGAGACCGGGGGTCCATTGGCCTCCTCCGAGCCAGCCTCATGGAGACAGGAATCGCTGACTTACCCCGATCACCCCACGGGGAAGCAGTGACCTCACAGTGGCCCTGTAGGCTCCCGCAGACACACATATGAGGTCCAAGGACCAGAAAGACCCTGAAGAGTCTGGCCTCTGCAGCAGCTACCCAGAGTTCAGGACATGACTGTCCTGTCTCACTCACTGCTATGGCCGCCACCTGAGCCATGCCTGTATCTTCAAGAGGTCAAAGCCGACCTGAGAGCCCCTTGAGAATCAGGCACATGACTGACAGCCCACAGCAAAGTGCTGGCCTCTCCAGGACTGGATGGATACTCAGAGCCAGGGCCATGCGGCCCTACTCAAAAAGCCCCCAGGAGAACCACTTTCGGCTTGGTGGCGTCATACCTGGCCCTCCCCCTCATTCCTTCTTGTCTTTTCAGGAGAGAGAAGCCAGGAACGAAGGCAGCCTGGGAGGCCTCATCCTTGGCTGGGGGAGCAAAGAACGTCTACATGGCCGGGGCTGCCCTAACTAAAGACCACAAAGCCACCAGGCTTGCAACAGTGGACATTTACTATCTCGCAGCTCACGTGGCCACAAATTCGAACTCAAGCTGGGCAGGGCTGGTTCCTTCTGGAGGCTCTGAGGGAAAATCTATCTCTCCCCAGCTTCTGGGGCCCCAGCCATCCCTGGTGTTCTGTGACTGATAGATGCATCACCTGGTCTCTGCCGCCGCCCTTGTGTGGCCTCCTCTGGGTACCTGTATCTCTTTTCTCTTCTTATAACGACCCCATAGCCAGGCCTGGTGGCATGTGCCTGCGATCCCAGCTACTCAGGAGGCTGAGGTGGGTGCTTGAGCCCAGGAGTCCAGCCTGGACAACATAGCAAGATCCTACCTATTTTTAAAAATTAAAAGAAAAAAAGATATCCGTCATTGGATTTAGGGCCCATCCTAGTCTGATATGACCTCGTCTTAACTAATGACATCTGCAAAGACCCTATTTGCAAGAAAGGTCCTGTTCTGATGTTCCCGGTGGACATGAATTTGGGGAAACACTCTCAACCTACTGTGGGCAGGGGTCAGCAAGGTGGGGACTAAAGCCGGGCTTGGGGCTAGAGGGCTTCCTGTTGTGCCCATAGCTAGCGTGCCTGCGGCCACATCCCCAGCCTCAGTGCATCTGCTTCCATCGTCTGCAAAATTAAGGCCAACAATACTTGTTTTGGGGAGTCATGAGGAAGATAAGGGGGGTTATGTGTGAAAGGGTTTGGCACAGGCCTGGTGTGGAACAGAGGCATCAGTGAGGAGATGAAGTGTCCTTAACAGCGAGGCCCCACCTGGGAGGAAAAGGCGGGGCTGCTCCTGGGCGCAGGTTCCCTCTCTGGGAGCTCAGAGGGCTCAGGGAGAGATTAAGCGTATTATGTAGATGCACTTGCATGTTTGCAAATCTCTTCCCGATGAGGGATTTGATTCTTCGAGTGCCTGATAAGATGTTTGAGCAAACTCCGCTATTGTCCTGATCATCACTGTGATGTTGCAGTTGGCGTTGCGTGGGCGTAACGAAAGGGATCTATTTTCCTGGCTAATAAGGTTTATTTTTACTCTAGCTGAATAATAGATGATCAGTGTCAAAATAAATTACAATCCTTCCATTATAAGCCACTCTCCTGCCCTACATACATGCCGAAGCTGCCGTCCCTTCCCCGGCTCCCAGGAAGGCACCCTTCCCTCCCTGCCACCGCCCGCCATTCATCCTCTCCAAGTTAGAACGGAATATAAATTGGGCGCCTCGGGAACCTGCAAAACTTGAGAGTACATTATGTTAGGAATTGGCTTTGTGGGCATAAATTATGTAACAGCTCCGATCCCAAACCAAGCTGGTATTTTCACTATGGTGTAAATAAAAACGTTAAACGGTTTTTCTAAGTGTTTGATTTTTCATCTGTGGTTTATTCACCTACTAAATTTCTGTAAAGGTCTATTTATTCAGCTTTGGGGGAAAATACATTAAGCAGTTGTCCATTTGGCAGTGAAGGTGAGAAGCCTCCCAGACAGGGAGGGCCTCCCAGGTCTCCTCTGCCGGCTGACAGCTGGCCGCGCTCCTAAGCCTCTCAGCCTCAGTTTTCCCATGTACAGAGTGGAAAGCAAAATTGCTGTTTTCCAAAGGGCTACTTTCCAAGTTGAGAACAAGGAAACAGGAGCAGCAGAGGAATTGTCTGTTGCTGCAATGCCTGATGTTTAGGAAGAGTCAGTACAGGTAACAATGAAGCCTTCTGGACCACAGCACCAGGGAGTCACATAACTCCAGTTAGAATATGGTACCGACAAATACACTAGGTGCCAACCAAAAAGAAAAAGCACTCCATTTGGTAGCACAAAGGAGGTTTTCTTTAAGACCCAGAGAGAGTACCTTGCCCAGAAACTCCTTTGTCCCACACTCAAGGCCTCCAGGAGTCCTGACAGCCACCTGGCATCCCACCAGCTACGCACCTCCCAAGTATCTGCAGCCAACCTCCAGCCTAAATGCACCCCAGCACGCTCATCCCAGCCCCTGCCTGCTCAAAGCTGAGGCTGAAGGCAGATAGGCCTGGGTCCAGGTCTGGGCCCCGAAACTTACGGCTTTCCAGCTCTCTACTCTGTTTCATTGCAAGGAAAGGGAGCACAGAAAGGGCCTGGCTCTGGGGCTGCGGCAGGACTCAGTGCAGCATCCCCTACCACCACCCCAGGTCCCACCTGCCTGGGGAGGCCCAAGCACCTGCCCGGCCCTACCCTCAGTCCTTATGGAGTTGCTGTAGCTGGGGCTGGGCACAGCCTGCTGGCAAGCCCTGCTGAGGCAAGAGCCCACCTTCCCCTCCTGGAGTCTCCTGCCACAGTTCAGTATCCCACAGTCATGAGGTGTTCAGTGGCTGCATACAGGTGTCACCACTATCCCGCCTCCACCAATGACATATCCTTCACCAACAACATCACCTCCCCAACAACTTCACCTCCCCAGTGGCTTACCCCCATGACATCAACTCCCTAATAACATTACTTCCTTATGGTATCACCACTGCCACAACATGGTCTCCCCCATGGCATCACTTCCCCATCACATCACCTCCGCATGACATCACCTCCCAATGGCATCACCTCTCCCATGACATCACCTCTCCCAGGAAATCACCTCCCAATGACATCCCCTCCCCATGACACCACCTCCTCATGCATCACCTCCCCATGACATCACCTCTCCATGACATCACCCCTCCATGACATCACCTCCCCATGACATCACCTCTCCCACAACATCACCTCCCCCTTGACATCACCCCTATGACATCACTCCCCATGACATCACCTCTCTATGGCATCACCTCCCCATGACATCACCTCTCTGTGACATCACACCTCCATGACACTCCTTCCCCATGACATCCCCTCCCCATGACATCACCTCTCCATGACATCGCCTATCTACGACATCACTTCCCCATCACATCCCCTCCCAATGGCATCACCTTCCCATGACATCACCTCTCTATGACATCACTTCCCCATCATGTCCCCTCCCCATGACATCACCTCCGCATGATATCACTTCCCCAATACATCCCCTCCCCATGGCATCACCTCTCCATGGCATCACCTCTCCCATGATATCATCTCCCCCATGACATCACCTCTCCCCAAGGCATCACTGCAAGACACCAGCCTCTCCAGGAAATAATATGAAGGTAAACTTTGTTAAGAATCCTTGCTTTTCGGCTGGGCACAGTAGCTCACACCTGTACTCCTAGCACTTTGGGAGGCCAAAGCCGGCAGATCACTTGAGGCCAGGAGTTCAAGACCAGCCAGGCCAACATGCCAAAATCCCATCTCTAGTAAAACTACAAAAAATAAAAGCTGGGTATGGTGGCACATGCCTATAACCCCAGCTACTCGGGAGGCTGAGGCTAGAGAATCACTTGAACCTTGGAGGCAGAGGTTGCAGTGAGCCAAGATCACACCACTGCACTCCAGCCTGGGTTTTTGAGAAAGCAGGACTCTCTCTCTCAAAAAAAAAAAAAAGAAAAAAAAAAAGAATCCTTATTTTTCAATAGTTAAGCCAAGAGCCAAATCAGGAATGCAATCTTATTCACAACTGCCACAAAAAGAATAAGATATCTAGGAATACAGCTAACTAAGGAGGTGGAAGATCTCTATAAGGAGAACTACAAACCACTGCTTAGAGAAATCAGAGATGACACAAACAAATGTAAAAATACCCCATGCTCATTGATAGGAAGGATCAATATCATTAAAGCAATTTATACATTCAACAGTATTCCTGTCAAACTACCAATGACATTCTTCACAAAACTAAGAAAAAACTATTTTAAAATTCATATGGAACCAAAAAGGAGCCCAAATAGCCATGGCAATCCTAAGCAAAAAGAACAAAGCTAAAGGCATCACACTACCTGACTTAAAACTATACTACAGGACTACAGTAACCAAAACAGCAAGACACTGGTACAAAAACAGACACATAGATCAATGGAATGGAATAGAGAGCCCAGAAATAAGGCCACACACCTATAACCATCTGATCTTTGACAAAGCTGTCAAAAACAAGCAATGGGGAAAGGACTTCCCATTCAATAAATGATGCTTGGATAACTGCCTAGCCATATGCAGAAGACTGAAACTAGACCCCTTTCTTATACCATACACAAAAAATCAACTCGAGATGGATTAAGGACTTAAATATAAGACCTAAAACTATAAAAACGATGCAAGACAACCTAGGCAATACCATTCTGGACATAGGAATGTGCAAAGATTTTGGGACAAAGATGACAAAAGCAATTGCAGCAAAAGCAAAAATTGACAAATGGAGTCTAATTAAACTAAAGGGCTTCAGGACAGCAAAAGAAACTATCAACAGAGTAAGCAGACAACCTACAGAATAGGAGAACATTTCTATAAACTGGTTTAACATTTCTATAAAGGTTTAATATCCAGCATTTAAAAGGAACTTAAACAGATTTATAAGAAAAAAAACCCTATTGAAAAGTTGGCAAAGAACATGAATAGACACTTTTCAAAAGAAGACATACATGTGGCCAATAAACATGAAAAATACCTCAACCGCACTGACCATTAGGGAAATGCAAATCAAAACCAAAATGATATACTATCTCACACCAGTCAGAATGGCTGTTATGAAAAAGTCAAAACATAACAGATGCTGGTGAGGTTGCAAAGAAAAAGGAATGCTTATACATTGTTGGTGGGAGTGTAAATCAGTTCAACCATTGTGGAACGCAGTGTGGTGATTCCTCAAAGAGCTAAAAACAGAACTACCATTTGACCCAGCAATCCCATTACTGGTTGTATTAGTCCGTTTTCACACTGCTAATAAAGACACACCCAAGGCTGGGTAATTTATCACGGAAAGAGGTTTAAACGACTCACAGTTCAGCACAGCTGGGGAAGCCTCAGGAAACTACAGTCATGGCAGAAGGGGAAGCAGACACGTCATTCACATGGTGGCAGAAAGAAAATGGTGCTGAGCCAAAAGGGGAAAAGTTCTTATAAGACCATCAGATCTCATGAGAACTCACTCACTATCATGAGAACAGGATGGGAGAAACCGCCCTCATGATTCAATTATCTCCACCTGATCCCTCCTATGACACGTGGGGATTATGGGAACTACAATTCAAGATGAGATTTGGATAGGGACACAGCCCAACCATATCACCTGGTATATACCCAAAGGAATATAAATCACTCTATTATAAAGACACATGCATGCATATGTTCATTGTAGCAGTATTCAGAATAGCAAAGACATGGAATTGACCCAAGTGCCCATCAATGATGGACTGGATAAAGAAAATGTGGTAAATATACACCATGGAATACTATGCAGCCATAAAAAAGAATGAAATTGTCCTTTGGAGGAACATGGGTGGAGCTGGAGGCCATTATCCTTAGCAAACTAACACAGAAACAAAAAACCACTTGTTCTCACTTGTAAGTAGGAGCTAAATGATGAGAGCACATGGACACACAGAGGGGAACAATACATGCTGGGGCCTTTCAGAGAGTGGAGGTGGGGAGGAGGGAGAGGATCAGGAAAAAATAATGGATGGGTACTAGACTTAATCACTGGGTGACTACATAATCTGTACAACAAACCCCCGTGACATCAATTTACCTAAGTAACAAATCTGCACATGCACCCTGAACTTAAAGTACAGGTTTTTATTTTAAAGGCAAATGTAAACAAGCTTTCTATAAGATGCATCATAATCAGGTTTTTTTAGTGAATGGCAGCATATGATAGAGAAACCCCTATATAAGAAACACTGAGAATGTATCATTGGAGCATGCTTCTTCCTTTATGGATTCACAACACACAGGTGCACATAAGCAGGTATAAAGGTAAATGTAAGCATGTTTTTTAAATGATTTATTGTAAGCTGTTTTCATGAATTAAACTCTTTGACACACACAAAAAACATGCTTGTTTTTGGCCAGGGAGGGTGGCTCACACCTGTAATCCCAGCACTTTGGGAGGCTGAGGCGGGCAGATCACAAGGTCAGGAGTTCGAGACCAGCCTAGCCAACATGGTGAAACCCTATCTCTACTAAAAATACAAAAATTAGCCACGTGTGATGGTGCACACCTGTAATCCTAGCTACTTGGGAGGCTGAGGCAGGAGAATCGCTTGAACCCGGGAGGGAGAAGTTGCAGTGATCTGAGATCGCACCACTGCACTCCAGCCTGGGCAACAAGAATGAAACTCCGTCTCAAAAAAAAAAAAAATGCTTGTTTTTGACAATGTGTCATTTTTTACATTTGTATCCAACATCCTTCTGAGGTCCATGCCATCCCCATCTTATGAGTGGGAAACCGCACCTCACAGGAAGGGCATCATTGGGCCAAGGTTCCGGGCAAGTAGGTGAAGGTGCCAAGACTCTACATGCTCCAGGGTGGTACCTTCTCTCGCCTCATCCCTGGCTCCTTCTCCCAGGAGAGCTCAGGGCAAAAAGCAGGCTGAGGTTGGTACCACAGGGACCCTCCGCAAGTACTTGATGGCTGATGGGTGGTGTTGAAGGCTGGACAGTAAGCATGATCCTGATGAATTCTATTTTTTTAAAAAAAAGGTATTTCTGGCTCATTCCTAATTGCCTCTGGGCAACTCACTAGGAACCCAAGCACAGGCTCCCTCCTTACACGCCCATGGCCCTTTCACCACCGCAGAACCCAAGACTGGGGCTGCTTTAACTCATTCCACAAGTAGAGTAGCCTCCCCATTACTTTTAAAAATGAGTTATTAAAAGTATTTAGGGAAAGTGCTGGAGCCTGGCAGAGGGCACTTGTGGCCAGTCTCTGGAACGCCACATGGTGTGCCAACCAACAGAGACCCCTCCCCAGGGTGACACTGATACTGATGCACCATGACCAGAGGAGAGACCAACTGAGCCAGGGGCCCTCCCATCCACCCCAGGGGAGCTCTCCCATCCCTGACCCCTCACAGCACCTTTGCTCGGCCCATCCCCAAGCCTGGGCCACCTGTCCCGGAGCCTGGAGCACCTATCCCGCAGCCTGGGCCACCTGTCCCCAAGCCTGGGAAACCTGTCCCCAAGCCTGGGCCACCTGTTTCTGAGCCTGGGGCACCTGTTCCCCCTTCCTGGGGCATCGGTCTCCAAGCCTGGGCCACCTGTTTCTGAGCCTGGGCCACTTGTCCCTAAGGCTGGGACACCTGTTTCTGAGCCTGGGTCGCCTGTCCCCATGCCTGGTGCTCCTGTCCCCAAGCCTGGATCACCTATCCCCAAGCCTGGGCCACCTGTTTCTGAGCCTGGGGCACCTGTCCCCTCCTCTGACAGACACCACCCATCCCTGCAGACTGGATCAAGCCACACATTGCAGGAAACCTTCCTCTGAGCCTCCCCAGTAACTTCCAGCCCACTTAAGTAAGGGTCCAAACCCAAACCCCAGCCACCTCCTCTACTGGGAGGCAGATGCATAGCAGAGTCCAGATGTGTGCACTGATCCCTCATGAAGAAGGACCAGGACACACGGGTCCAGAGGCCACAGCAACCCGCAGTTCAGGTTGCATGAGAGAGGCCGACATGGGGACTTGAACATGCTCCCCACACAAGGCACAGCCCCTCCTTCCCTCACCTCCATGTACAGGGGAACCCCTCCCTTACCCCCACATGAGGCACCCCAGGGATTGTGGTGGGCAGAATTCTAAGGCCAGCCCCCAAGCCCCACACCCTCCTATGGTGCCCCCCTCAAGTGCAGGGAGACCCGGGAGGCGAGGGGGCATCACCCCCAGGATTATGTCACGTCACACGGCCACAGGGATGCATGAGGATGTCATCAGGTCCCTAATCAATGGAGTGCTTCAAAGGGAGGGTGTCCTGCTTGGGCCTGCGCTAATCAGGGGAACTCTTAAAGGAGAGTCTAGAGGTTTGAGACAGAAGTCAGAGAGACGTGCCCTGCTGGCCTAGAAGAAAGCAAAAACCCCACTGCGAGCCGTCCTGGTGGCCTCATGGCAAGGATGCGCAGGCAGTCTCCAGGGTGGACGGCAGCCCCCACCAACAGCCAGCAAGAAAGTGGGACCTTAGCACTACAGCCCCGAGGAACTGAATTCTCCCAACAACCTGAACAAGGCTGGAAGAAAACCCCGAACTCCAGAGAGGAGCGCAGGCCCAGCCAGCACCCAGATGGCCGCCAGAGGACCCCCCAACCAGACTCCTAACCCACCATGCCCCGGGGGCATCCACGGGGGTGACAGTGACGTAGGCCACAAATGGGTGGTGATTTGCCCCAGGCATAGACAGGCTCAGGGGTGCCTGAGCCTGGACCCCATCCCAGGAGCCAAGGAGAGTGAATTTTTATCAAGATACAGCACAATACTGCAAAGGCATCCTTTAAAAAGGTGACCTGTGCTTTCACCCAGGATGTCAACTTTTGCCTTCGTAAAATGTGTTCATCACTTCCAAACCTCAAACAAGAAATCAGCTTTAGGGTCTGAATGAAAAACAATCTTGGGGTGGGTGAGTGCACCTTGCGTCACAGGGACACTTTGCGTCTACCCATCATGGCGGGGAAAGTCACGGAGACTCCAGGGATCCGGGTTGGGGACGCTTTCTGCCATTGCGTTTCTCTGCCTGGAGTGGCACCAGAAGTTTCTGGAAGGTGATCTGAACCAACATTCAATCCAAAGACACATCAGAAGACTGCACTGGCCCCTCTGACACAGCATGGGTAATTGACAAGAGTTCTTCCACCCAAACTGCTTTACAACTCAGAGCTGCAGTGATTTCAGGCCCTGAAGTTCAAATCGTACAGTGATGAATGCATCTGAGCAGCCCCTGTGAAAGAGCTGGAGGGTTCGCTATGTTTTTAAGTATACATATGAGACAGACAAAGCTCCCAGTGGGACCACAACTGTAAGAACAGTGAACACTCCAGCTGGGTGTGGTGGTGCCTGTAGTCCCAGCACTTTGGGAGGCTGAGAGGTAGGAGGGTCACTTGAGCCCAGAAGTTTGAGGCTGCAGTGAGCTGTGATGGAGCCACTGTACTCCAGCCTGGATGACAGAGAGAAACCCTATCTGTAAACCATATATACATATATGGAGAGAGAGAGGGAGACAGAGAGAGAGCGATACAGGGTCTCACTCTGTTGCCCAGGCTGGAGTGCAGTGGCACCATCTCGGCTCACTGCAACCTCCACCTCTCAGACTCAAATGATCCTCCCACCTCAGCCTCCCAAGTAGCTGGGACCACAGGCGGGCACCACCACATACGGCTTTTTTTTTTTTTTTTTTTTTGTATTTTTGATAGAGACAGGGACTCACCATGTTGCCCAGGTTGGGATTATAGGCGTGAGCCACCTCGCCTGGCATATATATATATATATATACATATATATATACACACACACACACACACACACACATATATATATATATATTTTTATACAGATAGGGTTTCACTCTGTCACCCAGGCTGGAGTGCCATGGTGCCATCACAGCTCACTACAGCCTCAAACTCCTGGGCTCAAGCGATCCTCCTACCTCAGCCTCCCAAAGTGCTGGGACTACAGGCACCACCACACCCAGCTAGAGTGTTCACTCCTCTTACAGTTGTGGTCCCATTGGGAGCTTTGTCTGTCCTGTTTTACAGGACCATTCTGCAAAGCCCCAGAAGACACAGTTAAGGTGAAAGTGGGGCCGCTAGGTGCCGGCCAGGGATGGGAAGAGGCTGGGGCAGGGACCTGACCTCCACCTGTGACCCTGCTGGAGCAATATATGGTTTAAATATGAGCTTGCATCCTGTGAAGGAAGGGACGTCATTTTAAATGTTTTTTTTTATTGCTGTTGTTTTGTGGAAGCTTTTTTTGTTTGCTTTTTAATAAACCATGGAGCAGTTTCTCATTCTTACAAGGTCTTTGTGCAGCTCAGAGGTTTAACTGCTTTAGGCCAAACGTGCGAGCACTGGGAGTAGGCACAGGCGAAGCCACCGGGGTGTAGGAAGCTGAACGCTGCTCAGCAAGGAAAATGTAACAATTAGCCTCCATGGCAGAAGTGGGAACAGAAGTTAAAGGTCAGCAATGTGGAAACTTCCTCTCTCCCCCATCCTTCTGGAATTCTCTAGAACTGGTGTTCCCTGATCATACAGGGGCCTCAGATCTCCTGACCGCGGCAATGTGCCGGCTCACGGGTGCTTCCCCAGCCTCAAGCTCATGACTTTGTCCTGATGGGTAGCCCCCCAAAAAAACACAAATGCGGTCCCTCCGGCAGTTTATATGGGAGGGACCAAGGTGTTCTTTCTCTGTGACACTTGGCCAGGAGTCCATTGTAGGGCCAGCTCTCGGGGCTGTAGTCAAACAGCTTCATTCAGACAAGCCAGAAGAGGGGCTGGGGTGTCTCTGTCTCGCAGGCAGCTCCCCTGAAACCCATTTCCAAACAAGAAGGGAAGAATCACTTTCTAATAAAAGAAGAGCAGAATTGACCACTCTGGTTTCATTGAGAGGTTGTTCTGCAAGACTTCCTCTTCTTGAGGGATGGTTCTGGCCGGAAAATGTCATAACAACAAAAATAGCTAACATTTATGGAGGGCAGATGGTGTGCCCAGTACTTCACGGATATGACTTAATTGGAATCCTTACTTTAAACCTCAGGATAAAGTGCTCTTTCTTTCTTCATTGCACAGCCAAAGAAACAGGCTTAGGTAACTGGTGTGACCTCTTCAAGTCCCCATGGCTTTACAAGGGGACAGGAGTGCAGGCGGCTGATGCCAAAGGGGCAGCCCTTATCCCTTTCTTCCCTGGAGAGAAGCAAGGTTTTTTATTATATTATCCTTATTACAAAAATAATATGTTTTAGATCATTTTTAAAAGAGGTGTAGCCAGGCACAGTGGCTCATGCCTGTAATAGTAGCACTTTGGGAGGCCAAGGGGAGGTGGATCACCTCAAGTCAGGAGTTCGAGACCAGCCTGGGCAATGTGGTGAAACCCCGTCTCTACTAAAAATACAAAAATTAGCCAGGAGTGGTGGTACGCACCAGTAATCCCAGCTACTCAGGAGGCTGAGGCAGGAGGATCATTTGAACCCAGAGGTGGAGGTTGCAGTGAGCCGAGATCTCGCTATTGCACTCCAGCCTGGGCAATAAAGCAAGACTCCGTCTCAAAATAAATAAATAAAAGAGATGTAAAAACTCCTTCGGCTCATACACCTTGCCACCGTCCAGCCATAATACCCCAGTAATGATCATGATGATGTCTGAGAGTCGATTCTTTCAATATTTTCTATAGATTTTTTTTATAAAAATGGGACTGAACACTGTATACATTCTTTTTGTTCCTGGTCTTCTTTTTCCCGTGATCCAGGTGGTTTTACCCCCCAGGGTCTCATCTTCCTCCTCCCTCTTGCTGGCCGCCCTCTCGTTGTTGGGAAACTGCAGATTGTTTTCTTCGCCATGTCCCCTCCTGCTGGGACCTCAGAAGCTGCTGCCATTCAGTGAGCCACTGCCTGTGGTTGCCATGGGAAGGGATGCTAGGAGTTCAAGTTCCCGGAGCCTCAACCACATTGGCAGGAACTGCCTCACCCAGACAGCTCCCCCAGCTCAGAGACCCCAAGCCTTGGGGTCCGAGAGCCACCCAGAGCGGAGGCAGAGAGGAAGTTGGAATCAAAACCCTATATGCCCGTCTCTTCCCCATACCAGTGCTTCAACCCATAGAGCTGACAAACAATCTTAAAACAGAAATTTTTAAAATAAGGAAAACAAGAAGGGGAAGAGAAGCCAAGCAGTGGGAAAGATCCACACCCCTTAACAGGAGTCACTCTCTGTCCGAAGCCTGCTCTGCCAGCCATCCTGGCTTTACTCCTGGAATGCCATCACTGGCTTGGCTTTACAAGAGCCGCCATGGCAAAGCACCACAGCCCGGCGGCTTAAACAAGGACACTTACTGCCCCACAGTCCTGCAGGCTGGAAGTGAGATCAAGGCACAGGCACGTTGGTTTCTCCTGAGGCCTCTCTCCTTGGCTTGTGGACGCCATCTTCTCTCTGTACCCACAGGGTCGTCCCTCTGTGTGTGTCTGTGTCTCCATCCCCTCGTCTTATAAGGACACAATCATAATGGGTTAGGGCCCACCCTAATGATCCCATTTTAACTTAATTCTGAAAAAACTATAAATACAGTCATACTCTGATGTCCTGATTATTAGGATTTCAACATACAAATTGGGTAGGGGACTCTATTGACATTTTGGACACACACACACACCTCTTATTGCCACAACTGAAAATAGCTCCAAACATTGCCAAATGTCTCCTGGGAGGAGGGGTTACAACACTACCCCCTCCCTGAGAGCCATCGCCTAGACCTGAAAGGAAAGGAAGACCTACAGGGGATGCTGTGGCCTCCCCAAGCCCCACAAGACTCTAGACAAAGGAGGAACTTGGCCGCTGGCTCACACCGGGCTGGCCTCATTAACCACCCTGTGGGGAAATCCAGGCATGTGGCTTCGACAGTGCAAGGGAACACTGCCAGGTCCCCAGATCCCTGCACACCTGCTGAATCTGTGATCTCATCACAGAGATGGAGCACCTGGATGCATCAGCGATGCTGACTTGCAAAGCTGCACAGAGCTGCGGCCACCAAGCCCAGCTCCCTCACTTCCTGAAAGTGCAGAGACAGGGAACCACTTGCCCAAGGTCACACAGAGTTCCACCTGACAGGACTGCAGCCTGGTCTCCTGGCGCTCGGCCCAGTGCTCTCCAAATGGCCACAGGCTCTAGGCACCCAGGCAGACCCTGGCATGGACACCTCCCCTCTGGGGTCTCAGCAAAATTCCCAGCAGGCACCCTGGCCGGACAGAGAGCCAGAAGGGGCCTGCCTGGACTCCGGGGAAAGATTTCCCAGGAGGGACCCCAGGAGAAGGGCTTGAAAATTCCCCCCACCCACCCACAAGGAGTGAGCACCCCCACCCACTGCCTGTGAGGGTCCCCGCCTCCCAGATGCAGCGTTTCCCTCCTGCCCGCACACCCCTTGGAAGGTACAGCCCCTCCTGCCGGAGGCCCCCAGGGCCCCTCACCTCATGCTTCCACACGTCCTCCTCCCCCTCCTGGCCACTCTGCCAGGCCATCGAACGGGAGAGGGAAATTAAATCTGAGCCTTGATTTTGTGAGGAAAATAATGAAAGTGCCCAAGGTGAAGTGAATCAAGAAAAATGACACAAGTGACTGGTTAAAATAAGTGTTATTAAAGGAACACGGAGGGAGAGGCTTGGGTGAATGTCCAGGTGGGGAAAGAGATGACAAATTTCACATCTTGTGATCAAAGCTCCATTTCTCTTCATGTGCAGTTACCAGGCTGTGAATGCTTGGGCCCAGCCAACCCTTCCAAAGCCAACAGCTCAAAGCCAGCAGCTCAAGAACCATGCTGGGGAAACATGGTCCCTAACAGATTCAGTGGCTCCCAAGACACATCGGCCCCAATGAGCATCAGCTCACAAAGGTGTGAGCCGGGCTTGTAAACATATGCAGGCCTTGGGCCAGAAGCCCAACAGGGTTGGAATGCACACTGCCTCTCCTTCCTAATCCTTCTGAGCTGCTTTTGCTGGGAATGTGTCATTTCCAGGGGGCTCTCCAGCTTGTCTGCTGAGCAGTGAGTCTTGTTAGAGGCAGCTTGGGACATTGGTGAATCACAGGCCTGATTTGAAGGGACTGGATGTCCAGGCTGTGTAATTCCCAAACTCCTGCCACCTACAGCCCTGCTGAGAACTCCCTTCAGCTCAGAGCCTTCCCTGTAGATCCACCCTGCAGGCCTTGGGAAGGGAATCTAAGTGAGGTGCCTTCTCCGTCCCCTCTGCCTTCTTCCTGCCTGGGATGTGTATGCAGTACCTGGAGAGGACAGCCGGGACATAAAGCTGACACCAACAGCAAGGAGGGAAAAGAGTCTGACACTTCAAAATGGTCTTCTGGAATATGGGCAAGAAGAAGCCACAGAGGTTGTCCTGTTTTCTGAGTGGCTGATGCCTTATCATTCTTCAGGCCTCAGATCAAAACACTTGATTGGAGAAACCCACCCTGATAACCCCAGCTAAAATACCCACTGTCACCCTCCCCACGACCCTGCACACTCTGTGAGGTGAGCAACTCTTCATCTGTCTCACCACTCCAGATGGATGGATGGATGGATGGATGGATGGATGGATGGATGGATGGATGTAGGGTGGATGAGAGAAGGATGGACAGATGATGGATGGATTAGGATGGAGAGAAGGATGGACAGATGATGGATGGATGGATGGATGGCTGGCTGGATGGATGGATGGATGGGAGAAGGATGGATAGATGATGGATGGATGATGGATGGATGATATGGATGGTTTGGCTGTGTCCCCACCCAAATCTCATCTTGAATACTAGTTCCCATAATCCCCACATGTCGTGAGAGGGACCCAGTGGGAGGCAATTGAATCATGGGGGAAGTTACCTTCATGCTGTTCTCATGATAGTGAGCTCTCACGAGATCTGATGGTTTTATAAGAGGCTTTTCCCCCTTTCACTCAGCACTTTTTCTTGCTGCCGCCATGTCACCATGTGAAGAAGGATATGTTTGCGTCCCCTTCCACCATGATTGTAAGTTTCCTGAGGGCTCCACAGCCATGCTGAACTGTGAGTCAATTAAACCTCTTTCCTTTATAAAGTACCCAGTCTCGGGTGTGTCTTTACTAGCAGCGTGAGAACAGACTAACACAGATGAATTAATAAATGCCCAGGGATCTTCCTCGTGTACCACAGTGCCCTTCAAACACAAACTTGTTTAAATAAAATGTAGTGATTAATTTGGAGCAACAAGGCAGAAAAATCTATCTAAACCATGAGGACTGTCACAGAGAGGAAGGCACCAGCAAATACTCACGCAGGTCAGACCAGACTTTGGCAAATCACTGGTCCTGTCTGTGCCTGCTTCTCACGGGGGCTTCACAGGATGTTCCAAGGTGGCTCCTCGGCCTATGAAATCAAATGGTTTTGTGGTCAAGTTAAAGAAAGCCATATTTTCCAAAGCCAACAGCTCAGAAAAGCTGATCACTCTGAGACTCCAAGGAATGGGAGCTTCTGGCTGCAAATCCTTGAAACACAAGAAAGAAATAGCTGCTGGACTCAGGGTAGGCTGGGGTTCTGGACGGGGCTCCCCAGCATCCCTCCAGAGTGGGAAGCAATTGAGCTGAAGGTTAGTTCTGAGTGAGAGGGCCCTTCCAGGAGAGCTGGTGGGGGCTACACTCAGTTGTCGGGGACCCAGAACTGCAGGATGGCGCTCCTGGCCATGGCCTCCACCAGGCTGCAAGATGCACATGGCCCTTATTACAGGCCGGAGCCATAAGTCTCTGCCACAGGCACAGCCTTCCTGGGCAAATGCCTCCCTGATGGTGTCAGGACAAAGGGAACTTCATTACACAGATTAATAAAACATAAATATGCGCTTGGAAATCTAATAATAGCTGGTTTACATGCTAACGAGCCCTCAAAGCAACAAGTTCAAAGTCTCTCCATGACCAAGCAGAGCACTGAGAGGGCCTAGGACTCATGGCAGGGGAGCTCTTGTCTCTTGCTTTGTCACTTACCCCACTAGGTAGCTTTCACCCCACAAAACAGATACATGGATAACAAATGACATTTCTACTAGGTAAATCTGATTTTCCTATGACATTCATAATTAAAAACAAAGACATGTTCCCATCGAGAAGAAAAAAACCCCACTGACTGTTAGTGGGAAGGGCTAAGGACTGACTCCTTCTTCAGCATGGTGAGTGAGTAGCGCCACGTGTGCTGCCAGGGCTGGGGGCGGCTCTACACACTCAGTGGACAGCAGACACGTGTTCTGCAGCAGCTGGCCCTGGGCCGTGTCCTGGCGGGACCTCACAACATGTTTATTGAACTGGATTGGAGCAGCTGTCTTAGCAGGCCCTGCGAGCCTGTTTACAGTGCTCACCCTTCCGACCCCATTACCCATCCACTCCGGCTCTCAGAACCCCCTCCACTTTGACCTTCAGATCCCATAGCCAGTCATCAGCAAAATCCCCTGTACCTCCAAGCACTCCTCTAGAGGGTCCCTTCACCCACTGGCTCCAGCAGGGCCCTGGCTCTCTCCCCCATGGTGCATGCCTCCCCTGCTGTGTCTTAGCTGGGGGCCGCTTTCCCTCCCACGGCCTCAGCCCACGGAGCTGAAGCTGGGTGGGTGGCCTTCTGCTTTTTATGGTGGCTTTCAGGCTACACTGGTAAGCTTCCGCTCACTGTCTAACAAATGACCAAAAAACAGCAGCACTAAATCTACACACCACAGCCACAGCGGTTCCTTCCCACGAATCTGCGGGTTGTCTGGGTGAATTTTCTGGTCCCTGCTAGTCCCGGCTGGGCTCTCTCACGTGTCGTGCTCCCCAGGCTGGTAGGTTAGCGGCTAGATAATCTCGCTGGGCTTCCTCACCCGTTCTGCACGCAGCAGACCATTGGCCAGGGCTCCCCAGTTCTCCCCAGGGCAGCATCTCACCTTCTAGCAGGCTGGCTTGAGCCTGTGCCCGCGGGAGCCTTGGGACTCCAGGCCCAGCAAAAGGACAAGCCCCAGTGGACATGGGCTTTCCAGCCTTCGACTCTAATGTCCCACTGGTCAAAGCGAGGTACGCGGCCAAGCCCAGAGTCTGTGTGGGACCCTGCCCCACCAAGAGCAGAGACACAGAGCGGGAGTGGGGTCATTTTTGCCAACAGTCTATGCATAGACCCCGTTCCCTCCCTCCACAGTCAAAGCCTCCTTTCTGAGTCCCATGTCAGTGGGCGTGGTGGCTCCCGTCCCCTTTGCCGAGTCCCCCTCCAGCCCTGGTTCCTGGAAGGCTCAGCTTCTGTCACTCACGCCCTGCCCCCGCCCCACTCCCACCCAGTCATGGGGAGTCTGACTCCTCTCAGCCCCTCCTCCACTTCGGCCCTCACCAAGCATTGGCTGAACTCCTCCCTGATGGCCATGCGATGTCAGACACCCTCACAACCACCGCTGCCATCCTCCTAGCCCCTCCCTGGGCCACGCTGACTGCCACAGCCCTTCCCCCCAACCCCTGTGGCCCTCCCTGCACTCCTGCCACCGACTCCCACCCCTCCAACAGCTCCTCAGCCCCCCTCGCCTTTGCTTCATATTTAGAGGTTTCCTTGCAAGACCCTCATGCCCTGTCGCTTTGGCATCCGGCAAAGCCCCAATCCCAGGGACAGTCGCCCGTCCCCCAACTCGCAGCACCCGCATCCTTCGGCTCAACAAGGATGAGGAACAGCTCATGCCATCGGCCTCACTTCACACTCAGCCCATGCATCTCAAGGGGGCCCCTCATCCTCCCTGCTGGCCCGGCCCCCAGCCCCTCCACACACTGGTCTCCTGAGTTGTGGCGTCATGTCACTGCCTCAAATGGGAGTTTCCAGGAGGTTCCACAACCTACCTCAGTGCCTATGCCTTCCACCTTCTCCCTTGTCACCCCAGGGTCCAGTCCAGGCCCCTCTCCAGCGCCAGCCCTCCCCCTGTGCACTAAGTTCACTCCCTCACCCCTGCCCAGGCCATCACCCCAGCAAGCCTGCTTCCATCTGCTCCCTCGTGGGATAGTCCCTCTGCCACACCATCTCCAGCAATACACGAACTCACCTGCCACTGTTTTTCCCCTTAACTGATAAGCACACAGCACACAATGCACAAGGCACAGCTCCCTCCTAGCTTCCCCTGTTCCCCCACTCCCCTCTAGAGAAACGGCTCGTTAAGAGCCACCCACGCCTATGATCTCCACTCCCTCTCCCGCCACCGTCTCTTGAGCCCACTCACTCTGAGCATGACCTCCACGCTGCCACCCAACTTCTTGGCCAAGGTCGTCAGTTACCTCCACGCTGCTGACAACGGTGGCCCACACCAGGTTCTCAGCAGCAGCCCGCAGCCGCGTGATGGCTCCTGCCCGCTGGGCGTGCTTTCCTCCCCCATCCTCCAGTACGTCACACCTTTCTGCTTTGCCATGCATTTCTCTGGTCACTCCTTTGCTCAGGGTCACTGCGTGTGGCCACACAGGTGGACCCTGCACAGTTCCAGGGGTGCGATTCACATGGCCTGCGAGGTGAATGGTGACCCTGTAGTCAGGGGACGTGGCTGCTTTGCCCTTGTGGATCCCACTCCTCCCCTGCCTCCTAACAGTAGGGCCCAGGTTTTCATTCTGGGATCTCTCCCTCTCTCTGCCCACTCACCCCCTGGTGAGCGCGTCCAGCCTCAGCCCTACACTCAAATCTCCCGAATGCACGTTCTCTATCTGTGACCTTTCCTCCAAATGTCAGGTCCACTTTTCCTAGAGATTCCCCAGTAGCGCCACTGGGATGTCTAATAAGCATTGCATATTACCACGTCCAAATCCACATTCCCCAGAGCTGCCCCCAGCCATCTCTCAGCCCAGCGGCAACTCCATCTTCCAGTCCCTCCAGCCCAAAACAATGAAATCAGACCATGTTACTCCTCTGCTCGAAACCCTCACATGGTTCCTGGATCACACAAAGCAAGAGCCAAGGTCACCAGAGCCGCCCTCCAGGCCCTCGGGACGCGGCTTCAGCGTCCCTCGCTTTCCTCTCCCTGGCTCCGCTCCAGCCTTCTGGCCTCCTGTCTGCTCCTGGAGACTGGCCATATGTTTCTGCCCATATTCATTTATTCTCACACTGAGATAAAGATACCAGCCGAGACTGGTAATTTATAAAAGAAAGATGTTTAACTGACAGTTCTGCATGGCTGACGAGGCCTCAGGAAACTTACAATCATGGCAGAAGGCAAACAAGAAGCAAGCACCTCCTTCACAAAGCAACAGGAAAGAGCGAAAAGCCCCGGGCAAACCGCCATTTATAAAACCATGAGATCTCGTGAGAACTCACTCACTATCACGAGAACAGCATTGTGGAAACCGCCCCTGTGGTCCAATCACCTTCCACCAGGTCACTCCCTCCACACGCAGGGATGATGGAGATTACAACTGGAGATGAGATTTGGATGGGGACACAGCCACACCCTCTCAGTGCCTCAGGGCACTTGCACTTGCTGTGCATCTGGCTGAAGTGCTCTTTCCCCGCTGTCTGCAGGGCTCCTCCCTCCCCTCCTCCAGGTCTGCACCTGTTCCTCGCCCTCTCAGGAGGCCTTCCATGGTCACCTGCTTCCAATCACGGCTCTCCTCTCCGTTTGCCTCGTCCCTTATGCCTTCCCCACGGTACTCAGCCTCAAACAGAAACATATTTTACTTTTTAAAATACTGTTGCTGCCTCCACTGGCATGCCAGCTCCACGAGGGCAGGGCTTTGTCTGCTTTGCTGACCATGGCACCCTAGACAGCCATGCCTGGCACCCAGTAAGCGCTCAGTACATCTTTTTGAGTGAATAATTAACATCTAAATGAAGACTCGTGCTAAAGGCACAGTGGCAGCGCCCCTCCCATCCCCAGGGCAGCCATCTCTCCAGGTGCCGCAGGTCGTCTGCCTTAACTGGCTCTTCTCTTCTGGCGGGCTTCCCCTCAAATTCCTGGGAGCAGCCCCGGCTACCAAAGGCATCTGGCGCTGAGTCGCCAAGGTAAACCCTGGAGTGTCTGTCAGTGCCCCAGCAAGGATGCCAAGCCCTAAAGGAGAGCCCTAGAACTATTCCTGCCCTGGGAGTCTGGGCCTGGGGGAGTGTGTGTGTGTGGGCATGCCTCTGTGTGTGTGCCCATTCATGTAGCTCATGTATGTGGTTGTGCATGTGTGTGTACGTGTGTGCCCTGTGTGAGTGTGTGCATGTACATCTGTGCATATGTGCATACATGTGTGCTCTATATAAGCATGTGCATGCTTATGTGTGTGTGGGCACGCATGTATGTGCATGTATGGTTGTGCATGTGTGTACATGTGTGCTGTGTGTGTATGCTTATTGTGTGTGCACATGCATATATGTGCACACATACACTATATAAGTGCATGTGTGCTTATGTGTGTGCATGTATGTGCATGTGGTTGTGCATGTGTGTACATGTGTGCCCTGCATCAGTGTGTGCCTGCTTATGCATGTGTGCACATGCATGTATGAGCATATGTGTGGTGGCGCATGTGTGTGTACGTGTATGCCTTGGGTGAGTGTGTGCATGCTTGTGTGTGATTATGCATGTGTGCCCTGGGTGTGTGTGATGTGTGCATGTGTGTGCACATGTGAGAGTGTGGGAGGCTGCTGGGAGGCAGCTTACTCCCAAACTCATACTGTCCTCAGGCCATCTCACAACATCCCAACCCTGAGGGGAGAAGGGAGACCTGGGTGTCCCTGTCCTGAAACAGATCTGGAAGTCACCTTCCACTGGGGCGATGAGAGTGAAGGGCAGTACCCACCCTGCTCTGGCCACAGCCCTGAGTCAGGACCCACTGCCTGCTCAGCACACAGTTCTCATCCAGGGGACAATTCCCTTTGTTTGAGGCATTCTCTCTCTCTCTCTGTTTTTTTTTTTTTTTTTTGAGGCAGGGCCTTGCTCCATCACCCAGGCTGGAGTGCAGTGGCACGATCTTGGCTCACTGCAGCCTCTGTCTCCTGGGTTCAAGCAATTCTCTGGGATCACAGGTATGTGCCACCATGCCCAGCTAATTTTTGTATTTTTAGTGGAGATTGGGTTTTACCATGTTGGCCAGGCTGGCGTCAAACTCCTGACCTCAAGTGATGATCCACCTGTCTCAGCCTCCCAAAGTGCTGGGATTACAGGCGTGAGCCACTGCACCCGGCTTTGAGACGTTCTCTTTCTGAAGATAAATGTCTGCTGACCTCACAACTGATGGTGCCCCTCCCCCACCCATGCCACCCACTTGCCCCATCTGCTCACTGCACACGGGGGCCAGAGCCCCAATTCCCAAACTCCCCTCAGACAGAAACAACTGGGACTGGCAGCTTCTGGGCAGCAAAGCTCAGCTCACTCTGCTTTTCACCCTTGTTTTAAGGTCAAAAGGAGAAAAATCGCTCTTCGATTCTGTTTCACCTGTAACTAACCCTGGAACTAAATTAGTAGGTATTTTCTGCTTTATTTGGGTACAGTCAAGCTGGGTGATCAGGCCCACAGCCACTGATCTCCCAGGATGTCAAACGTTATGGGCTACTCCATATTCACTCTCCAAGTCCCTCTAGACACTGTGGGGGATATGGTCCCTAACCGTGCTGGAGTCCCCATAGACACTGTGGGGAATATGGTCCCCGACCGTGCTGGAGCCACCCTAGACACTGTGGGGAATATGGTCCCCAACCATGCTGGAGCCGCCCTAGACACTGTAGGGAATATGGTTCCCGACCGTGCTGGAGTCCCCGTAGACACTGTGGGGAATAGGGTCCCCAACCGTGCTGTAGCCGCCCTACCGTGCTGGAGTCCCCATAGACACTGTGGGGAATAGGGTCCCCAACCATGCTGGAGTCCCCCAGACACTGTGGGGAATAGGGTCTCCAACCATGCTGGAGTCCCCCAGACACCGTGGGGAATAGGGTCCCCGACCATGCTGGAGTCCCTATAGACACTGTGGGGAATATGATCCCCGACCGTGCTGGAGTCCCCCTAGACACCGTGGGGAATATGGTCCCCAACCGTGCTGGAGTCCCAAATGTCCAGTCAGCCCTGTGCACAGGAGCCCCTGAGCTGCAGTGGAAGACACATTCTTTGCACAAGGAATTGTTCTGGACATCTAGTAAGAGTAGAGAACTTGACAGGGCACAGTGGTGCATGCCTGTGATCTCAGGACTTTGGGAGGCCAATGAGGGAGGATTGCTTGAGCCCAGGAGTTTGAGGCCAGCTAGGGCAACATAGTGAGACCCTGTCTCAATCAATCAATCAATCAATAATTTTTAAAAGAATAGAGAATTTACCTTTGGTTGAATTCTTGGTAGTGCAGCAGAGTGGTCATCTACACAAAGTCTGGATCCAAAATACTGCAGCCAAAATCCCAGCTCTCCCACTTACTCTGTGTGACCTTAGGTAAGTTTCTCCACCCCTCTGTTCCTCACCTTCCCAATCTGTAAAATGGGTGACAATAATGAGCACCAACTGATATAGTTTGGATGTGTGTCCCCTACAAATCCCATGTTGACATGTGACATCCAGTATTGGAGATGGGCCTGGTGGGAGGTGTATGGGTCATGGGGACAGATCCCTCATGAATGGCTTGCTGCTGTCCTCACAATAACAAGTGAGTCCTCTCTCTGTGAGTTCATGTGAGACCTGATTGTTTAAAAACAGCCTGGCACCTCCCTTCTGTCTCTCTTGATCCTTCTCCCACCATGTGATATGCCAGCCCCCTCTTCACCTTCTGCCATGACTGTAACCTCCCTGAGGCCTCTCCATGTGCAGCCTGTAGAACCATGAGCCAAAATAAACCTCTTTTCTTTATAAGTGACCATGCCTCAGGGATTCCTTTATAGCAACACAAACAGACTAACACATCTACCTTCTAGGGTATTGTTAGGAGCCAATGAGTTAACACCTATAAAGCTTCTCTGTGCTTAGCACAATGACAGACTTGCACCTATTCTTTTAGAAACCTAGAAAGAAACAGATCAGGTGTTGGATCAGGTACCAGGTGATCACGTTTTCCAACTAGTTTGGAGCCTCAGGCCTAGTATTCTCCATCCTCATGAGTCATTCACTAGGACTTTCAACCGAAACCTCTGCAGAGTAATGACCAGCAGGAAAAAAAAGCAGCTGCTAAGTGCTAGTTCCTTTTTGATCTTTATTTAAAGGAGGATTAGGAAATCCTGCAGAACTGAAAAGCCTGAAGTGAGGCTATGGTAAGGACAGAATTTTTTTAAGCGAGCAGATCAAAGAGGGAGGTAGCTCCTGGTGCTCCCAACATCTGAAGCCATTCTTTTAATCACGCTTCAAACTGCCTGGAGGTTGGTGGGACGACGGTGTGGCTCACCATCCCCAAGCCCATGTGCTTTCCAGGCAATGAACCACAGAGCTTGATCTTTTTTCCCTACACACAAGGAAAAGGAAAAGAAGGTAGCTTTTGTTAAGCCTCATGCAGGGCCAGCAAGTTGCCTGTGTCACCTCACTAATCCCATGACAACCCTATGGGGTGAAAAATGTTATGCCATTGTTGGAAACGAAGGAGCCAGGCCTCAGACTCTGTCACTTGTTCAAGGTTATACAAGACAAATGGGAAGCGAGAGTCACCTCAAGGTCCACTCCTCACCCAGGCTCTTCCCACTGCCCCCTGGGAAATAGCCTTTGGTCCTGGGCTCTCAGAAAATTCAAAGACAATTTGGGAATTGTTTACATCCTCAAATCTTCTGTCCTCCATTTTTTCTTACTGGTGTTCTGGGGGGCCCCAAAGTAGAGAAGCCACCATGGGTTGCCCCTGCATTTGCCAAAGTGCTCAGGAAGTTCCATCCAGGAGCCACCTGCTTTCTAACGTCCCCTTTGCCCACCTGATCTTCAGATCTTTCCACACCTGGGCTGTCCAGTCCCACTCTGATGGGCTTCTGCAGTTAGCAAGGTCAAGGCCATAGTATATTTTTCAGAGAGCCACATGCCACCCTCAGCAAGCACTCCCAGGTCCCTCATTCATGAAGGGGGAACATGAAGGTTGGTGCAGGCAGAAGAGAAAACTAGGACAGACTTTTCAGAAGTGGAGGAAAAAGTAATACCCTTCATAGGTGAGCTGCTGAAACAGTCCCACAGGGGAGCATTTTGTTTTTGATGAAACAGCTGACATTTGCCTCCAGGAGTCCAAACTGAGAAAAATGGAGTAGGCACTACTTATCCCAGCCAGGGATTACAGTGTTTTGTCCTGACACCCCCTAGGGCCCCAGCAGACTACTCAACCAAAATACAAAAACAGGAGTTGATGTGATGTTTTATCCATACACGGTGCAACAGCTGGCTGTCTCTTTTTTCCTGCATAAACAGGAGTTGACAAACAAGTTATAAGCAGGTGCCCAGCTGGTGTACTGCCCTCTGCTCTCCCAATACAGATGCTGTGTGCCCCCATTCATGCAAACCCATAGGGACTTTGGAGGTTGGGTTGAAGTGCCAGGACCACAGGGAATGGAAATGAGGTTTGTGGAACAAATGCATGGTCTATGGCAGGCAAGGTTTCAGCAGTTGACATGTTCGAACATTGTGGAAGCTTTCTGGATCCAAATCTGCCTGCTGGGAGTAGCAGATGCTGGTGATATTTCACACCTTAGTGCCTCAGCCCACTTGACCTCAGCACTATTAGCATGGACAAGTCCCCCACCTCAGGAAGCCTGCATCTCTCTGCTGTTTGGAGTCAGAGCTTTCTCTGATGCAATAGAGGTTGCTGTGCCTTTCACCGGCACAACCCAGAGGCATGGGGAGGGGACATTCCCAGAGGTAACCCGAAAGAATAGGGGATGGGAGTTGATGGACAAATGGCCCAGTCTCGCTTCCTTCAGAAGCACAATAATGAGAGGCATTCTACACGGTGCCCAGAGTCCCCAGTAGAACTAGAGCTCAGTTGAACACAGCTGTAATAATCTCAATAGAAAATGCTTTCATTGAACTTTCCTCCTGCCCTATTCCACCCCCACTATCCCTGCTTCTATCCCGTGGGATCACTGCCCCATGAAAGTAGCTGCATCCAAGACCTTGTCTCAGACTTTGTTTCTAGGGAATCCAAACTTAACAAAGAAAGCAATTCTCAGGATGGAATCGTGAAACTGGACTGCTCCCTGGAAAGGCAGCAACAAAGACTTCATGACGGGGTCTTCAGGGATGTTAATCACTTAAGTTAACACGTTAAGCACTGCCTCATAGGCAGTTCAATGCACATTGATAGGATCTTGCTTCAAGTCTGTGCTGGCTTGACTCTCCGCTTTTGTGCCCCAAGACTTTCTCCAAAACTGCAGAATATCCCCCACACAGGGACAACCCTCAAATGTTGAAGATTGGGAGTTGATGGATAAATCCCTAGGTGATGTTAAGTGTGACAATAATCCCTCTAAACTGTAAAATATTTTGCCTGCAGTGTGTTGGGATGAGGTCCAGGCAAAACGAAAGCATTGGCTTATACACTAACTAGCACTTGAAGTGTATGAAAGCAGTAGTAGTTATGATGGGAGAGTTTGCTGGGTTTTGTTAACTGCCTTAGATTTGATGAAAGAGAATGACAAGCTCAGGTCAGCCAATTATCAGCTCAGGCTATGCTGTCAAAGCCAGAACGCCTCCATAGCAGCATTTACAGTGACCCTCATCTCTTGCAGCCAGAGGGCAGATGGTGCTGAAAATCAGGACTGTAATTAAATCTAAAGGTGGAAAAACCATAAAAGAGACTGAATGCATGGCTTTGACAGGTCTCCAAGGCTAATGTCAGGGATCAATAAAGAAAGAGTGGGACCCTGAGTCCAGGGATGGAGACATGTGGAAGAATGCACCTGAGAATTTGGGACCTTATCCATTGACCCCTGCAAACTGAAACAGGGAACTTCCTCCCCCTTTCTAGAGAGGAAAACCCTCTTAATTGGTGACTATGAAAAGGCAAGCCTTCATCTGATAATGCTCCATAAGGTGATGCTTCTTATCCTCGGGTTCCCTCTTCCGCTCCTCATTACCTCCAGACCAATAACTAGTGTCAGTGATCAGCATATTCCAAGCAGGCTGTGAGAAATCTAGGATGAGTGGTGAAGGAAAGAGCTGCTGAATTTCAGTTATGACCTCTCACGGCCTGCTACAGCAGCAATACTAGCTATGTTTGACAGATCCCTCTGGCTTAAGCCTTTAATTAGGGAGTTCAACTGGCCACCATGTTAAAGATTCAGTGACAGAAGGAACATAAGGTGAGGTATGTGCAGATTAACAGTTAAGGGGCGGACTGTAGCAGGCTCCCCTTGGCCTGCCCCATTTCAGCACTGCTATCGTGGACAGTTCCGTGCATGTTGATGGGGTCTTCGTTCAAACCTGTGCTGCCTTGACTCCCTGCTTTTCTGCACTAGGGCTTTCTCCAAAGCTGCAGAATGTCCCACACACAGAGACAACCTTCAAATGAAATTGGGAGTTGCTGGATAAATACTCCCACCTTGCATCCTTCGGACAGCAATTCTAAAATGCCTTCTACAAAATTCCTCACAGAATCTCCAGCAGAATTAAGATCTAGCTGTCCACAGCAGTAACTAGCTCAACAATGAATCCTTGATTTATTCTTCCCTCCCCTCCTGTCCCAATACCGTCAATCTACTCTCCAGCTTCCTGAGAATCTACTCTCCATTAAGCTCCCTGTGCTGCAGCCCTTGCCTCAGGCACTGCAAGTGGGACATCCAGAGACATCGGGTAATATGTTTGCTTTGTCCATTAGCCAGGGGCCACTCACAATGTGTAAAATTCTGCCCAGGGTAGAGGAAAGGCAGGAGCCCTTGGGTAGCCCACTCTGTAGTTAGGCCAGACATGGATATGTGAATGATTCCAGAGATATCCAATTTGTATCCATTGCATTGGCTTTAATTGTCCATGATTTAAATCATAATAATTATTGATCATCCCCACTTTCTGGGGGTATAAAGTTCTTAGGTTGCCTCAGTTTACTTTGGCTCATAAGACCCCTCCTGAAGTGGTTCCTTGTGACCTCTATGACCTCATGTCTCCTTCCCAGTCCCACCGAGACACTCCACATCCAGTCATGTAGAGTGACTCCATTCCTGTCATGCCTCACACACTCTTTTCTTCTGGTCCAAGCCCCAGGACTTAGCTACCTGGAGGAACTCTGTCTCTCCCCACCTGAGCCCTGAGCCCATCCTAGACCTATTCTAACCTAACTATCTTTCCAGTGCCCTGTCACTGTCTTTGCCAGCATGTGCTGGGCATCCCTCCTAGGTGCTCCAGGGAGTCCTCATGCCTAGCCTGTCTGTTGTAACTATAACAATCTTTTGACTTTCTCTGGTGACTTGTGCATATAAACCATGGTACTATGAGCTTTATGAGAACAAGAACTATGTCTCACCCATTCTTGTAACCCCAAAACCTAGCATCTTTTAGGGCATGTATCAGGTGTTTAGTAATGTTTGTTTTTTAAAAAGTTAGGTTGGTACAAAAGTCATATCTACAAGATATCATAATAGTCCATTCATGCACATATTATTTTAATGGGGCTGCTGCAACAATGTACCACAAATAGAGTAGTTTAGTAGAACAACAGAAATTTATTCTCTTGTGGCTCTGGAAGCTACAAGTTTAAGATCAACATCTGAGCAGGGTCACAGTCACTCAGATACTCTGGGTAGAATCCTTCCTTGCCTCCTCCAATTTCTGGTGTGGTCATTAACCCTTGGCATTCCTCAGCTGGCAGCTGCATCACTCTGATCTCTCTGCCTTTATTATCTCAAGGCATTCTCTCTGTGTGTAAATTTGTGCAAAGTCACCAATAAGATCAGGATTTGTTTATTGTAGCAGCCAGCCTTCCCTTAGCCTAACTGACACATCACTGGATACTACAACTGCACAGTTCTCATCTGGGGGTGAGAAAACACCCACATGTCTCCTTACAGGGAAGACTCAGCTGCTCTGCATTCAAACTTCACTGAAAACCTTCAAGGTAGAAACTGTTGTCACCCATTTTTCAGTTGAGGAAGGAGGCTGAGAAGTTAAAAACTTGACCCAGGATCAATCTGCTAGTGAAAGTAGAGGTTGGGCTGAACACAGGTATGTGAGTGACTACCCAACCTTTGAGAAAATGGCATGAGGTCCAAGACTTGCCTGCAAAGTCTCAGTGTGGTCAGCTCCCAACAACGCTGGTTCCCAGTCCCCTGATGCTTCTATTTTAAATGGAATTTTCGAGTCACCAGGTAGCTCTCCTTCCATATTTGCCTGGGACAGTGCCTCCCACCATCATCTCAAGGATCAATCTGGGATCACTTGTGTGGAGCTTGGCCCTGGGGAGGTCCCAGGACATCCAGAGATGACATTCCGGTCCCACCCACATTCCAAGTGGGACAGGAAAAGGGTGGTGGCACATATACAGATGACTGTGGGTATCCAGGAGCCTTGTGGCCACACCTGGGCAGGGCCCGCAGGGCAAGGGGCCACATGGGAGAGGCCTCCACTTGTGCTTTTCCTCTCATACCTCTGATGACAGGACACAACCAACAGGCCACCTGATGAGGTGTGTTTCCTGCCATCCTGTCTGTTAGACCCAGAGCTCCATGCAGGCAGGAACTGCACCTATCTCAAGCATCACCAGACATCAGCACCAAAGACAAGGGAGAAGAAAGGTGCTCAGTCAATGCACCAAATGAACGAATGAATGACGGATCTCTACTCTCACTCTGGTATGGGATGAATTGCATCCTCCTAAAAAAGATATGTTGAAGACCTGACCCCGAATACTTTGGAATGTGACCCTATTTGGAAATAAGGCCATTGCAGATGTTATTAGTTCAGAAGAGCTCATGCTGGAGTAGGGTGGGCCCTAATCCAATATGGCTGGGGTCCATCTGAGAAGACAGCCATGGGAAGACAGAGGCACAGGGAAAAGATGGCCAAGGGAAGATGCGCCTGCAAGCCAAGGAATACCAAGGACTGCTGGCAGCAACCAGAAGCCAGAGGAAGCAGGAAGGATCCTCCCTACAGACTTCAGAGAGAGGGCAGCCATGCAGACACCTTGGTCCCAGGCTCCCAGCCTGCGGAGTGGTGCAGGGGCCAGCTCCTGCTGTGATGAACCTCCACAGCAGTCTGTGGTACTTTGCTACCACAGTCCCAGGACACTACCCCAAGCCCAGGGCCATAGCACTGGCAACTCAGCCCCTCTGCAGGAGCCACACTGGCACCAGCTGACTGCCCGGAACCTTTCCCTGCACCAACTGCCTACAGCCCTGGCCTCAATCATCTATTCATTTGCTGCAGCTTTGGAGCATCGTGGGCTGGGCCTTGTGCTGAACGCTGGGGACACAATAGGCTCACAGTGCAATCTTCATCCCTCCCTATTATTATCACACCATATTGATGCAGGACAGGCAAGCCCCAAAATTGGGGCTTAGCCGAGGAGGGTTCTTGGCTTCACCCAGGAGAGAATTCAAGGGTGAGCCAGTGGCATTAGACAACGACTTTTATTGAAATGGCAGTGCACAGCAGCAGCAGAGGTACAGCTCCCTGAGAACCAGGGCTACCCCATAGGCAGTGTGGCCAGGGTGGCCGCCCAGAACCACTTCTGTACTCACATTTATACCTGCTTTTAATGACATGCCAATTAAGGGGCAGTTTATGCAGAAATTTCTAGGAAAAGTCTGGCAACTTCCTGGTTGTCACGGTCATTGCTGTGGAAAGAGGTAGTAACTTCCCGGTGTTGCCATGGCAGTGGTAAACTGACATGGCACACTGGTGGGCATGTCTTATGGAAACCTGCTTGTGCCCTGGCCCTGTTTTTTCTAGTCCTCAATTTGGTCCAGTGTCCAAGCCCCACCTCCAGAGTTGAGTCCCACCTCCTACCTCAATATCACTGATGCTTGAGGCCCAGGAAGTTTCAGTAACTTCCCCCAAATCACCCTGCTCTGAGGGACAGTGTGGGGTACTGCCTAGGACATGTTCATGGGGGACCCTGTGAACCTCAGGGCTGGTTGTTGCATGTTGAGACCACCCAGGAAGATTAACAGTGTGTTAACTTTCTCAATTTTTTTTTTTTGAGACAGGATCTCACTCTGTCACCCAGGTTGGGGTGCAATGGCATGACCTTGGCTCACTGCAACATCTGTCTCCTGGGTTCAAGCAGTTCTCCTGCCTCAGCCTCCTCAGTAGCTGGGATTATAGGCCTGCACCACCACACCTGGCTAATTTTTGTGTTTTTTGGTAGGGCCAGCGTTTCACCATGTTGGCCAGGCTAGTCTTGAACTCTTGGCCTCAACTGGTTCACCCACTTGGCCTTCCCAAAGTGCTGGGATTACAGGCCTGAGCCGCTGCATCCAACCCAAGTTTCCCAAATATTCAGAATGTGATCTATAGGAAAGTATTCTTTCCCCCATTCCTTGTTTAAAGATGGCAGCAGGATTGGGCAAAAGTATTCCACCACCCGGGGCCCTGAAACCATGTGCAGTTTTGAGCAGACCTGGAAACCAAACCCCTTAGCCTGAGGAGCCCAGGGTCAGGCCGCTCTTTCTGGTGAGCTCAGGACCCAACAGCAGGAGGGCTGCGCCTGTGCACATCTCAGGGCCCAGCTGTACATGCATCTCCTGGGCACTACAGAAGCCACCAGCCTTCCGCGGTGTGCATGGCCCTCCACCTGGCAAGCGCTCATGTTAAATTTTCAGGAATTTTAGGAGCCAGTAGTTAAACACAGCCATTATTAAAAATTAAACTATATAAACTTTCAATTAAGTAAATTATAAAAATGAACATATTAAGTACTCACAATTCATCTCTTCCCTGTCATTTGACTGCATCTGACTGCATACCGTGTACACTAGGTGGCTCATGTCTGCAGCAGCCACATGGTGGGGAGTGTGTGGTGGCACCACCAGTCCCTTCTCAGCCCTCATTCGGTGATGGCACAGTCATGGGCTTCAAATCAGCCATAGCTGCAGTGTTTACACCACAGAAGTAGGCAAACACTGTCAATCAAGGTTAGATTTACTGTTCCATAGATTGACTAGTCTTAGAAAAGAGAGCAATTGCTAATAATGAGGACTAAACTTTAAAGTACATTGTTGTGTTTCTGGCCATTCATTGCACTGTGATGAGCACAAAAAAATGAGGAAATATTCTTTGAGTATTTGGAAACTATCATCCAATTCAGCAAAGGAACCACTCACATAGTTGACAAAATGATGATGTTTAGACATATGTCTCTGTTGTTTCATTTCTGTCTTATTCATTAATATAAACAAAAATACAAACTGACATTCACGTCAGAACTATACTCGTTCATCAATTGCAAGCTTTGACTACAACAGATACAAGAGTTTGACAAAAAATCAACAAAAGCGACCTTTGAGAATCAATTCATCATATGGAATTTAAAATACACAGTATTGTAGATGTTAATATCAATTGTGTGATCTATATCCTTTATATCAGTAATAACATCTGCGCATTTTATCAGAGAGCCCGTTGTTGAGCATCACCAGCACAACACTGTCTCCCAGCTAAGGCCAACCTTGACCTTCTGAATCCTCAGCCTTTCCCACACTTTCACTGCATGTGGCCAAAGCTCAGCCCTGGGCCTACAAAATGCAGCCATGGCTGGCTTTGGCCACACAGGCCCTGAAGAGCAGACAACAGCAGGACTAGGCACTGCTGGGCGTCAGGCTCTGAGATCCCTGGCTAAAGACTCAGGCCTTACCGGACAGAGGAATTTATCTATGGGACCAATTACCAAGAGGAAGTGTCAGTAACGGCGGTGTCAGCCCTGAGCCTGAATGCATCAGTGGGACCTCCCCCGGGTAGGTGCATTTAGGTTGACCTGGGCTGCAGCAGGGAAGCCTCTTTTCCAGCTCCTGGTCCTTGAAAAGTCCTCTCCTGGATCTGACTCTGCTCTGGCTCCTCTCAGCCCTCTAGGCCTGATCTTTACATCGGTCCTTCACAGGCCTGGCTCACCCAGTTTCAGCAAAAACCCTGTTAATCCAGGTGAGCGAGACTCTCCCCACCCTCTACATCTGGTTGGGTTCTTCATCCTCCACATCCCACAGGTGATGTCTGATCACCTGGCCTGGCTTCAACAAGAATCCTGTTAGGTGGGTTGAGCCAGAATCCCCCCGACCCCCGAGGTTTCCTCTTAGTCGTTTTCCATCCACAGCTCCTTAGCTGTAAATCCTCACTTGCTGGTGCTGTGTTCAATATTAAGCTCAGGGCCAGACGCAGTGACTCACACATGCAATCCCGGCACTTTGGGAGGCTGACGTGGGCAGATCACCTGAGGTCAGGAGTTTAAGACCAGCCTGGCCAATATGGCAAAACCCCATCTGTACTAAAAATACAAAAAAAAAAAAAAAAAAAAAAAAAATTAGCCAAGCAGTGGTGTGCACCTGTAATCCCAGCTACTTATGAAGCTGAGACTAGAGAATCACTTGAACCCATGAGACAGAGGTTACAATGAGCTGAGATTGCATCACTGCACTCCAGCCTGGGCGACAGGGTGAGACTGTCTCAAAAAAAAAATCGAGCTCAGTTCTATACTAAAGTCCCCTTTCTCCCATTGTAATGGTCCCAAATAAAATCTGATTTTAGGCTGGGTGCAGCGGCTCACGCCTGTAATCCTAGCATTTTGGAAGGCCGAAGTGGGTGGATCACGAGGTCAGGAGTTCAAGACCGGCCTACCAATATGGTGAAACCCCATCACTACTAAAAATACAAAAATTAGTCGGGCATAGTGCTGTGCGTCTGTAGTCCCAGCTACTCCAGAGGCTGAGGCAGGAGAATCGCTTGAACCCGGGAGGCGGAGGTTGCAGTGAGCCGAGGTTGCGCCACCGTACTCCAGCCTAGCCAACAGAGCGAGACTCTGTCTCAAAAAAAAAAATCTTATTTTAGCACTTTAATGACTCCCATTTTCTTTAACAGCCTCTACTCTCGCCCTCCACTGAGCGAGTTCCAGGCTGGGGGATGCCAACCTGACCGATGTCCAGTGTTAGGCTGTCTGGCCAAGGGAACTTGGCTTTTAAAAAAATTATGATAAAATATGCAAAACACAAAACTTATCATTGAAAGAGGTCAGGACATGCCACCCCAAAATATACCGCTTTGGCACATGGGTTATTTTGAGCTGAAGACACTTGGGAAACAGCAGGTGCAAGAAGACCTCTCTGGCCTCCCCTTTTCTACCTAAAAGCAGATCATAACATCTCCCTAAGAAAGGTGAACTCCCTGTTACCAGGAAGAGAAGAGCATCCCCATCACCAGAGACTGGGACTCGGTGCTGAAATGAACCTATAAACCAGCCTACCAAATAACCCCTATCTTCCAGAGCCTCCTGCACCCCAGCTCCTCCCACTTCCCCACACTTTATTGCCCCTAGCCCAAACCTCTTTGTCTCAACATTTTCTCACAAACTTCTTTGTCTAAAAGGTAAATAGGCTGTCTGTTCTGGTCACTTCAGGTCTTCATTTTCTTTTTCTTCTTTCTTTTTTTTTTTTTTTTTTTTTTTTGAGTTGGAGTCTCGCTCTGTCCCCAAGGCTGGAGTGCAGTGGCATGATCTTGGCTCACTGCAACCTCCTCCTCCTAGGTTCAAGCAATTCTCCTGCCTCAGCCTCCTGAGTAGCTCGGATTACAGGCGCCCACCACCACACCCCGCTAACTGTTGTATTTTTAGTAGATATGGGGTTTCGCCACGTTGGCCAGGCTTGTCTCTAAAAACTGACCTCAAGTGATCCGCCGGCCTCAGCCTCCCAAAGTGCTGGGATTCAGGCGTGAGTCACCGTGCCCGGCCTCTTCATTTTCTTTTGAGGATTTCCATGTACATATAAAATTTGTTTCCTTTTCTGCTGTTAGTCTGTCTTAAGTTGGTTTAATTCTTAGGCCCAAATAGAGACCCTAAAAGAGCAGAGGAGGAATTTTTGCTCCCCTACACCATCTGAACTATTTTTTAAGTGTCCACTTCAGTGGCATTAATCACTTTCACAGTGTCATGCAACCATCACCACCATCCATCTGCAGAACTTCCTTCCTCTTCTCAAGATGAACCTCTGCCCCATCCAACACTCACTCCTCATTCCCCCTCCCCCAGCCCCTGGCGTCCACCATTAGGCTTTCTGTCTGTCTGAATTGGATGACTCTAGGGACCTCATATAAGTGGGATTGTACAGTATTTGTCTTGTTGTGGCTGGCTTACATCACTTAGCCTATAGCAGATATGTTGTCCTCAAGGTTCATCTGTGTTGACCCCTGTGTCAAGATCTCCTTCCTTTTAAAGACTGAATAACATTCCATTGTGTGGGTAGACCACGTTTTGTTTACCCATTCACCCATCCATGGGCACATGGGTTGCTTCTGCCTTCCTTTTGGCTCTTGTGAACAAGGCTGCTATGAACATGGGTGTGCAGATACCTGTTTCAGCCCCTGCTTTCAGCTCTTTCGAGGCATAAACCCAGAAGTGGCACTGCTGGATAATATGGTAATTCTGTTTCTAATGTTTGAGGAGCTGCCATACTGCTTTCCACAGCGGCTGAACCATTTTTCTTTCCCACCAGCAACGCACAAGGGTACCGATCTCTTCACATCCTTGCCAACACTTGTTATTTTCTGTTTGTTGTTTTTATTATTTTATTTATTTATTTATTTATTTTTGAGACCGAGTCTCACCCTGTTGCCCAGGCTGGAGTGCAATGGCACGATCTCAGCTCACTGCAACCTCCGCCTCCCAGGTTCAAGTGATTCTCCTCCCTCAGCCTCCTGAGTAGCTGGGACTACAGGTGCTGCCACCACACCCAGCTAATTTTTGTATTTTTAGTAGAGACGGAGTTTCACCATGTTGACCAGGCTGGTATCAAACTCCTGACCTCAGGTGATCCACCTAGCTTCGTCTCCCAAAATTCTGGGAACAGGCCTGCGCCACAGGGCTCAGCCTGTTTGTTGTTTTTAAATAGTCATCCTAATGGGTGTGAAGTGGTATCACATTGTGGTTTTGATTTGCATTTTGCTAATGACTAGCAATGTTGAGCATTTTTCATGTGCTTGTTGGCCATTTGTGTATATTCTTTGAATAAATGTCTATTGAAGTCCTTTGTTCATTTTTGAATTGGCCTGTTTGTTTTTGTTGTTGAACTATAGGTCTTTAGATATTCTGCATATTAACTCCTTATTAGATATATGATTTACCGGTGTTTTCTCCTAGTCCATGGGTTGCCTTTTCATTCTGTTGGTAATGTTCATTGATGCACAAAAGTTTTTAATTTTTATGAAGTCCAGGATTGAATTTGGCTTTGGATTTTAAAGCACAGTGATTTCCATGGTGCTTGGCCTCGTCCAAGGCCAGCCCTGTGCTGGAATCTAGGGACACAAAAAAAGACTCGGAGCTGCCTGTGGGATGGACAGACTCACAACAACAACAGTCACATCTCAGTGATGGCACCTAACACACCGTCTAGAAAGCGCGCACCCACGCACACACACAGAGGAAAATGCGAGGAAAACTGCCTGAGAGGTCACGCCAGCCTCACGACAGAGGGAACACTGGGGCTGAGCCTGGAAGGAGGACAAGGGAGTTCCTAACCAGATCCGGAAGGAGAGGACAGACATATGGCATCCTGCTTGGAAGACTAAGATCTTTCCTTTCCAAACTCCTCTCCTCAACCAAAAGGGCTCCTGGGGCAGCCCAGGGCTCCTCAGGCAAAGGGCAGCTCTCTCAGTCCCACCTGGGAAACAAAAGTCACAACCAAAGGCTAACAGGATTTAAGAGGCAGGACTGGCAGGACATGGTGGCTTCTGCCTATAATCCCAGCACTTTGAGACGCCGAGGCAGAGTTCAGGAGTTCAGCAGTTCACCTGAGGTCAAGAGTTCATGACCAGCCTGGCCAACATGGTGAAACCCCGTCTCTACTAAAAATACAAAAATTAGCTGGGTGGGGTGGGGTGTGCCTGTGGCCCCAGCTACTTGGGAAGCTGAGGGACTAGAATTGCTTGAACCCAGGAGGCAGAGGTGGCAGTGAGCCGAGATAGCACCACTGCACTCCAGCCTGGGTGACAGAGTGAGACCTGTCTCAAAAAACAAAGAGGCAGGACTAAAAAGAATGGGCTGGGGGGGACCCCTGTTTCTACCCCCGGGGGCTACAACTCCTGAATCTCACTGAGGCCCAGCCCTGCCATCTCGCTGAGGCCCCACAACCTTCCACCTCCAGGGACAGGGCCACGGACAAATCCACAGTCGCCCCTCCCCCGCCATGTGTAGAAGGGGATAATGATTCATTTGTATTCATAAGACTGTTGTTCCAACGATTAATTAAAAGGCGAGAGTATTTTTAACCATCTGTACTAATTTAGGGGAAGAATTTAGAAATATAATTGTATTATCTGTAGCTGAGAAATTCAGACAGATCCCTCTCAGAATCAGAATATTAATGTCTCAGAGAAACTCACCAACCTGCGCGACTCGTTGCTACCGTTCCTCCTCAATTAGCCAAATAAACGAGGGTGATTTAAGATGTTTGGTTGGTGGGGAAAGGACAGAGAGAAGACCAGGCTTTTCCCCCAAGTTTGGGGAAGCGGAGGCTCCCGGTTGGGATTCAGCCCCCAGGAGTTGGGTGGATGAATGTTCTGGACCTAAATAATACAATGGGGTAATCAGGTCACCCTGGGGCTGGGGAGGGAGGTGTTATGAGATACACACCAGGGGCCACCTGCTTCCACCCAACCGGCTTCTCAGAACTTGGAGTTGGTGACCCCAAACCTCTGTCCCCTTCAGCCAGCTTAGTCCCTTGTTAAAGGACACAAAATAACGAACAGCACAGGGTGGGAGGAGGGGCTTGGTTAGATTGGTGTCCGGGTAGAGGAGACCCCTACAGAGTCACTGTGGACCCCAGGCTGCACCGCCTCTGGGCCTGGAGTGGCACTGGGGGTACCCAGGCCTCCTGAGAAGTGAACTGGGACACCAGGTCAGAGGCTCAGCAGTAGCCACAGGCCACTTAGGGGCTGGGGAGGGGGACTTTACCCATACCAGGGCCTGGGGCAGTGGGGGAAAAGGAGGCTCAAAGTGCAAGGAGGGCACAGCCTCTTCCTGCCAAGCTCCTCCTGCACCAAGGGCTTCCTGCCTAAAAGAATTCCCTCCAGAGTCTCCTCATGGCCCTGGACCAGGAGCTTCCTGGGATATCCTAATCCACGCCGTTGCCCATGCAGCCAGGCCAGCCACTCAGTGAGGGACATACCGTGGCAAGCAGTGTGGTTTAGAGACATATCCATGTACACACTCGCTGGCATACATGTTCATGCTCATGCATGTGTGTACACACGTCTGTGTGGGTGCACACCCATGAACGCACACACACACAAGCAGGCACAGAGACTTGAAGAGAGAGTTCAAATCTTGCTCCAAACACACACTAACCATGTGGCTTTGGGCAAGTTTCTAAAGCTTTTCTGAGCCTCCAATTCCTCATCTGTAAAGTGTGGGTAATGCACCTGCCCCTCGAGGCTGGGGCATGACAGAATATGGATTCTCGTGGCTGAATCCTTTCAAGCCCAGCCCAGCTGACAGGCAGGACCCCCTCCCACACCCCACACTGTGAGGGCGACCACAGGAGATATCTACTAAGAGTCTGGGTTTCAAATTATACCCCTAAAGGACCAAGGAGAAAGAAGGAGCTCAGATGCAATGAAGACCCCCACAGACTCCTGCCCAGTCAACCACTACTGACAGTATAAGTGCATCCTCCCTGCACACAACCCACTTCTCACCATTCTGGCTTACAGACTGAACATGCAGTTTTGATCAAACAGAATCTACGTGCGCATACTGAACACCTACTGAATACAAGGCTCTGTCTTGAGCCTTTGGGAGGAAGCCTAGCTCACACACAGCCCCTGCCCTCCAGAAGTGACAAGCTCAGGGGAGAAGAGACAGGGAAAGTTGAATATAAACCATGTTGCAGGACAGGGCATGGATGCCTACAGCATGGGATATAGGGCAGAGATTCCAGGATGGAGGGAGCAAGGATTCCAGAATCCAATGAGTCTATATGATGCCAGTCCAAGGTCTCAGGCCCCCTACTTTGTTATATTAGGAGAAAATGAAATGAGGAACCCTGCAGACTCTGACTAGGACAAACAGCGAGGTGGCCAGGGACACCCTTCCCAGCCACGCTGGGCCCAGCAGCAGTCAGCCAGGAGAAAGATCCTCCTTTAATGCCATACCACTGATTTCCACATGGGCAAACTGAGGCCAGGAGAGGTGAGGATCTCAAGGTCATGTGCCCTAAGCCTCTCTCCCAGTCCCCTTTGAGTTCCTGAAGTTATCCTTGGAGAAGGGAATTCCCCACTTCCTTACCCTCAGCTCATATCTTGCTTAACAGGAAGTTCTTTCTCAGCCCCTCTAAGCCCCTCCAGCTGGGATTTTCCCTGAGAGCTTTCCTGACAGCCAGGGCCTGACTGGGCTCCAGGTAGCAGGACCCTGGCACTCAGGCCGGTAGAGCAGTCCCAAGAGCCCATGGCCTCTGCCGCACTCACACAGGACCCTGGCACTCAGGCTGGTACAGCAGTCCCAAGAGCCCATGGGCACTGCCGCAACCACACTTCATTCCCAGCCAGGCCTGTCCTTTCAGCCGTGCAGCCCAAGACCATGAACATCTGCACATTCACTCACTCAACAAACATTTAGTGGGTGCCTATGCTGGGTCAGCCTTTGGGCTGGGAACTGGAGACAGAAGAATGGCCCAGCCTTGTTTACTCCACGCTGAAAGAAAACCTCTTCTGCCAAACTCCTGAGAGCTCGCAGAGCTTATAGTCACATTGTTATATGTAAAAATGTTGATTTAGAAATAGAATGCTTGTTCCCCGGTGCCACAAAGAAATAGCACTTGAACATAAATTTAATTCTCTCAGCAAGGCCATTTTTTACTTTCTGCAGAAAGGGTGCTCATCACAGATGGAACAATGGCAAGAGCACACCTGAACAAAGGAGGGAAGCAATTTTTATCCCTTACGCAGTTTGTCCCTGCTACTGTGTCCTGTCTCTATTGGCTGGAGCCAGACTGCACAATCTAAACTAAAACCTGATTGGCAACAGTTTAAAACTTTTTAAAATAGATAAAAGTAATGGAAAGACAAAGGAAAAGAGTAAGTTGCTTATGCCAAATAGGGAAGGGGCATAGGCTGCAAGCTGGAGTGTGCCTGTGAGCAGGTCCAGCACAAATATTTTGGTTAAGGTACAAGGACATAGGATGTACTACATGCCTGTGAGCATGGTTAACAGCTACATAGGATAGGGCCCAACAAAGAGTTATTAGCATAAAGTAAGGAGGGTTAAAGGAAGTTAGCCTTTAAAAGAAACTATTATTTCTAACACTTATGATTTATTCTTTAAAAAGAAGGGAAACTTTGAAGAGGAACTTTTACTTTCGACACATATCATTCTCCTTATTGCAATGGTCCCCTCCCCATTCAGTAGCCCCTATCCCCACTGCAAGAGTCTCCTATCTCCACGTCAATAGTCCCGTCCCCCATTGCAATAGTCCCCTCTCCTAAAACAATAGACCCCTCCCCCACTGCAAGTCTCCTCCCCCACTGCAATAGCCCCTTCCTCACTGCAATAGTCCCCTCCGCCACTGCAATAGTCCCTTCCTCCACAGCAACAGTCCCCTCCCCCACTGCAATATTCCCCTCCCCTACAGCAGCTGTCCCCTCCCCTAAAATAGTAGTCCCCTCCCCTGCTGCAATAGTCCCCTCCCCAACTGCAAGTCACCTCCCCCACTGAAATAGTCCCCTCCCCCAAGCAATAGTCCCATTGCAATAGCCCCATCCCCACTGCAGTCAACCTCTCTTCTTTGCAGTCATCCTTTCGAATGAAGCCTGTCCTTCCTAGGTCCAGATTCCAGTTTTATTGGTGGAACAGCAGTTCTCTGCAGGGCGTGGCCTGTGGGAAAGGAGCCAATAAGGAGGAGCCGGCCGTGGGCAGTGCCGAGGCAGAGAGAGCATTCCAGGCAGAGTGAGGTGGGCGCTGTGTGCAAATGGAAACAGGGAAGAGGAGTGGGGTGGGTGTGAGGGGAGAGCGACAGGAAACCAGAAGGCCTGGGGGACGCAGGCAGGGAGTGTGCAGAAGAATTTCACCCAGCATCAGCATCGCCCTGGGCAGCAGCGGGGACACCACCGCCGGGGGCTATAACACCGTCCAGGCAGGAGCAGGTGCAGGCGTAGGCCAGGGCGGTGGTGGCAGTGGAGACACAAACTCAGGACTTACTGTGATGTAGAAATGG
The DNA here is from genome assembly GCF_009828535.3 of Hylobates moloch. Lineage (NCBI taxonomy): Eukaryota > Metazoa > Chordata > Mammalia > Primates > Hylobatidae > Hylobates > Hylobates moloch. The sequence continues at coordinate 3,333,384 of NW_026652284.1, read as the reverse complement.
GAGTGGAGAGGGAGTGGAGGAGGAGTAAATAATGACTCTACATTTTTTTTTTTAATGAAAAAAGAAAGACTGGCAGAGGAAAAAGTTATTTTGTCACAGACCAGATCAGCAAAGTTATGCTGCCGTAACAAAAAATAAAAATGAAATTCAGCGTCTTCATGGATGATTCGGCCAGTGCTACAATGCTGCTGTCTGACAAGCCACTCCGAAACTCCAAACTCGGTGGCTGACATCAACAAGTGCCAGTTTTTCAACCTCAGCCAGCGTCTGGCTGTGGATCATCTGGGCCTCCCCGGAATTCCACACTCTCTGGAAGGGCCGTGCCTGGGGCACGTTCTCCCCAGGCAGGTGACAGGAGCCCCAGCGGGGGAGCCCCGCCGCAGGAGCACAGCTGAGACCTCTGCTTGTGCAGTGCTGCCAAAACATCCTTGGCCAAAGCAGGTCACGTGGCTAAGCCCAGCCTCAATGGTTTGGGGAACATATCCCATGTACTCACGTGTACTGGACAGTCACATGGCAGAGGGACAGACTAAAAACAGAATGCCAAGAAGAGGACAAGAATACAGGGAAAGAGACAGGGGCAGAAAGAAACCCATGAGTAGGGAGGTCCCAGGAGCCCAGGAGAGAAGGGACGAAGGGCCAAGCGTGAGAAAAGCGACGAAGAGGAAACAGAAGAGAAGGACAGAGGGCCGGCCCCCTGATGTGGCAGGGGGGTGCAGTGGCCGACATACAGCCTTAGCAGAGGGGCGGGAGGAGAGGCGGGGGGCAGCCAGCTCTTCTGAGGACTCTGGCTGCAAAAGGGACCAGAGAAATAGGGCGGCGGTGCTCAGGGGCATGGGGCCACGGAGGCCTCCCACGCCTGGAGAGGAGGATGAATGCTGATGGGAGTGACCCAGAGAGGGGCCATACCCGGAGAGACAGGAGAGGGGAGGTGATTGCAGAAACCAAGTGCTGAGTGGGGGGCTGGGGGCAGACCCAGGAGAGGCTACAGTAGGGCGGATCTGGCCTTGCTACGCACCCATCAGTCTCTGCTTCAAAGCAAACCACCATGGCACATATCTACCAATGTAACAAACTACATATTCTGCAAATGTACCCTGGAACTTAAAATAAAAGTTGAAAAGAAAAAAAATATATTGTCATGCCCACAGGAGCAGTCATGTCTGGGTCAAAGCATCAAATCCTCTACTAAGAGGCAACATTATCTAGGAGGGATAATGAGCCATTTTCAACCCCCTGAAAACCCTTGGTTGGTAATAAATCCCACAAATGAGCCAGCCGCTCTGCTGGGCTTAGAAGCGAGGAGAGGAAGCCTGGATTGGGTTGTCTATTTCAACTCAGCGTCATCCCATCACCCCCACGTTCTCCCCAGTTTCCCAGGTCCCCTCCCCCAGTGGTTCCAGGCTTGTCAGCCTCTGGCAGTTCCCAGGCATTCCCTGGGAATGGCTCACTGGGTGCTGCCAGCTGCCAGGGGCATCTCTGGGGCTTCCTCATCATCTCTGCCCTTCTGAGTTTCCTAAAACTGACCTTCACCACTCCCTTCCAATGTCTGTGTGAGCCTCTAATTTCCTGGATTAAGTCAATCTCTCTCGCTTGTGCTCTCTCTCTTTCCTCTAAATACTTAGCGTGGCTCCTGTTCTCCTGCCCAAACCTGTATGGATAGGAGCAGTAATAAAGTGAGAGGGAAGGGGGTGCTCAGGGGCTCCTGGGGAGAGATGCTGAAGGACACTGCTTGCCTGTGGGGACACACACCCTAAGGTATCAGGAAAGGGATGGGGACAGAGAGGCACGGTGGCAGCCTCTGCACACTGAATGTCTGTGTCCCCTCCAAATTCATGTGCTGAAACCCTCACCCACAAAGTGATGGTGTTGGGAGGTGAGGAGTTTGGGAGATGATTGATTAGGCCATGAGCAGGGACCCCTCAAGATGGGATTAGTGCCCTGATAAGAGACTCAAGAGAACTTACACCCTCTCCCTCTGCCTCTCTCTGTCTCTCTCTCTGCCTCTCTCTCTCTCTCCCTCTCTACAATTTGAGGATACAACAAGTGGCTGTCTCCAAGCCCTCACCAGACACCAAGCCTGCCAGCACCTTGATCTTGGATCTCCACCCTCCAGGACTGTGCGAAATAAATGTTTGTTGTTTAAGCCCCCAGGCTATGGTCATTTGTCACAGCATCCCCAACTAAGATGATCAGAACCCACCTTTTTTAGTACAGCAGTTTCCGATGGTCATGAGGCCAAGCAGCCAAAGATGACCGTTCCCAATATTCCTCACAGCTATTCGCTGCCATGTGACTAGATTCTGGTCCCAACACAAAGTGAGCAGGGTGATGTGAGCAGCACTAGGCCATGTGTCCCCAAAGTGAAAGGCATAAGCTCTCCCTTTCTTCTTCCCACTTGCCACCTTCTGGAGTATAGAAATGATGGCTGGAGCCAGAGCAGCCACGTTGGACTCAAAGACAGAAGCCACCTGTTGAGCACAGCAGGGCAGCAAAAGAAAGGATGCTGGCTCCTTGCCACTGTGGAGCTGTGTTCGGACTGTTACATGCATGAGAACTAAACGTCTATGTCGTTTTGACCACTATGAAACTCCTTCTTGGTTACAGCAGCTGGAGTGTGTAATTTAACTCATGCAGTGATGCCTCATCCACTCTGGATGGCTTAGGGCTTAGACGTTCTTTGCAGAGACATGAACTCCAGTCATTCTATGATTTTTAAAAATCTACTGTCCTTTGGTAGTGCTGCTGAAAATTTCTGTTTCAGAAGGGAAAATAGTGCATATCATCTATAACTAGTGAAAATGTCTACTATGATATGAGTGTGTATTAGTGAAGGTAATGCCAGGTGTTCTAATAAAAGAAACCCAAGAATATACCATGGCCCAGCACAGCAGTGCTTTGTATTTTGCTGGAATAAAGTCCAATCGAGTGTTCCTGATCAGTCGGTGGCTCTCCTTCAAGCTGTGGTTCAGGACAAGCCCATTTCCTGGACTACAGGGCCCCTTCCTGGGTCATCTCCATCCAGTCACTAGTTGGGGAAGGGAGAGAAGGAAATACCTTAGACGTGAGGCCTGGAAGGGGCACACATCACTTCCGCCCACATTTCTCATCCATAACTCAGTCACATGGCCCTACTAGACATAATAGAGGCTGGAAATGTGATCCCTGCCTGAAAAGCCAATTCCCAATTACATCCCTACAGCTCGGATGGAGAGCAAGGTCTTTGGTGGGTCAATAGCCATGTGTCATGACTGCAGAGAGCTCTACAGCAGATCCAGCAATTTATGGTCAAAAATAGCTATGGAAAAATGAGAGTGGGTTCACTCGTGCGGGCATCAAACACCATCCATGCTCTGCTGTTTACCCTAAGGAGACAAAGGCAACGACCTGCCCCAGACACAGCTCCATGCAGCTGAAATAAGAACTTGTCTCTTCTGCAGCAGACTCACCTGCCGGAATCTGTTGCTATTCCCCTCTGGGGAAGGAAGGGAGTGACTGCTCCTTCATCAAATGCCCCAAAAGGTTCATGTGAGGAGGGAGAAATCAGACTGTGGTCACTACAGGTATTTTCAAGCTAGAAGGGGTTCTCCAGTTCACATAATCTCTTCATTTAATCCTACTTCTGTCTTGTCCAGAAGCAAATACTTTTTGTGAAAAACCAGACCTTGCCGATGACCTTGAGCAGTCGGATATAAATTACTCCTACAAGCTTAGCGTTCCAATAATGGAACACTAGGCATAAATGGGTTAAACTTAATTTACAAATGTAACCCAGATATAAGCTAGGATCCCATGTGGTCCAGTCTTAATGAGAAACTAAATTCAAAGAAGTGGAATAGGCCGAGCGCAGTGGCTCACGCCTGTAATCCCAGCACTTTGGGAGGCCGAGGCAGGCAGATCACAAAGTCAGGAGATCGAGGCCATCCTGGCTAACACGGTGAAACCCCGTCTCTACTAAAAATACAAAAAATTAGCCAGGCGTGGTAGCAGGCGCCTGTAGCCCCAGCTACTTGAGAGGCCAAGGCAGGAGAATGGCGTGAACCCGGGAGCTTGCAGCGAGCCGAGATCATGCCACTGCACTCCAGCCTGAGCAACAGAGCAAGACTCCGTCTCAAAAAAAAGTAGAATACAGCATCAAAGGTAGCACTAAGCTGTCCTCGAATCTCTTCAGGAAAATGATCATGGATCTAACTTTTTTTTTTTTTTTTGGAGACAGAGTCTCACTCTGTGGCCCAGGCTGGAGTACAGTGGCACGATCTCGGCTCACTGCAGCCTTGACCTCCTGGGCTCAAGCAATCCTCCCTGCTCAGCCTCTTGTAGCTGGGACTACAGGCATGTGCCACCATGCCCTGTTTTTTATTTTTTTATTTTTTTTGGTAGAGATAAGGTCTTGCTATGTTGCCCAGGCTAGTCTCAAACTCCTGGCCTGAAGCAATCCTCCTGCCTCAGCATGGATCTAATTTATAGCCCACAGCCATACTTTTCTCCCTTCCCTAATTCTCTTCCTCCTATATCTGTCTCAGAGCCTCTCACAGGGCAAATTCCAGAAATCTCCTCTCTAATACCCCCACCCCATTCACCTTTTGCATCTCCCCCTGCTACTTCTTTTCTTATATTTCTTATAGAGGTAGATTTAGCCTCCCAGATACTTTTGTAAATGGACTTTATATGGTTTTAGAGCAGTTTTAGACTCACAGCAAAATCCAACAGAAGGTACAGAGAATTCCCATGTACTATCTGTCCCACCCACACACACACAGCCTCCCCAACTATTAATATCCCCCACCAAATAGTACGTTTATTACAACTGATGAACCTACATTGACACATCATTATCACTGTATTAGTCCATTTTCACATGCTGATAAAGACATTTCTGAGACTGGGCAATTTACAGAAGAGGTTTATTGGACTTACGGTTCCACATGGCTGGGGAGGCTTCACAATCATGGTGGCAGACAAGAGAAGAGAGTGTGTGCAGGGAAACTCCTGTTTATGAAACCATCAGATCTCATGAGACTTATTCACTATCAGGAGAATAGCATAGGAAAGACCCACCCCATGATTCAATTACCTTCCACTGGGTCCCTCCCCCAACACATGGAAATTCAAGATGAGATTTGGGTGGGGACATGGTCAAACCATATCAATCACCCCAAGTCCATAGTCCACATTAGGGCTCACTGTTGGTGTTGTACAGTCTATGAGTTTAGACAAATGTTTAATGACATGGACCCACTGTGACAGTATGATACAGAGGAGTTTCACTGCCCCCCAAAATTTCTGTGCTCCACCTATTCATCCTTCCCTCTCCCCAACCCATGGTGTTACCAGAAAAGGGGTCTTGATCCAGACCCCAAGAGAGGGTTTCTGGATCTCACGCACGAAGGAATTCAAGGTGAGTCACAGGTGCAGCGAAGGAAGCACGCTTATTAAAACCTACTCCATTACAGAGCAGGGGACCTTCCGAGAGAATGCACCATCTTTGTTTTAAGTTTTTCTTATATAGGGATCTTGTCTACGTAATGACTAAACCAAGCTGTGACTCTGTGAGGGGGAGCAGACAGCATGACAAAATTGATTATGCTATTGATTTAAAGAAAACTATCCTTAACAGTCTACTACATGAGTACATCAAAGCATATCTATAATTATCTTGAAAGCACATATTGTTATGGGTATTGGGACATCTGGGCTTTCTGTCGTTTTAGGAGTTTGTCCTTGCAGGCAGTACCAAGCTGCCTCCTTAGCTGTGACCCTCTTAGGACCATAGGTTGTGACTGGCAAGGAAGGTGCCTTGTTAGTCTCAAGACAGAGAAGATTTTTCAACGATGTCACTCTGACTCTCCTCAGCTCCTGCTTCCCTAATGATGGCAGCTCCTCTTTTTACTGTCCCCATAATTTTTCCTCTTTGGGAATGTCACAGGGTTGGAGTCATAGGGTATGTAGCCTTTCCAGATTGGCCTTTCACTTTGTGATCTGCATTTCAGGTTTCTCTATGTCTTTTCATGGATGGAAAGCTCACTCATTTTTAGCACTGAATAGTACTCCATGGTCTGTGTGGACGTGCCACAGTTCATTTCTCCAATCACCTGCCAGAGGACATCTCGGCTGCTTCCAAGTCGTGGTGATTATAAATGATGCTGCTATCATCATCCAATGAATTTTCAGTCTTCCCTCCACTTTAGCCATTCTGCAGATTCCACTTCATGCTGACCTCACAAAGACAGGACCCCTGACAGATGGATGAGAGAAGATCAAGGCAGAATACTCCACAGAGGGCAGGTGGGGGAAGGCTGGGGACCTTCCTGTGGGGGGAGCACAATTCTTGTCCTGTCACCGGAGGATGCACACAGCTCATGGAGACTACGTCAACCACCGGCCTAAGGAAAGCAACAGGAAAGCTGTGAGTTGAAGCCAGAGATGAATCCGTGCTCAATCTGTGTGCGGCAGACTCCTAAGTACTTGCTAGGGAGGGTCCTCAAAACCAGCTCCAGGTCCTCAAAATTAGTATACGTGCGGTGGACACCACGGAGCAAAGCCACTGCTCAGAGAAAGCACACATTCTGGTTGCTATGTCTTCCATGCACGGGGCCCTCACTATGGACCAGACACTCCTAAGGGCCATGCACCCTGTACAATACCTGATCCCCCATCTACCTTCGCTTTACAGAAAGCGTGACGCGGCTTAAGCAGCTTGTCCGAGTTTGCACAGCTGGCAAATGGCTGAGCCATGACTCACACTCAGGTCCATCCACCTCCAAAACTCGAGATCTCTGGCATCCTTCTAACATCAGAAAGGGAAAGAAATCCTAATAAGGAACCTGTGTGACGGCGTGCCCCCCTCCACTTTCCCAACCCCGCCAAGGATCAGTTTGAAGGCTGTTCACGCCAGTCACTGCAATCACCGCTGAGCACAGAGATGACAGTTCCAGCAAGCACTGACCTTCTAGCCCACTCTGCGGAGGAGAAGACTGAGGGGCAGAGAGGATGTTGATTTGCTGCAGTTGATTCTGACTGTAATTTCCCAGCGCTGACTCAAACTCATCAGGAACACTGCTTTCACTGAGTGTATGAAGTGGTTTCTCCATCCGTGTGGCTTTACCTGAACTCCACCGATCCCATGGCCCAGGTGTGGGGCCGAGCACTCCTCTCTGCCTCCTCCCTGGATTGCAGGACCTGTGTCTCTCTTTATGAAAGAGATGCCATTTGGGGAAGACTCGCATTGTCAGGAGCGCTGTGGACGCTCCGGGCCGAGATCAACACGATGATGATGATGCCTAGTGGAGGGGATGTGCGCTTTTCAGGAGGTAAATCACACCCTGCATAGCGCCTATGGATTTTTGCTTTTCCTTGGCTGTTAGGAGCCGAGGAGGCTGCCTTCGCTGTGATATTTCTGCCAGTTCTTATCCCCAGTGGGAAGAATTGCCTGTGTTTGTTGAAATTAAAGCCAAAACCCAGCCGGCGCAGATGGGAGGAGGAGGCTGGAAGCTGGTGTGGGGGAGTGGACCCAGACCCTGGGGCAGGGAACAAGGGGAGAAGGGGGACCGTAGCATTATTTGGGAAACAGCCTTCTCAGGGCACATCAGGACGGCGGAGGGTTTTTTTGGGGGGGGAGTGGGTGGAGCTACCATAGAACGAGATCCTGAAAGTCAGCAACATGGAGGAGCTGGAGGCCACCATGTTAAGTGAAATGAGCTAAGCAGAGTGAATACGGCATGTTCTCACTCCCACAGGGTAGCTAAAAGGTGGATCTCATGGAGGTAGAGAGTAGATTGTGGGTACCAGAGACCGGGAAGGGGAAGGGAGTGGGGGGGATGAAGAGAGGGTGATTGATGGGTACAAATACATGGTTTGATAGAAGAAATAAGTCCTAGCGTTAGAGCAGCAGGGTGACTATAGTTCACAATAATCTATTGTACATTTCAAAACAGCCAGAAGAGAATAATCTGAATGTCTCCAGCATCAAGAAAAGACCAGTATTGAAGGTGATGGATGCCTTAATTATGCTGATTGGATCTTTACAAATTATATTAATGTATTAAATTCTTACATGTATGCAGAAACTATGTACACCTATTATGCCCCAATAAAAAAGAAATTTTTTTTAAAGTGAGCAAAGGCTCCTTTGCCTTGGATCTCAAGTCTAAGGAACAGGCCCTGATGCCTTTAGGAAACCCCAAGGAGAACAGGGCCCTTCTGGGAAGCCGAGCCGGTGAAAAAACACCCCGGACCTCAAAATTGAGCAAACGGGGGTGTGTTTCCCAGGCCAAACTGTCTTTACCCCAGAAATTGGGCCACACCTATGGTACCTTGGGCTTCGGGTTCCCAGATCCCACACTCCTTCCAGGGCCTATGAAAACCCCACAGCATCCCCAGGGATCCTCTGCAGGCCTTAGACAAAGCTCAGCCTCCCACTGGACATTATTCTTGACCTCGACCTTGCTGCTGCCCTGGGCCCAACTGTGGGTTTGAGATTTCCTAGTGGCCCCTGGAGAGCAGTCCCTATATCGCCTGAAAGGGACCCCCTCACTGGATGCCCTATAGGCCTGCAGGTCCATGCACCAGGCCTGGCCCTGGCTCTGGTGGTCCTGAGCTCAAACCTGAGGATTAACTGGACTGGCCCTGGGTGCCCTCGTGCCACCTTGCCCACCCATGCTTCATACATGTCACAAGCTTCACCTTCTCTTGGGACAAACCAGCTCATCATCCCCTGGCCCCTGGCTGTCGTGAACGCCGTCTCCATCTGGGGACGTGCCAGCCTCAGTTTCCTTCTCTGTTCAGTAGGAGCCAAAAGCATTTTGCTGACCTCAATGCAGATCGACCCTGTAACAAGGTGCAGAAGAGGCACCAAAGGGGCTTTGTAGCCAGCAACATGCCAGATCGATGCACCTTGTTGATGCAGCCGACTCTGCAGGGGTGCAGGAGGTGAGGACCCACGCAGGGGTGCAGGAGGTGAGGACCCACACAGGGATGCGGGAGGTAAAGACCCATGCAGGGGTGCGGGAGGTGAGGACCCATGCAGGGGTGCCATCGAAGGCCATGGGAGGGACAGCTCCAGGAACAGAGGCAAGGCCCACCCCATCCTGACTATAAGGGGACAAGCCCATGGCCAAGGATCTTGGGAGCCATTATCTCTGCTACATGCCACGCAAGCAGAGGTGCCCTCTGGCAACCAGGTGCCGCTCTGGGTACAGCCGATGCAAACATGAGAGAGTCAACCAGACGGGAGCATCAGTCCAGGGACAGAGACAGGGAGGCAGCGTCGGACAGGTGGGCCAGGCACATGTTCCCAGCAGGACCCCACAGGGAGGGGAACAATGCTGGGTGAGGGATGGGGCACTGAGCAGCCGGTGCTAGAACAATCAGGAAACCTCCCAGGCAGGCATTCAAGCAGAGGCCCTGGCCAGCGGCGGGAGGGAGCCTCTGGGGAGAGTGAGACCTGGAAGAGGCTGTACCTGCCAGCTCCTTGTCCTGTGGTATCTTTGTCCAGCTGTGGCACCTAGGGATCACTGGACTCAAAGGCGCTGAGAAGCATTTTCTCCTCCCGTCTTTTGGAGGTGTTTGTGAAGATCTGATCTTAACTCCTCTTCAGATGTTTAGTAGAATTCAGCAGTGAAGCTGTCTGCAGGGCAGATGCCTGTGAAAGGTGCCCTGGTGTGTTCGAGGCACAATGATGAGGAGGTCAGTGTCCCCCAGGACAGAGAAGGGCAGCAGGCTGCGGGCAGCAGGCCTTATGCAGGGCCCAGCAGGGTGAGGAGCGTGAAGGGTGCCACGCGGGGAAAGTGACAGGGCCCAACTGCGTAGCAAGGAAGCCCTCTGGCCCTGCCCCGTGGTGTAAAGGCTCTCATAGGAGAGGAAGAGAGGCGAGAGTTCAGGTGCCACCGGTGCCATCCACTCTTACCTCATTGCACACATGAGCTCGTCAGGATGGGCTCATCAGGAGGAGCCCAGGGTCGAGTCCTGGAATCAGACCGAGGTCAACTTGGAGAAAGACCATGTGTCCAGCATCTGCCTCCCTCCCTCGCAGCCTCCTACTCACCTGGCCTCCACCGCCCACCCAGCACCCCTGGGGACTGTCCCCGTCCCGCCAGGGACTCCAGAGGGAATGTGTTTTGTGCCGTATGGAAAACAAGCCATGCTCACTGCAAACCACGACAGCCCCTTCAAGCTGTCAGAGTCCCTGCATGTGGAGTGAAAAGGGGGGAAAAAGACAATTTACAATTGCAAATTGGAACCCCTCTCTCGGAGTGGAGTGATAATCCAGCTCGGGAGACAGATGGCGAGGAAGGGCTCCAGGAACGTGTTACAACACATCACTGCCTAGCAGAGACGAGAGGCTCCAGGAAGGACCTGGTTCCTGCCATTCCAACCTTGAGGGGCTCCTGGAGGGACGCTGAGGACAAGGCGGCTGTCCCGTCACCTCGCTCTTGTCTCTGCCCTCACCTCTCCTGACTATTCAGGGCTCAGGACTACGGGCACCCAGACACAAAGGCCCAGAGCCACAGAACAGTGAACTCCACGCTGTGCAGCTGTTGGCGGGAGGGGCAGGGAGAGAGACCAGAGTCCCCATCTCTGCTGCCTTTTAAATAAAAGACAAGGAGGATGGTGAGGAGGAGGTCAAAACTCACTGCAGTCTATACCGAGGTACAGATCCCGACTCAGGGTGGGGCATGTGGGAGGGACAGAGGGAGAGGGAAAACACAAACAAAGAGGGAGGAGGCGGCCCCTCCGCTTCCTGCGATTGAAAACAGGTGTGCGGGAACCCTGGCGTGTCTGGCGTCTGGCGTGGCAGGCTTCCATCCTGGGTTCTGCCAATCCCGCCAGCGAGGCCTCCCTCTCTCCCCAAATGCTGCTCTTTTCAGAGGGGAAAAAAGGCATCATTCCAAAGATAGAGTAGACGCTGAATGAACAAATGTGTTTAAACACCCATGTTGTCATTCTTTCCTCCAGAAGTTCATTCATTTACGTGGTGATCTGAGAGCCTGTCACTCACTGAGGACAGAGTGAGTGAGTGACTGTCACTGAGTCAGGCACTGGTTCAGGGACCAGGCCCTGAGGTGCGGGGATAGACGGAGCCTGACAAAGGCCAGGACACTGTGCTCTGGGTCCAGGCTGGGGACAGGGGTGGCGGGGCAGTGGAGGACAAGGAGACAGCCAGGCAGACCCCAAAGCCTGGACTGGGCTGGTCTCGGGGAAGTGCGGGTGTGGAGGGAAAGAATGTTCCCTGCAGACTGAATGTAGGATGGGCAGCACTGGCTGTGGCCACGGGACAGCTGGTGGTTCAGCCAGGCTACAGGGACTCCAGAAGGTTCTATGGCTGAGTCCTTACTGCAGACTGGAAATCTTCAGTGAGCTGCTAAGAAAAAGTGTCAGCAAACAATCGAAACCAAAACACGTGTATGGATGCAGTGGGGCGGAGCAAGGGACGTTTAGCTAGTGGAAAATGAAGAAAGGAGAGGGAGGGGCACGGGGCTCCTGAGCCTGGACCAGCCCATTCCCGCTGGGCTTCAAGGCTGTGGGAGCATTGGTGTCCTGGCCTGGAATCGGTGAGCACAAAAGCACCAAAGATCTGAAAGGTTCTCAGGATCAAAGGCCCCTTTGTGAACTGTTCAATATTTTCAGCATAAACCCAATAAATGTCAGAGGTTTTTTTTTTTTTTTTTTTTTTTTTTTAAGGCACCACCTGTTTCTCCCTATGGGAAAAGAAAATAATAACTACTGCTAAAAAATGAAAATTTAAAAACCCCTAAAAGATCATCTGAGGTGCACGCGAAGCTGTTCTGGGCAACGCTTGAATGTGAACAGAGCCAGCCACTTCGCCATGCAGGGAAGGCCTTGGAAGGGAAAAGCGAAGCCCAGGCTGCCCGGCGGCTACATCTCTGGGCATCATGTCCCTCACCCTCCTCTCCCACCAGTGACTGCTTCGGAGGGCAGACCTCAACTCTTCCCGAACGCTGAGCCCGAGAGGCCCTAGCGCTGAGGGCGGAGCAGCCCACTGGACCTCACCCCTTGGCACCCCTGCCCTCAGGGCACAGGAGTGACTTGAGGCCACGGCTGCCTCAGGGCCCTAGAGGAAGTCACATCTAGTCATTGAACACACAGGGCAGGTGTCGGGACAGCGCTGTTTGACACTCACTCACTCATTCATTCATGTATTCATTTGTGGGTTGTGAAATTAACTTCGCAAATATTTACAGAGAGCTTTCCAGGGTTCTTCAAAGGGAAGAAATAAAGACGTTAGCAGAGTTCCTGTTTAAGCTTCTCTCTCATTGCGTCCTGGCGTCAAGTGGGGCCTCAGGGTGACTTGGCAAAGTGAGCTCCCACTTCCTCCTGCCGAAAAACACCAGCAGGCGGGATCGCACGGCCAAGGCGGTGAGTCCCGCTCCACTAAGGCAAATCTTGAAAAGTCCCTTCATCTCTGTTGGTTTCCTGAGGCCACAAACTGGGCAGCTTCAACAACAGAAACTTATTCTTTCCCCGTCCTGGAGGCCAGAAGTCCAAGATCAAGGTGTGGACAGGGCTAGTTCTTTCTGAGGCCTCTCTCCTTGACTCCCAGATGGCTTTTTCACTGTCACATGGCCTCTCTGTGTGCTTGTGTATGTCTGTGTCCAAACCTCCCCTTCTTAGAAGGACACCAGTCCTATGAGATTAGGGCCCATCTGAATGACTTCATGTTAACTTAATTCTGTCAAGACCCTATCCCCAAATAAGGCCACATTCACAGGTTCCGGGGATAAGGACTTCAGCATGTGGATTTGGTAAGGGGGTACACAATTCAGCCCATAACAATCTCTGAGCCTTCATCTTCTCACAAAAAAAAAAAAAAAAAAAAAAAAAAAAGGCTGGGCACAGTGGCTCACGCCCATAATCCCAGCACTTTGGAAGGCTGTGGCCGGTGGATCATTTGAGGTCAGGAGGTCAAGACTAGCCTGGCCAACATCGTGAAACCCTGTCTCTACTAAAAATACAAAAAAAAAAAAAAATAGCAAGGCATGGCGGCATATGACTCTATAGTCCCAGCTACCTGGGAGGCTGAGGCAGGAGAATCGTTTGAACCCAGGAGGTTGCAGTGAGCTGAGATCGAGCCACTGCACTCCAGCCTGGGGGACAGAGCAAGACTCTATTTCAAAAAGAGAGAGAGAGAGAGACAGGCCAGGTGTGTTGGCTTACGCCTGTAATCCCAGCACTTTAGGAGGCTGAGGCAGGCAGATCACTTGAACCCAGGAGTTTGAGACCAACCTGGGCAACATGGTGAAACCCTGTCTCTCCAAAAAAAAATACATAACTTAGCCAGGCATGGTGGCTCATGCCTGTAGTCCTAGCTGCTCGGGAAGCTGAGGTGAGAGAATCACTCGAGCCCCAGAGGTGGAGGCTGCAGTGAGCTGATAGTGCCACTGCACTCCAGGCTGGGCAATAGCGATATCCTGTCTCAAAAAAAAAAAAAAAAAGAGAGAGAGAGAGATAGCACCTGCCCCAACTCTCTCCCAGAGCAGACCCACTGGATTGGGCCCAAAGGGTGCCCTGTGAACTTCAGAGGGCTGTGCTGTAGGCGCCACCCACTTTCCTCTCAAGTACAGGCAGCAAGAGAGACAGGGACTCCCACTTCCCAGTGCCCCTCAGAAAATCAGAGCTCCCAGGCAGGTTGGCATGTGGTCCACCGGCTCCTTTAAGAAAAGCCAAGTGTCCTCGGAGACCCGCACATAAGGTCAGTACTCTCTCAGCAGACCAATCCATTTCTCCCCACTAAGTAGCATCTGATGGCGTTAGATGCTAAGACTCTCTCTTCAGAAGTAATAAAAAAAATAAAAATAAAAATAAAAAAGGCAGTCCCTTAGTAGGAGGGTTTTTGGCATTTCATCTGAATTCCATAATGAATAATTTATATGAAAGTTTTATTGGAGCCCAGCTTTCCACAATAAACGTTCCCTGAGAACACACGCAAATACTTCAGCAGCCATCTCTCTCTGCTGGATTGGGCTGACGGCCCAAATCAGATCTGAGTTGCTGCATCACTTATTTACAAAAAATATCATAATCTTACTTTTATGTGCATTTTTCCCGGCATCTGTGGGTGACAAGTTTGAGAGGCACAGGCAGCAGCGGCCGCTGCTTCTGTTGGATCCAGGAGGGAAGGGAGGTTCTGAGCTTTGGAGCGGGAAGTGAGGAGCCTCAGCTGTCTGCACCCTTTTCCCTGCAACACAACAATTAGGAGAGGGACTAGGAGGAAAGGAGCCACCTGGTTTCTGGGGCATAGAAGCCCTAAGCAGCCACGTGTCCCGGGCAGAATGAGGTGGGGAGGGGACCCGTTATTCAGCATCAGGAGGGGGTTCCAGAGTGTGGCTTGGGGACAGGGAGACCCAGCTTGAACCCTCCTCCTAGCCAGGTTATGTGGCTTCTCTGAGTCCTTGACCTTATTTGGATAATGGAAAAAAGAGAACCCACCTTTCAGGACTGTCCTGGGAATGTGCTGACCTGTTGTAGGCAGCGTGGTCATCACATCAACCTTCACATCCAACAAATGCTTGCAGAACTGACAGGCACATGGCATGAGCACGCTGCTAACCAGGACTGTTGTTTCTGATATTGCTGTTTCCATGGTGGCAGGGAGAGGGCTCCAGCCCAGCTGCAGCATCCAGAGGCACAGCCACCACCTCCTGCATTCGCTGCCCAGGGGTTCACGTGTCCTCAGCTTAATGTCTTCTTAATATTTTATACACTTTCTCCTTTGTGAATTCATCTCTTTTCACGGAGGAATTGCCTGTGTGTGCCCAGTGGGAGCTTGAAGGCATCAGTCATCGTCGCATCCTCCTGAGGATTTCTCAGTCAGCCACTCTAGGCAGGTCCTGAGGGAGGGGATGGAGGAGACCCCAGACCGTGGTGCTGCCCTTCCTATCCCAGCCAGATGGGTGTCCTGGTTTAGGGCTGCCAGGGACACGGCCTGTCCCAGGGACACAGGCATAAGCACCAGCTCTGTTGCTGACCAGCTGTTTGACTTGGAGCAAGTTTCTTAACCTCTCTACACCTGTTTCCTTATCCCTAAACTGAAGTGATCATGATCCCCTCTCCAAGGGAAGTCAGGAGGCTCCGGGATGGGACGGTGCACACGCAGCCTTCACGTCATGCTGAGCCAGCACCAAGCGTGAACCCGAGAAATGCCAGTTGTCTTGTGCAGCTAGTCCTGCAGTCCTCCCAGTCTGCAGGAGCAGGAAGGGAACCTGGGCCAGGAGCTGCCCGTTGCCCACAGTGAGGTGCTGGAGGACCTGGGACAAGGCCTGGCTCTCCACCCGCTGCACCGTCCACCTCTACCTGGTTGACAGCTTCGCCAGCCATTCCGTTTGCCTTCTCCACTCCCTCCTTCCCTATAGGAACCAGTTTTGGGTTTGGCGCCCAAACTGAAAGGATTGGCCCCTTCTCTGCACTGCCCATGGACTTGGGAGGCCGAGCGCATCTCTCATTCTGGACGGATCCCAATTAGCCAATCACATTATGTCATCCTCCTTGCCAGGGATTATTTCAGCCAATCAGCACACAGACTCCCTCTGGTGACTCTAATAGGTCCAGGAGCAGGCACATGCCCTAGGCTGGCCAATCAGAGGGGTGAGAAGGACTTTCACTCCACCTATCCTCCCACCAGGTGTGAATGAGCAAGCTCCCCTCATTGCAGCAGGCAGGCGGCCATCCTAAAGCTGTGAGGGAGGCTGCCTCAGGACAAGGGGAGGTAGAGTCAAGGGAAGGGAGATGCAGCCCTGATCACATGGTGCCTGCAGCCCACCTTGCCTCAGAACCTGTGCTCACATGAGATAATAGATCTCTGTGGTTAAGCTATTTCACATTGGACCTTCTGCTACTAACTCCAGAGAAGTGCTCCCACATGTAAAGTTAGAGGGTGTCCACTGTGGCCAGACCTCTATGGCCCCTTCATATGTCCAACCCTGGGAGAAATTCAAGTCAATGGAAGACCACACGATGGGATAAGGAAGTAAAAAGTTAATGACTAAATTAAGGTTATCACCAGAAGTTTACTGTAAGCGTCTCGAGAAGGGCCACCTCTGTTTTTGAAGACCCACAGAAAATACTGTCAAATTCCATTCAAAGACAGCCCTCGGTGTCCTGGAACGGCCCCTGAAAAGAGCATCCTGGAGCTTCTGTTGCAGCATGACACCTGCCCACCATTAGGGCAGTGTGGCCAAGAGCCCCACTGACCAGGGCTTGAGTGGCGATTATACCACTAACTAGCTCCATGGCCTCTGCCAAACTCAGGGACCTCATGTGGAAAATGGTGTCATAATATCACCAGCTTATGCAAATCAATGTGAGGATTCTACAGATAAGAAAAATGAAGTTCTTAGCACTGCATCTGGCATGTTGGGAGTGCTCAGTAAATGTTAGTGTCATTTTCTTGACATTTTCACCCTGATTAAATGATTAGGTAGAGACTAATCATTCTGGCCAAGTGGAGTAACAGAGATTGGATGTACCCTCCCAACCAAACAATCAAAACAACAACAACAAAAAAGTATGAAGCAATGGTTTTCAGGTCATGAGACACCAGGCAGCAAAGGACAGATATTCCTGAGAGGAGGAAAACTAGCAAGGTGAGCCCTAAGATTCCCCCAGCTTCTCCCATCGGGTGAGTTTCCAGGCTGCAGTGCAGGGATGGGGAACCCAGGTTGAGACCAATGGATTCCCCGAGTGGAGGAGACAGAGCCGAGTCCAGGGAAGCCAAGGCGGGAAGGTTCACAGGACACAACAGGAGAGAGCTGCACAGAGAGCTCTGGAGACGTGCAGAGAATCCCCTCCGGGCACTCAGCAAAGCAACAATTAGTGCATGTAGGCAAGGAAATGACTCAAGGCTGGACAAAGAAGCACCCAAAAAGATTGGAGGAAGCAGCTCCCCATGTTCACACAGGGTGGGGGTTGTTACTGCTCCTACCAGCCAGACGGGAAAATCTTAGAATTCACATGGCATCAGGTAAACTACTCAGAAGGGTCTTGCCTCCGTCATGGAAATAATTATCCCTAGACCAAACACTGATTTGAAATTTTTAAAAGCAAGCTCTGAATAGATCAAAACGTTCCCAAGGAACTTAACTGCATCCCCGAACAAAGCTCAAGAATACGTTAGAAATGATCACAACAACAGCAAAAATCTAGCAACCAACAACATAAAATGTCAATGTTGGCCGGGCGCAGTGGCTCACGCCTGTAATCCCAGCATTTTGGGAGGCCAAGGTGGGCGGATCACTTGAGGCCAGGAGTTCGAGACCAGCCTGGCCAATGTGATGAAACCCCATTTCTACTAAAAATACAAAAGTTAGCCAGGCCTGGTGGCACACACCTGTAATCCCAGCTATTCAGGAGGCTGAGGCAGAGAATCACTTGAACCTGGGAGATGGAGGCTGCAGTGAGCTGAGATTGCGCCACTGCACTCCAGCCTGGGCCACAGAGCAAGACTCCATCTCAAAAAATAAATAGATAAATAAAATGTCAATGTCTGACATCCAATCAAAACAGTCTACGCATGCAAGGAAGCATGAAAACATGACCCGTGGTAAGAAGAAAGATCAATCAAAACTGACTGAGAACTGACATAGATGCTAGAATTGGCAGACAAGAATGTTTAAAACGTTATTACAACTTTGGCCAGGCAGGGTGGCTCACGCCTGTAATCCCAGCACTTTGGGAGGCCAAGGCAGGCAGATCACCTGAGATCAGGAGTTCAAGACCAGCCTGACCAACATGAAGAAACCCTGTCTCCACTAAAAATACAAAATTAGCCAGGCATGGTGGCACATGCCTGTAATCCCAGCTACCTGGGAGGCTGAGGCAGGAGAATCGCTTGAACCAGGGAAGTGGAGGTTGCACTGAGCTGAGATTGCACCACTGCACTCTAGCCTGGGCAACAGAGCAAGACTCTGTCTCAAAAAAATAAATAAATAAAAAGAAAGAAAAAAAAAGAAAAATGCATTGGATAGAATTAATAGTAGGTTAAACATTGCAGAAGAAAAGATCAGTGAACATAAGGACACAGCAATACAAAGTATCCAAAACAAAACACAAAGAGAAAAAAATAATTTTAAAAAACTAACAAAGAATTAGTTTGGGAATAATGTCAAGCAGCCTAATATACATGTAATTGGAATCTCCAAAGGAGGAGAGGGAGAGCAGAAATACTATTTGAAGAAATAATGGCTGAAAATGTTTCAAATTTGACAGAAACGAGAAACCCACCAATTCAAGAAGCTCAATGAACCTCAAACACAAGAAACATACAGACACATCCCAATCAAACTGCTTAACCCCAGTGAGAAGGAGAATATCCTGAAAACAGCCTGAGAAACAAGATATGTTGCACACAGAGAAACAAAGATTAAAATGACAGCCGATTTCTTAGGGGAAATGATTCAAGCAAGAAGACAGTGGATCAACATCTTTAAAGTACTGAAGGAACAAAAAACTGCCAATCTATGCAGTGAGCCAAGATCATGTGACAGAGTGAGAGTGAGATCTGTCTCAAAATAATAATAATAATAATAATAATAATAATAATAAGTCAACCTACAATTCCATACTTTTTAATTTTTTTTTCCTTTTTTGAGAGAAAGGGTCTCACTCTGTCACCCAGGCTGGAGTGCAGTGGCACAATCTCAGCTCACTGCAACCTCCGCCTCCCAGGTTCAAATGATTCTCCCACTTCAGTCTCTGGAGTAGCTGGGATTACAAGAGTGCACCACCATGCCTGGCTAATTTGTTGTATTTTTGGTAGAGATGGGGTTTCACCATGCTGGCCAGGCTGGTCTCGAATTCCTGGACTCAAGTGACCCACCCACCTTGGCCTCTGAAAATGCTGGGATTACAGGCGTGAGCCACTGCACCCGGCCCAGTGACGTTATCTTTAAAACAATAAAGGGAAGGATTCCAACTTCAGGTGTGATGAAGTAAGCGCATTCCACCCAGTCTCTCCCTCTGGACACAACTGTGACACCTGAACATATGCATGGACCAGTTACTGGACGACTCTGAAAAGTAAACTGCAGCAGGCAGATTGAGAAAGAAAACCAGACGTCAAAGTACCACCAAACCGGTGGTGATTTACCATGTTCTTCTCCAGCATCATCTGGCCTGAACACAATGCAGTTTGAAAAACAAAGGTAGGTCCTGGCACAGAGAAACCTCCAGGGCAAGCCCTCTAATTCTGGTTCAAGAAACATGAAAGAGGCCACCCAATGCTCAGGAAAAATATGGAAATTCCACATTTTTTCTATTCTCACACTCCAGCCCCCAATAAACCCTGTGACAGTGTTGGCAGAGACCCCAATAGGAACCCACAAGAGCTGAAACACTGAGGGAGGAGAGCTTTCTCCCTGATTAGTGGATCTGCGATCCCAAGACAGCACAGCAAACCCCATTGCTCTTTTCCCTCTTTCTTTTCTCCACCGTTTGACACCAGACAAGGGCACACTCACAGAGGTGCATGTCAGAGCAGGGTCACTAGAGCCCTAGGTTTTTGGTCAAAGGACCAAAGTGGGCCAAAGTGTATCAGGACGATTGCAGAGATGGAGAAGCTTTGGAAAGCAACCACCTAACATTACATATAAATTCCTGGTCCTATCACCACCCTGAAAGCTGCACGTGGCATGAATCTGATCCTAGACAGTTCAAGAACTGAACCACCTTTTGGCTCAAAGGCCCACTACTCAATGGTGCACACGTGGGATGGACCTAAAAAGTGCTCCAAAGGGCCCGGCACGGTGGCTCATGCCTGTAATCCCAGCACTTTGGGAGGCCGAGGCAGGTGGATCATGAGGTCAGGAGATCAAGACCATCCTGGCTAACATGGTGAAACCCCGACTCTACTAAAAATACAAAAAATTAGCTGGGTGTGGTGGCGGGCGCCTGCAGTCCCAGCTACTCAGGAGGCTGAGGCAGGAGAATGGCGTGAACCCGGGAGGCGGAGCTTGCAGTGAGCCGAGATCGTGCCACTGCACTCCAGCCTGGGCAACAGAGGGAGACTCCGTCTCAAAAAATAAAAAAAAAAGTGTTCCAAAGTCACTGAAAACTGAGCTGCCCGTGGAAGCACAACCCACAGAAGGTGAGCAGAAACATGCGGCTGGAACTCAACTAAGTTTGCTGCTTGCTTAAACAAAAATCTCAACGTTTTCCAAAGGATTTAATGAAAGCTCAGAATCTCATAACAGAATATTTAAAATGTCAAGGATACAATCCAAAATTACACAGCATACAAAGAACCAGGAAAATCTCAATTCACATGAACAAAGACCACCATTGCCAATGAAAGGATAACGTGAGTGTCAGGATTGTCTGACAAATACTTTAAAGCCACTGTTACAAAAATGCTCCAGCAACAATGGCACACTCCCCTAACCCAAAAGGAAAAATAGAAAGCCTTGGCAACACAGAGGATGTAAGGAAGACCCAAAGGGAAATTTTAGAACTGAAAAAAAAATTAAAGCAACTGAAAATTTGTTTTAAAAACTTACTGGATGAGCTGAAAGGAGATTAGAAATTATAAATCAAAGAGTCAGTGAACTTGAAACTAGATCAGTAGGAATTGTCAATTCTTAACAGAGAGTATAATCATGAAAAAGTAGAGATTCAGGAGCCCCTGGGATGATAAACGGAAAAAGGCCAAACATTTGTGTCCTCTGGGGTTGCAGGATGGGAAGAGTAAGAATGCAGTGCTGATGCAAAACTCAATGAAGTAATGGTATTTGGTGAAGCTTCCTAAATTTGGTGGAAGACAAATCTACAGATTGAAGAAACTGAGAGTCCTGCAAACAGGACAAACACAAAGAAATGCAGCTCTCCAGCTGGGCACGGTGGTTCACATTGGTAATCCCAGCACTCTAGGAGGCCAAGGCGGGTGAATCACCTGAGGTCAGGAGTTCGAGACCAGCCTGGCCAACATGGTGAAACCCCGTCTCTACTAAAAATACAAAAAAAAATAGCCGGGCATGGTGGCGCATGCAGCTACTTGGGAGGCTGAGGCAGAGAATCACTTGAACCTGAGAGGTGGAGGCTGCAGTGAGCCGAGATCATGCCACTGCACTCCAGCCTGGGTGACAGAGCAAGACTCCGTCTCAAAAAAAGAAAAAGAAAAAGAAAGAAAGAAATGCAGCTCTCCGCTGATCCGGATAATCCCCTCTGGCACTTATGAGATGGAAAATGACAACCACATAATGCAAAGCAACACATCAGCTCCCACAACAGTTCCTGATGTAGCAGAAGCAGCAGAAACAGTAAATGGGCCCAAAAGGCAGCATGTGCAATGTCCCTTAGACCTTTATTTTCTTTTTTTTTCTTTTTCTTAAATAGAGAGAGACAGGGTTTTCCTCTGGGTGTGTTGCCCAGGCTGGTCTCCAACTCCAAGCCTCAAGCAATCCTCCCACCTTGGCCTCCCAAAGCGCTGGGATATTACAGGTGTGAGCCACGATGCCTGGCCTCTTTTTTTTTTCTTTACTGCAATTCTCTCAAACCCTATCAATTAAATTCAGCACTTCAAGAGCTATAGTTGGCTGGGCACGGTGGCTCACACCTGTAATCACAGCACTTTGGGAAGCTGAGGTGGGAGAATGGCTTGAGGTCGGGGTTCAAGACCAGCCTGGCCAACATGGCGAAACCCCATCTCTACTAAAAATACAAACAAATTAGTCAGGCATGGTGGTATGTGCCTGTAATCCCAGGTGCTCGGGAGGTTGAGGTGAGAGAATCACTTGAACCTGGGAGGCGGAAGTTGCAGTGAGCCAAGATCACACCACTGCACTTCAGCCTGGGCGACAGAGCAGGACTCCATCTCAAAACAAAACAAACAAAACAAAACAGTTATACTTGTAGCTTCCAGGAGACCATGTTACCTCCAGGCTGGGCAGAGGAGATGGAGAGGGGAACGGAACAGTCAAGAGATACTTTCCTCTTTGGCACCTCGTCCCAGGGTCCACCTCCTCTCCAGTGCTCCTCGCAGAATCCAGGGAGTGTCCTGGCCCAGAGCTCTTCCTGCCCCTCACATGCCACCAGAGCTTCAGCTGACATTCCGTGGCACCTTTAGCCACCCCTGCAGGCAGTATCCCGTTCCTCCATGGGACCATGCAGGAGGAGGACTTGTGTGCCCACATCCAACAGAACTATAAACATCTGCATCCCTCTCCTCCCTGAAGTTCCCCAGGATATTTGGATGAGTGTGTAGGGCCTTTGGTTCCCCCTTGGGAACAGAGACCTTGATCTCCTCCCTAACCCTCACAGTAGCTGAGGTCAGGCTGGAGGGGCATCAGTGAATCAGGGAGATGCAGAGGAAACATCTCCATGCCATTGTGCAAGACTGACTTACTTTCAGGTTTGAGCAGCATGGCAGATGCCTGCAGCTCAACCATGGATGTCTGTGGCCCAGCCTTTGGCCTGACACAGCTTTAGGAAACACTTAACCCTTTCTCCTCCCACCTAGAGGAGAAAGCAACCAACGAACGAACTTCTAATCTTTTCAGCCTCATCCCAAGCCCAGTATCAGCTGTGGGGACTCGAAGACCTTTTCTCCCCCAACTGGAGAAGAAAACAAGCCCCAAATACGTCATTTAGGCTTCTTGTTGTTACCCCACGTCCCAACATCCAGCGTTCATCTACTTCCCAAACCCTTGCTAATTGAGACAACAAAGTGGGGGGCCACGTACCCTCATACCCTCCTGCTGACTATACGGTTTGGCCAATACATCTGCTACTAATTTCCATGGAGCTCTCTCAAGTTCTTACCAGCCCAGAAGACCCCTGTCTTTCTCTTTCAGTGGCTACCCTGTTTGCAAGCTAATCTGTTAACTTGCCAGTTTTACATGCATGTTGGGCAGAAAGGCACAAGATCCTTGGGCTAGAGAAACAAGACTTTTATTACCCATAGCAAAAGCAGCATTTAAAACACCAGTTCCCCAGCCCTGATGCCCGCAGAGTGATGTGGCCAGACCAGGCTGCTGCCCGCACGTGCAGAGGGTTCACCCCAGAAAGGAGCCCCAAAATTATGAGACCTGGGGCTTATATAGGGTGGCTGGCTTATCTGCCCACTGTCCCCTCCTGATACAGAGACCTTATCTCGACTCTGGAAGAAAACAAATCCTCTCCGGGCACAAGAGGGGAAGGCTTCCAGGTTGCTTCATCGGGAATGTAAGTGAGTGTCTTGCTGCTCTATTAGTTTGCCAATGTCCTTTGCTCAGAGGGCCCAGACTGACCATGCGGAACTGTGAAATAGTCATGGAGAATTGTCTCCCGACAACTGACTGATCTAAACGCTTCTTTTAGGAGGAATGTGTTTCTAGCTTTCAGATGGAGCAGAAGGAGCAGAGGCAGGCCACTTATTCCTGGGAGGAGCTTCTACAGAAGCTGAGCATAGGGAGTCACCCAGTGACAGCTCCATGGACAGATGGAAGCTGCTAGAAGAACCTCAGGAGAATGGAATGGCCCCGGCTGGAAATGGGCTGGACTCTGAGACCAAAGTGATTGCTAGTCCTCTTTCTTGCGGGGAAGGAATTGCAGCCTGCGTGGGTAGAGGTCCCCATGTGGGGACCTCATCCTTGGGGCAGGAGGGAGTGGCCCCTGCACCCAGTGTAGCCCGCAGAGCCACAGGACACTGAACCACTCTCCAGGTGAGCTGAGGCTGCAGAGCCTGGTGGCCATCAGGATCATGTGGCTAACAAGTTACCTCTGCCTCCTGGGACAGAAAATGCCCTTGGGGACATTCTCCACTGTGCCCTACAAGAGCAGGGCTCCCAGAGTTGGGCAGCCTGCGTTCAAATCCCAGCTGTGTTTTGCCAGCTTTGTGACCTTGGGCGAATCTCCACCTCTCTCTGCGCCAGTCAAGTGGGGAATGGCAGGGCCACTCAGGCTGTCTGAGTCCCTGAAGCACCTTGGACACTGTTTGGTACCCAGAACCCAACAGCCCAGTGGCTGTGAAGAACAATGGACCTGCCTCAGCTTCTCAAAGCCAAAGTTGTTGCTCAAATCCCAGCCAGCTCTCGACGCACTAAGCACCACATCCCCTCCGCCCCTCCGTTCCTCCCAGAAGGAACAAAATCAGCCGTTTCCATCTGCCGGGGTTGCTGCAACAATGCACCACACACTGGGGGTCTCAAACAACAGGAGTCTGTCCTCTCCCAGGCCAGAGGCCAGAAGCCCAAGGTCCAGGCATGTGCAGGGCTGCTACCTCCTAAGGCAGGAGGGAGAGGCTGTCCTGGGCCCCTCTCCAGCTCCCGGGGCTGCTGGCAACAGCAGCACTACCTGGCTCATGGACGCTTTGCCAAAGTTTCTACCTCCATCTTCACCCGGCACCCTCCGTGTGTGAGGTGTGTGTGTGCGTGTGTGTGGTGTGTTTGTGTGTAGTGTGTGTGTGGTGTTTGTTGTGTGTGGTTTGTTGTGTGTTGTGTATTGTATTGAGTTGTGTATTGTGTGTACATGTGTGTTGTGTGTTGCGTGTTGCATGTGTGGTGTATGTGTTGTGTTTGTTGTGTATTGTGTGTGGTGTGTTCGTGTGTTGTTTGTGTGGTGTGTTGTGTGTGTGGCGTGTGGTGTGGTGTGTTTTGTGTGTATTGTGTTTGTTGTGTTGTGTGTTGTGTGTGGTGTGT
>NW_026652284.1:3106270-3308664 GCF_009828535.3 Hylobates moloch | reverse complement strand
GCATGTGTGATGTATGTGTTGTGTTTGTGTATTGTGTGTGGTGTGTGTGGTGTGTGATGTGTATGTGGTGAGTTGTGTGTTGTGTTGTAGCTGTGTATTGTATTTGTATGTTGTGTGTTGTGTGTGGTGTATATGTTGTGTGTATTGTGTGTGGTGTGTGTTGTGTTATGTGTATGTTGTGTGTGTGTTGTGTCTTCGTGTTCTGTGTGTATCTCCAAATCTCCTCACATAAAGACCCCACCCCACCTGCTTGGGGCCTACTGTAATGGCTTCATGTTAACTTGCTTGCCTCTGAAAGGCCGTTTCCAAATGAGGTCACGCCCATGGGTCCTGGGGGTTAGGACCTTCCACACATAGATTTGGGGGGCACAACTCATGCTCGTGTGTCCATTTCTTGCTCCCTGCTGTACCAGTGCTTTGTCTTTTGCACAGTTTTTAGGACACAGACGGCTCTTCCTGGCTGCATCTGGAGGTCTAGCAGAGCAGGGGCTGGGGAGGGCCGGCGATGGGCGTCCCTGTCCAGGCACCTCTGAAGCCAGCAGATCCAGGCACATCACAAGTGAAGCCCAGGTGGGCTCGCCCCCTGCCAGCACACGGCCTGGCAGCCACAGGCACTACAGCTTCCACACACCTGCTGAGGAGGAGCAGGGCAAAAGCTAAGTTCCCAAATTGTCATGGTTCTAATTTCCCTCACCAAGAAAAACAAAACCACCAGGCAATTGCTCCCTCGTTATTCTCTCTCTGCTCACTGTATTTTTCTCTGGTTCTTGGTATTACCCACTGTGCCAGGAACTGCACCAGAGGGCAGCCCTTAGTACCCCAGTGACTCGCAGCTGGGCCCAAGCATGACCCCAAAAACGCAGCAGACCCACTGGGGGAGCCAGGAGTGGGCTGCCCCTCAGGTCTGCTGGCCAAGACCACAGACATGCATTCGGAGAGGTCCCTGCCTGTACAGCCAGACGTACTGTTGGTGGGAACTTAATAAACTGAAGCATGAAATATTTATCCACTTAGACCAGCTTAAGTAATTTTAAGTTTGCTAGAAATCAACATCATGTTTTCATATTTAATGAGCTTTCTGTGAAGCAGCCTCTTCTGTCACTGGCAGGTGTTGGGGGCAGGAGCTTCCACAGCCAGATGCAATTTTAATCTCCCTCCACAAACAATGCTGAATAATGCACCAGGTTTGCCAGGGCTTTGCCTGAGGCTGAGGGGAAGGTGGGGCGCTTTAGCCCAGACAAGCCCGGCATTTGCCACAGAGGTTCAGAGTCTGGTGCCTCCTCCCTGGTCCCCTATTCTCTCTGAACACGGAAGAATGCTGGATGTCTATTAAGCAGAGCTCACAGGGCTGTGGCCAGCTGAATCATGACCTCAAAGATGTTACTTCTGTGTGTCAACTTAACTGGGCCAAGGATGCCCAGATAGCTGATAAGGCCTCATTTCTGGGTATGTGTAGAAGGGTGTTTCTGGAAGAGATTAGCTTTTGAATCAGTGGACTGAGTGTGGAAGACCTGCCCTCACCCATGTGGGCAGCATCCAATCTACTGAGGCCCTGAGCAGAACGCAAAGGCAGAGGAAGGGGGAATCCGTTCTCTCCTTGAACTGAAACATCCATCTTCTGCTGGCCCCGGACATCACAGCTCCTGGTCTCAGGCCTTCAGACTTGGGGACTTATGCCAGTGGCCCCCACAGATCTCAGGCTTTGAGTCTTGGACTCACTACCCCAGCTTCCCTGGGTCTCCAGCTTGCAAACAGCAGATCATGGGACTTCTCAGCCTCCACCATCATGTGGGCCAGTTCCCATACCAAAACTCCTCTTATATGTCTAGATAGATAGATTAGATAGATAGATAGATAGATAGATAGATAGATAGATAGATAGATAGATAGAGACAGACAGACAAGACTGATTGACCGATTAGATAGACTGATTACATAGATGATAGATAGATGATAGATGGATCCAGATAGATAAGACTGATTGACTGATTAGATACATGATAGATCCAGATAGATAGATAGATGATAGATAGATAGATAGATAGATAGATAGATAGATAATACTGATTGACTGATTAGATAGTAGATAGATAATACTGATTGATTAGACAGTAGATAGATAGATAGATAGATAGATAGATAGATAGATAGATAGATAGATAGATAGATCCAGGTAGATAGATCCAGGTAGATAGATGATAGATAGATAGATAGATAGATAGATAGATAGATAGATAGATAGACAGACAGACTGATTAGATAGATGATAGACTGGATAGATAAGATAGATTGATTAGATAAAAGATGAGAGATAGATTGACCGATTGACTAGATGATCGATTAGACAGATTACATACATACATAGATAAGATAGACTAGATTGACTAATTGATCGATTGATATATTAAGTAGATTGATTAGATACATGATAGATGATATATTAGACAGCTAGATAAAGATAAATTACATAGATAATGATTGATGGATGGATGAATGGATGAATAGATGGATGGATGGAAAGATGGTTGGATGGATGGACAGATAGGCAGATAGATACATAGATAAGATAGATTACATAGATATAGATAATTACAGATAGATGGGTGGATGGATGGATGGATAGATAGATGATAGATAATAGAGATGTATGGAGATATAAACATATATATTCTGTTGGTTCTATTTCTTTGGAGAACTTTGACTAATACAGGAAGATTTTCCTGGATTGTCTGGGTGGGCCCAATGTGGTCCCAAAGCATCCTTCTGAGAATGAGGCAGGGGGCAGAGTGTGAGAGATGCTGCACGCTGGTTTTGCAGATGGAGGAAAGAGCCATGGGCATGCAGGCAGCCTGGAGAAGCTGCAAAAAGGAAGGAAATTAATCGTCCCTCGGTCTCCAGAAGGCACAGGCCCCTGAGGACCCATTTTAGACCTCTGACATGCAGACCACGGGAGGAAAGATGTGTTGGCTTGCAGCCACTGAGCTGCCGGTGATTTCTTTTGGCAGGAATGAGGGGAAATGAATGCAGTGACTTCTTTTCCAGCTTTTCCCCCAACCATTGGTCAACACTGGCCACACGGGATCTCTACAAAGCCTGGCTTCAAACTCTCCCCCACCACTTCTTAGCTCTGGGCAGGTGGCTTGTCCTCTTGGTGCCCGAATTCACCTCCAAAATTAGGACAACACAGCGTTCTCTGTGAAGGGCGCCCTGGAGCTGCAACAGCCCTCCAGTCAGGGCTGCATGAGGATGGCATGCATTGATACGTTAGACACGGAAGGCACTGACCACGGTGTCTGCACAGAGGACACTCAGGCCACAGGAGAGCCGCTCCACAGTCACATGACCCTGTGTCAGAGGAAAGACAAGCTAGACCAACAGCAGCTCCCACATCCCAGGTAGGAAAACTTAAGGCTGCAGGGTGTGGACCTGGTGCCGAGTGAAGGGAGGCTTTGGGCTGGCAAAGCCATATATGGGACTCATGTGACATAACAGCCTTGGGGGGGACAGAAAGAAGGCGGAGATGCCTCCACCTCCCAATCACAGCACCCACCTCAGAGAAGACAGCCAAGGTCCCCAGGAAATTCCGATTCCTGCATCCAGCATTTTGAGCACCGACAGAGACACGGCCCTGGCTGAGCCCTGGTGGGGACACCAGGAATGAAAATCAATCCCTGCCCTCCAGAAGACCAAAGCCTGGATGCAGGAAAAGCCTCGAGCAAGGTACCAAGGTCACCTGTGTGGCAGACACTCCCTCCCAAAGCAGGAGCAAGGTACCAAGGTCCCAAGGTCACCTGTGCGGCAGGCACTCCCTCCCAAAGCAGGAGCAAGGCACTGAGGTCACCTGTGCGGCAGTCACTCCCTCCCAAAGCAGGCCCAGTAGGGTGGCAGGGCAGATCCCACCTCCCCAGAGGGCTGGGACAGGTTTACCAAAAGAGACAGTGATGGAGCTGGGTTTAGTGAGCATTAAGCACCTTCGGGGTACGTGGCACCTGGTTACAACCTGTTGGGACTTAGGAAAGGACTCCAGATGGTCCCAGCTAAGAAAGGCATTTGTCATCTGGTTGGAGGGAGATGTTGCACAAACCACTATGAGTCAGGAGATGAGTGAGCAGGTGCTCAGGGCCACCCAGGGTGGCAGGGCTGGAGGGAGGGATGCAGCAGATTCAGAGGCCCTTTAGGAAGCACGCAGACATGATTTATGCAGCAGCTGAATTGCTGATGGGCCAGGAAGGGAGGGACTGCCAAGGGACTCCTCTGGCCCTGGCGGGGGTATCTGGGAGAACAGAGCACCCTCAGTCAGGGGAGGGGTGCGGCCAGGGCCAGGACCAGGGTCAGGGCTAGGGAGTGCAGCCATGAACCTGGCTTGAAGCTGTGGACTTTGGAGGCAGGCAGCTCGCTGAGAAGACAGTTTTCATTAAGAACAAATCAGACAGAGGCTGCCAAGTGGCTGAAACCCCCCTAAAGAGCAGACCACATTCCTCCCGTCGGCTCAGAACTGAATCCTCCCCATCCCTTGTTCTTCTCCTGGGTGCTGACAGCTGGAGGAGTTACCTGTCATTCTCCCGCCCACACTGGCAGGCAAGGCCAGGCACGGGGGCGCTGCTCAGCAAAGCATCGGGAAGATTTGCAGGGGCACCTCCCTGGCGGGGGTGGGTGCAGGTGAGTTAAGACCATCGCTGGGCAGGGAGGCAGGGACCCTGGGAAGAAAGGAGGAGGCCACAGGGTTAGGTCCTCGCACGAATCCACCTGGGTGGGCTCCCCACCTCGGCCCGGAGGTCCAAGGCAAAAAGCCCTCAGGAGGGCCAGCTTCAAAGGGGCCCCATCAGGAAGCCCGTCCATGGCTCAGCCGGCGCTGTCTGTAATGACTTCGAACTCTTTCTTAATCTCTCAGACTCTGCAAGTTCCTTACATAATCCATCGTCTATCACCAGGGAAGCATGGAGTGCAATGAGAAGGACTGTCCCCAAATGACCCTGGACCCCGTGCCAGCGGAGACAGCGGCTCCCCTTCTCCCAGCAAACAGACTCCTCCCAGGCTAGGGGGCCACAAACTCCACAGGCCCAGGGCCTCAAGTGCGGGGCAACTGTCATTTCCAGACACCGCTTAGTGCCAAAAAAATGACCAGGCTGATTTCTCCCATGCCCCCGTGGAAAGTTGGAATGGCAGCAGTGGTGCCATCTCCCCTCTGGGACACAGGCACGCCCGGCACACCCCTGTCCATGGCTTGACCCCAGGCCTGTGTCTCTCGTTCCTCCCACGAGGTCCATCCACTGACTCACATTGTGTGATGTCGAGGAAGTGGGCCTGGACCCTGGTGTGTCACTGGGAAGCGTGCGGAGTCGGGGAGCAGAAGGCCCACCTGGCAGGACACTGACTCCGACGGGCCCCAGGGCTGTGATCCAGAGAAGGTGCAGGACGAGGTGTCCTGGAGGGTGCTGGTGCTGAGGGCCAGGGCCTGGGGTAAGCTGCTTAACCCCTTCATGCCTCACTTTCCTCACAACAAGGGCTGGCCATGTGTGAGCCCTGGTACATGCCAGATACAGTTCCGGGCACTTCACGGCCTCTGCTCCTTTCCCCTGGAAGGGCCTTATAGAGGCAGAGACAGCATTACCCTGATTTAGTTGATTAGGGAGCCGGGCCACGGTTCATCCCAGGTCCCCAGGGAGCCAGTGGCAGACATGGGACTTGAGTGGTGACATCCGGCTGCACTGCCTCCCAGAACAGCAGTGGCGACTCCACTGCATCCCTGCAAAGACTCGAGGAGATTAAAGGGTGCAGAAGGCCTGGAATTATGGCTTAAAAGGTCAAGTTCTGGATAAAACTCAAGTACAGCTACCGTGGGAAGGATAAAGGATGGGAGGAGGCATCACCAGATACGGTGAATCTGGTAATGGATGGAAATGAATTGAGAACTAGCACACCACCATTTTGCAATGCCCAGCAGGTGAATGGATCATGGCAGCCCTGTTGGTTTCTGTGACCAAGTACCACAGATGGGGCAACTCAGAACCACAGAAAGGTATTCTTTCGAAGTCCTGGAGGCCAGAAGTCAAATCCAGGTGTTGGCAGGGCTGGCTCCTTCCAGAGGCTCTAAGGGAGAATCTGTCTCCCAGCCTCCAGTGTCATCAGTCACCCATCCTTGGCATTCCTGGGCTCAGGAAGGCACCACCCTGACCTCCGCCTTGACCTCCGCC
The DNA here is from genome assembly GCF_009828535.3 of Hylobates moloch. NCBI lineage: Eukaryota > Metazoa > Chordata > Mammalia > Primates > Hylobatidae > Hylobates > Hylobates moloch. The sequence goes on along the minus strand of NW_026652284.1, from coordinate 3,302,470 downwards.
CTGACCTCCGCCTTCACGTGGCATTCTCCCTGTGAGTGCATTGCTGCATCTTCCATGTGTCCAAATTTGCCTCTCTTATAAGGACACCAGCGACTGGCTTAGGGCCCAGACTAAGCAAGTATGATCTCATCTTGATTGTATCTGCAAAGACCTGATTTCCAAACAAGAGCCTGTTCAGAGGTACCAGGGGTTTGGACTTGACATCTCTTTTTAGGGGACACAGTTACACCCACTACAGCTGCTACCATCAAAAAAGAGTGAAACCAGACATTATTACCTGCCTCCTGATGACAGAAACCAGCACCATCTGCAATCTTGTCAAAAGGACCAAAGTGAGGCAGGAGAATAGGGTCTAGAGGCAGGGAACCTAAGGCTGATTTGCACTGACTTTCTAGAACTAAATCAAAAGGAAAACCCCAACTTTCCACACCCAAGTAACAAGAGAACAAAAGCTCCTCCCTTTGCCACCACCCCCTTTTCTGCATCACAGACGAGAAATGGAAAGTAGCTCTGATTGGTCCCCTCCTGCAACCAATCAGACTGGTCATGGGTCTAGTCTTCATTTGCATATGGGTATAACTTTGTAACTTCACTTCAGCCTCTGATTGGTCCCCTCCCACAACCAACCAGGTGTTTGCATAAGGTGTAACTTGTAACTTCAGTTCAGCCTCTAGTTGGTCGCCTTGTGCAACCAATCAGACTGGTTGCAGGTCACTACTTCATTTACACAGAGTGTAAACCAGGTAACCAACGGGAAACCCCTCAAGGCTATTTAAACCTCAGAAAATTCTGTAACCAGCACTCTTGAGTGGCTTCCTGGAAGCTGCTCCCACTCTGTGAAGTGCACTTTCATTTTAGTAAATCTGTGTTTTCATTGCTTCATTCTTTCATTGCTTTGTTTGTGCATTTTGTCTAATCCTTTACTCAAAATGCCAACAACCTGGACGACTCGTAGTCAATACCCTCTACTGGTAATGAAAGCAGAGTCTGACGCAGCCTCCAGTTCCAGCTGCCACTTGCCAGGAAAGTGCGGAGGACAGAGGAACATGGTAGCACCTCGCAGAGGCCTCAGCAAAGCCTCAAGGATGGCATCTCTACAGCCAGATGTGGGGCTCATCATCAGATAAAGCTTGAGGAAAAGAAGGCATGGGCAGGAAATCAAATTCCCTTTCTTGATGTGGGTGGTGGTTTCAGGGATGTCTGCCTTATCATAACCCATTAAGCCAAATATTTGTTAGTGTAGTTTTCTGTGTGTGTGTTTTACTTACAATGAAAAGATTTCAAAAGTTAACTAGGGAACTGGTTTTCTCAAGGAGGGAAAAGGGAAGACAAATAATAAAAACATTTAAAAATTTTTTTAAGCTAACTATTGTAATTATTATTCAAAATTATCATCGTCTCCTCCATCATCCTTCTATCCTTTCACAAATATTTTCAAAGAGCTCCAAGTGCCCAGCACTGTGCTGTATGCCAAGAATTCAATGATGAAAAAAACAGGTGCCCTCATGAAACTTACCAGCTGGCGCAGGTGGGCGGTGAGCAGGGAACAATCTGTCCACACGAGAACCACACAAGTGACCACATTACTCCAGCGCAAGCAGCACAAGGGTGAAAAGGGGACCCTGAGTCTGGATATTGAACCAGAAGAGTCTCCATTTCCACTGATGACAGAATGGCCCTTGCATCTGTCTGAAGGATGGAGCTAAACACTAGGAAGAATTAAAAGTAGTAACGGTGCCGCCAGCCAGCCTCTGCTGATCCACAGTTGTGGTGCAGGCCCTCTACTAAGGGCCTGAGATGGATATCTCATTTAATTCTCATAACAATCCCAGTTCCACACAAGAAAAAAAAAAAAAAAAAAAAAAAAAAAAAAAAAACAGCAAGACCTGCATTTTAATGACTTTTGACAACTGTATACACCCATGTAATCACCACCCAAAAGAAGAGGTAGAGCTGGATTTTTTCAGCCCTAGAAAGGTTTCTGAGTCCCCATTCCAGTCCATCACCTCCCTGTCAGAGGCCAGGGCTTGAGACATGATTGAGAAATGATTGAGGCAGCTTTAAGAGGCCTTTCTGTCATAATCTGGCTGTACCTTTTGCTAAAGCAGGGGCCGGGGCTGGGCACAGTGGCTCATGCCTGTAATCCCAGCATTTTGGGAGGCTGAGGCGGGTGATCACTTGAGCCCAGGAGTTCGAGACCAGCCTGGGCAACATGATGAAACCCCATCTCTACAAAAAATACAAAAATTAGCCATGTGTGGTGGTGGCATGCACCTGTATCTCCAGCTACGTAGGGGCTGAGGGGCAGGGATCATTTGATTCCAGGACATCGAGGCTGCAGTGAGATATTATTGTGCCACTGCACTCTAGCCAGGGTGACAGAGTGAGAAGAAGGGAGGGAGAGGGAGAGAAAAAGAGAGGGAGGGAGGAAGGAGGGAGGGGAAGGAGGGAAGGAGGGAAGAAGGAAGGAAGGAAGGAAGGAAGGAAAAAGAGGGGAAGGCGGAGGGAGGGAGGGGGGAAGACAAAGAAAAGAAGGAAGGAAGGAAGGGAGGGATGGAGGGAGGGAGGGAGAGGGAAAGAAAAAGAGAGGGAGGGTGGGAGGAGGGAGAGAAGGAAGGGAGGGAGGGAGGAGGGAGGGAAGGAGGAAGGAAGGAAGGAAGGAAGGAAGGAAGGAAGGAAGGAGAGAAAAAGAGGGGAAGGGGAGGGAGGGAGGGAAAGACAAAGAAAAGAAGGAAGGAAGGAAGGGAGGAAGGAAAAAGAGGGGAAGGCGGAGGGAGGGAGGGGGGAAGACAAAGAAAAGGGAAAGACAAAGAAAAGAAGGGAGGAAGGGAGGGAGGGATGGAGGGAGGGAGGGAGAAAAGAAGGAAGGAAGGGAAGGAAGGAAGGAAGGAAGGGAGAGAAGGAGGGAGGGAGGGAGGGCGAGTGAGCTGGTTGCTATTTCCAATGCCCTTGGAACTTCAGTGCCCATTGTCAGCCTGAAACCTGCAGAACAGAGCAGGGGAAAGTGCCAGCCAGTGAATACCTGGGGACGGTGGCATGGGTGGCCGTGACATCTAGATATGCAGAGTGCACCCAGCCCCGTGGCATTCATAGAGTGAGGGGCCCAGAGACCAAGACAGCCCAGGGCTGCAGGGGGAGGATACCTAGAGCAAGTCCTGGAAACGGAGCTGGCCCTGCATGGTTAAAGCGCCTCAGGGACTGCACAACTGGGCATTTTTATCACTCCATGGAACTGGGGGCAGCCCCTTGTCGTGCATGGGAGGTGGCTTGTGTTGGGTCTTTCCCCATAGGCCTCCTGATCTCTGGGATGTGAGTAGCCACTGTTGCCGATGCTCACTTGCCCTAGGCTCCCTGATGTCCCAGACACCTTGCCAACCTGGGCCTTCATCACCAGGCAAAGTGGCCAGAGAGAGAATGTGGATGTCTCAGGAGACGGCCTGTGTGCCCACTCATGAAGGATCGTTTCCTGGAGCAGGGCACAGCATCCCCTTCCACTGCTACTGTCCTTGAGAAAGGGAGGGGTCCAGATGCAGATGACTTTCAGCCCCTATCTGGAAAAGGGAAAAGACTGTCCCTGCAACAGCAGCTGGCACTGTGGGCTGGGGTGAAATGGCAGCATTTGCTGGCCTCCCCTGGTGGCCTTCCTGGCACACAAAGGTTTCCTCCGAACCAAGCAGGGGACCCACGTGAGCAGCAAAGCCACAAATAGCACTGGGGAGGGTGAGCCCTTTGTAGCTGGTGAATTGCCAATAGAGGTCCAGAGGTGGGAAGGAGGCAACCGGGGTGTCCTGCTGGGAGAATGAGATGCCCTCAGGCACCCTGTCCTCCAGTGCTGCTCAGAGCAGCCCTCTGCCTGGCAAGTCCGGGAGTGGTGATCCTGGAAATAAATCCCCTACTACGCTACTAACCCGGGAGGGCTCTTGGTCTTCTCTGTCTGGTCACAACCTGCCATCACTCCAGCATTCAGGGCCATTTGCAGCCAGTGTTTTGCATGAGAATTTGACCTGGAATTAGCTCAAGAGTTTTCTGGAAACTCTGCTGCGTGAACACAGCGAAGTGCCTCTGCAGGTTGTTTTTCGTCCCCCATGAGCGGAAACACATGAGCTTATTCCAAAAATAAGGAGGTTACATGCTGACTCCCCACCCCCAGGCAAAGACTTCTACGTAATCCAGGTGTTTTCTGTGGCTCCCTTGCAAGGCAGCTCTTCACAAAGAAAGCCTGCCTCAGAGATCTGCCCCAGCCTGGCATTGTGGGGCATGAGGCTCTATCGTATTTGCAAAGCGGCCCTGTATTAGTCCATTTTCACGCTGCTGATAAAGACATACCTGAAACTGGGCAATTTACTAAAGAAAGAGATTTAACGGACTTACAGTTCCACGTGGCTGGGGAGGCCTCACAATCATGGTGGAGGAGCAAGTCACATCTTACACGGATGGTGGCAGGCAAAAAGAGAGTTTATGTGGGGAAACTCCCCTTATAAAACCATCAGATCTCGTGAGACTTACTCACTAGCATGAGAACAGCATGGGAAAGACCTGCCCCCATGATTCAACCACCTCCCACCAAGTCCCTCCCACAACACGTGGGAATTCAAAGTGAGATTTAGATGGGGACACGGCCAAACCATATCAGGTCCCATTTGGAATGCCAGTGTCCCCATTCACCTTTGCACCCTCCAACTTGGCCTGGCTAGCTCCAAAGAGTGGATGACCATAAGCCAGAAGAAAGGATGGAAAGGAGAATTCAACCTGTTGAGCCCCTTCTATGAGTATATGCCCGTCCTGGTGCCACACATGACACATGCCTTGTCACAGAAGGAGGCACGGTAGGCTTCGATGTCTGGTCACCCAGCACATACCTTCCCTACCCTGGGGACCACCCATGCCCCTCTGGCAGAGGGATAACCTCAGGATGGAGCCAATTCCACCCAGCTCCAGTGCAGGCCTGACCCATCAGCTCCGGCAGTCCCCTGGCACCAATGGCAGGGCAAGGGACCTTGTCAGAAAGCAGGGACCACAGACACACTCCCAGGTGGCTGGAATCTGGGAGGATGCAGGCCCTGGGCTTCGGCTGTGGCTTGCCCCGATCTGGAACTCGAGACTGAAGCCCACAAGGAGGTGACAAGAACCAGAGAGGGAGGCTAGACCCCAGGATTTGCAGTTATGAGGCTAGACCCCGGGATTTGCAGTTACCAGATCTGAAGTTCTTTGGCTTCAGCCGATTAAGGTTGCTTCTCCTCATCACCTGCAACCCAGAGAGCTAGAATAGATACAGCCCTGCTGTCAGATAAGGGAACCAAGGCTCAGAGGGACCAGGCAATGCAATCAGGTTTGTGCCGCTGTTTACCTGCAGAGCTGAGCTTAAAACTGGAACTCAGATCTGACTGCATCTGCCTAGAATAAAACATTCAGTTCATCAAATCAAAGGCAGAGACCATTATCTAATGGACCAGTAAGAAAGAATTTAAAATGCTGCCAATTAAACTTTAACACAATGTTTTCTTATTATCTATAATTTTATTTTAAAATTTGTTATGCTTTGGGAGGCCAATGTGGGAGGATCATTTGAGCCCAGGAGTTCAAGGCTGCAGTGACCTGGATTGCACCGCTGCACCCCAGCCTGGGCTACAGAGCAAGACTCTGTCTCTTAAAAAAAATTACTTAAAAAATTCTTATAGACTTAGAAGGGCTTGGTTTTTCTTTTTATTTTTTTTTTTGGCATCCTAATTTCTCTCATTATACACACAGAAAAGAGGAAAACATAAGTAAAATCAGTCTCTGTTATTTCTTTTTTTTTTCTTTTTTGAGACAGTCTCGCTCTGTTGCCCAGGCTGTAGTGCAGTGGCGCACTCTCAGCTCACTGCAACCTCCGCCTCCCGTTTTCAAGCAATTCTCCTGCCTCAGCCTCCCAAGTAACTGGGATTACAGACACGTGCCACCACGCCCAGCTAATTTTTGTATTTTTAGTAGAGATGGGGTTTCACCGTGTTGGCCAGGCTGGTCTCCAGTGATCCACCTGCCTCGGCTTCCCTCCCAAAGTGCTGGGATTACAGGTGTGAGCCACCACACCTGGCCAATCTCTGTTATTTCTGAATGTCCTCACCATCAGAGCCCCCTTCACCTGAGAACCCCCTGACTCACAGTGCCGATGTCCGTGAGCCCCCACGCAGCGTCACCCTCTAGGTCGTCGTCGGGAGCCATGAGACGGGGCAATCCTGCTAAGAGGGGCCCACTGCTGTGTCTTCCAAGCTGCTGATGCCCACTCCAAGTGTGAATGCTGGTATCTTCTAGAACAAGTTGATGGAGGGTTTTCTGCAACAACAAGAACCCCTACTCCTTCCTCAGTTGGTCCCTACATGGTTTGTGGACTGGGATGTTGAGGCTGCAGTTGTCCACATGGCACCAGGAATAACCACCACGTTCACGTGCAATTAGAGATTTCATATGCTGAGACGGCTTTTTAATTCACATGTGAGCAGACAACGGCAACCGCAGCCCGGATGCCACACTTGCTGTCAGATGCATCCCAATTCAGAGACGCTGGGGTGGGAAAGGGTGCGTGTCAGATTCTATGAAACAGATCAGAACGCGCACCCCGCTCTGGAGTTTGCAGAGCACTTACTCATTCATTAACTATCTCATTCGATTTCAAACACATCAGTGAAAAGTATTTTTATCTGTGTTTTACTGTAGGGATGGGAGATCGGGAAGCTATGCATTCCCTGGCCACACAGCTACTGCGTGGCAGGGCCCAGATCCAAGCCCAAGCTTTCTGCCTCCAGAGCCGACATTCTGCTTAAAAATCAGGGAAATACCAAGGTGGGGGAGAGGAAGCTGGCGGCTTTAAAACGCTATTTTAACAACTATCTGTTGCCAAGGTCCTGAGGGGACCCAAATAACATCACCCTTCTTCCCACCCAAGTTCTGTACCGAATAAGAAACAAGACAAACGCGTCTGCAGATGGAGAACCAAAGTCTCTGTTGTCACAGGTGAGCAAAGGCAGGCCATGCAGCTCTGCAGGAGAGCCAGGTGGGCTCCTGCCCCGGAGCAGACCAACTGGAGGCTGAGCTGGCGGGACAGACACACTCACCACCCCCTGCCCCACCCCGATCCAGCCGAAAGGGGACGAGGAAGAGATGGGATGCCTTCAGCACACAGCCTGGCATATTTTGCCTAAAATATGCCACCTGGCAAGGGTGGACCATGGGCTGTCACCCACCAGGAAGTTCCCTCTGCCACCGAGGGGAGGAGGGAGGGCCAGGGGCCACAATGTCCCACGTGGGTGTCCTTCACTGGGAGGGAACATCAGGAGTGCACAGTAAACACCCCACCCAACCCCACACGGCTCCTCTTGGTTCTAGGGCTATCAGAAGGCTTCACCTTGGGAGAGCTGCTCTCCTGTTTGGTGGAAACCCCGCCCAGGGCCTTAGGATGACACGGAGATGATGCCCAGAGCCTGCTGTGAAGTCAGGGAGGCTGAGACAGAGGAGCTGAGCTGCTCTGTGCAGCGATCGTCACATGGCCCAGTCCAGATTCACTCAAGAAAGCAGTCAGTCACTGCGGATTTCAGGAAAGACGGTTCCATATGAGAATGAGGGTTTTTACAACTGTGGGGGTGGCTGGGGGAGGGAGGTCTGGAGTGGGGGTGGTCACTAACTCGTCCACCTGAAGCCTGGGAGCAGAAGGGAAACCAGAGCTTTGGGGGAGTCCCAGGAACTGAGGCCACCTACATCCAGCCTCCCACACTTCACTGGGCACTGATGCTAGGGAGGCTCGGCAGAGCCACTGGGCCTGCTGCAGCCACAACATCAACAAAGCTATGGGGTGTGACCGTCCTCACGGTGGCCACCAGGACCTCCCACACATCCCAGCTCTGCTTGTCCTCCCCCAAATCTCACATGCATTCAGCATCTGCCACCCCAACCCCCATCCCAGCAAGGTAGGTTCTGGGACACGAAACCTCCAGCCGTGGCAGGGATGGCGAGTTGACCGAAGACGCTCCAGCCCTCCAGCTGCGGTGAGAGACGCAGGTGCCTGAATGTTCAGGAGAGAGGGGCACTCCAGCTGCAGGAACTGGGAGGGGTCACTGGCTGGGGGTGTGGACAGAAATCCCGTTGAGGGCCCCGGGTGGAGGAGGGACCCACGACTGCGCAGAATGGCAGGAGTCAAGGTTCCTCTTAAATCTCTTCCCTTTCTGGGGTGTTTAGGAGTCAAGGGTGGCCATCACAGAGCCAGGTAGGGTGTTGGGAGCGCCGAGGGAGGACACTGACATGGCCGCCTGGAGCAGGGCTGAGGGCCACAGCCGGGGCTGCCCTGGGGAACCGGTAAGCCTCTCGGGGGTCAGACAAGGAGGACGGGAGTCCCAGAGGAAAGGCGCGGGGTGCACGTTAGGTTTTCCTGGGGACGGCGAGGCCATGGTGACACAGCCGTCACTGATGTGGTCCAAGAACCCAAACATTCCAGCAAACAGCGAGGTCAACACCCGCACTCAGCCGCATTCCTGGATGTCACCACGAAGGGCCCAGCCAAGTCCACGGGGGCACTCTCGAGCCCTCGGTGGCTGCAGGGGCCATAGGTCTTGGCTGGTTCTCGTGTCCTGTGGCATCCCCGCACGGACCCCTGGCTTTCCTGCCGGGGATAGTTTTACATCAGGATGCTGAGAGCCGCAGCCCTGCCCCAGCACTGCCAGCTCCTCCTTCAACCTCAGTGTAGTCTCAGGTGCTGGGACCAACCTCGCTGTGCGTTTGCTGTTCATTTCCATCTCCCCAGTGAGACCCCAGCCTTCACGAGGCATTCGGGCAGCCGCATTCACTGCTATGACTCCCAGAGTCTACCTCAATATCAGCACATAGTAGACATTCAATAAAAACTTGATGAACAAGCTGGGAGCGGCAGCTCACGCCTGTAATCCCAGCACTTTGGGAGGCCGAGGCAGGTGGATCACTTGAGGTCAGGAGTTTGAGACCAGCCTGGCCACATGGTGAAACCCCATCTCAACCAAAAACATGAAAAATTAGCCAGGCATGGTGGCACGCACTTATAATCCCAGCTACTTGGGCTGAGGCAGGAGAACCCGGGAGGTGGAGGCTGCAGGGAGCTGAGATCGTGCCACTGCACTCCAGCATGAGAAACAGAGTGAGACTCCATCTCAAAAAAAAAAAAAAAAAAACTTGATGATCAGATGGATGATCAATACTTCAAGTGGTTTCTAGCCCAAACCTGTCCAGTCAAGGCCCAAAACGAGAACCTCCTGGCTTCATTAACATTAGGTTTGCCTAGCAAACCTGATGTTGATACCATTTTACTTTCAGGCCTTTCTCTAAACGAAAAAAAAAAAGGATTATCATTTGTCAGTGTCTTTCAAATGCTTGGAAGAGAGAGGGCGACCTGTGGACCTGGGCTTGGCCTGGCGTTCCCACCAGGTCTCCAGGAAGGGGAGGGGATTATAGCACCCCCTGTGTCCAGAGGACCCCCAGAAAGCACATCCAGCCGCCCTCCATCCACACGGACCCAGTGGCCTCACCCAGACACCAAGAGGCTGTGTCCTTTCAAGGTACCAGTTCGACTGGGCCTGGGGGCTTGAAGGTCAGAGGTCAGGGGTCAGTACAGTTGAGGCCAGATGGGAGATTGTGTCAAACTCCAGAGAGATGGGGTGACCCTCTCATTGCCTCCTGTAGCCCCCAGGCTGCTTCCCACAGAGCAGGGTCCACCTGCGGTCACCGAGCCCCCAGTGCGGTACAATTGCAGAGGCTTAAGCAGAAGGCCACCAGGGTCTGGTCGCCAGACAAACCCACTCCTGGTGAGGTCAGAGGCAGGTTCAAGGAGGAGGCCTGAGGCAGGAACACAAATGTCGACCAGGGTGTTGGGGCGGGGGTGGGGGGGCACCAAAACCCACGTCTTGCTCCAAGAGCAAGAGGCTCAGCCTCTCTCCGCCCGGGCCTCTCCTTCAGCCTCATGCAGCTCCAGCCTACAGAGCTGTGGATAGTTGCGGCAGAAACACAACAGACGCAGCCAGCTGGCATGTGCCCCGCACATCTCGGGGGCTCAGTGGGTGGCATGGCTATGATTGTGAGGTAGCCTTGGTGTGGCCACGTGTGAGGATGACCTGCACCTAGGCTGGCTGAGGCTCTGCTCTCAGATGAGGCTGCAGACAGGCGGTCTGCTTGAGGGGAGCCCAAATGCCAGCCCAGGGTGATAGGCCCCTCAGCCAGCCCAGGTCAGGCCAGGGTTGCACGCCCCTGGAAGCCACGGCTCCATTCCCGTGGGCTTGTCTGTACCCACTCAATGCCAGGCCCCAGCAGCACAAGGTAGCAGCTCCCTGGACACAGGACGACCACACCTGGATCTGTGTTTGCGCTGGCTGTGGGGGCCCAGAGACCCGTCTGACTCCATGGCCAGCAGCTGGCCCTGGGGAGAGCAGGGCCTTCATGACAGCGCTCCCAGGCCTCACTTTGTTTAGGATCCGCTCGCCGCCAGACCTTCAGGGTGCAGTCTCTCCTCACAGGTCCTGTGGCGTCGCAGCCGCCGAAAACCGTAGCCCCGTCAGGCTCAGGAGGGGCAGGAGGAGCTGGCACCCACGCAGGGTTCACTCTGCTCCTGGTGACAGGCACTGGCGCTCTCCAGACCACGGTGCTGTGCTTGCCGGGTAGATCTGCTGGGTGGACCTGCCAGCTGGCACCGGTTTAATTCCCACTCCCCTTCCTTGCCCCGAGGACTTGGGATGAAGGCCCAAAGTTCATGCCCAGAGGGCAGCTGGAAACCCCCCAGCCCCAGTGTTTGTTGGGACTGCCCATGTTAAATGAAGAGTGGCTTCTTGGGAGAGCTCCAAGGCACACATCCTCAGAAACCCTGGGGACCCATCAGTCCCTCCCCAGGTCCCCCAAACACGCTGCCACAGCAAGATGAACCCGGCCAGTGGCGCCCACTCTTCCCACTGGCTGGAGGCGGTGGGTTCACGTCCAGATGCCAAGGCCCAGAAGCAAAGTGACAGACAAGGCTGGAGACAAAGGAAGAGAAAGGAGATGCTGGGGGAAGGGGGAAGGAATAAGAAGTACTTGGAATGGCAAACGGGAGGGAACTGAGGCCAAGAGAAGAACCCAGCCCTCCCCTCAAGGGAGACAGATGGGCGAGGCCAGGACCCAGCCCTGGGGGCAGGTTCCAGGCTCAGTGCAGGGCCTGAACTGTTGTGGGCCTCAGTTTCCCCATCTGCGAATGAGGGATTCGGACCCGTACATCCCAGAGCTTCCTCCAACACGATTAACTGGTGACCCGTAAGAGATGAGGTGATTTCTAGACAACGTGCCTGGGAGGAGGAAGGAGGGGGCCAGATGAACCTTGGCCTGAACCCCAAGTCCTGCTGGGCCTCCTGGGTCTCAGTGGGTGGAGGCCACCACGGACTTGGAGATCTGAAGCTAGGCCCACCTGCTAGGAAGGTCCCTCTGAGTAGGAGCAGCCTAAAGAACTCTGCAGAGGGGCTGGGCTCCTGAGAACGGCTGGGGGCGGGTCCCCCTGGGCAGCAAAGGCTGCGTGAAGGAAAAGACTAGCAAAGCGGGGGGGTGCAGGGGGCAGCCGCGGACACTCAACCCAGTGGGGAGCAAAGCCTCAGCACAGCACCCACCACCCTGAAATCCCCTCACCAGCTCAGAACCTGCTGAGAGAGCCTGGGAGGGAGCGGCGGTCACCGGGATTCACGCTGTTTCCAGACCAGACAGCAGCGGACACGGAGCTCAGCAGCCCTGGCCCAGCCCACAACTCCCTCCCTGAGCCCCCGCAGGAAGCAGCTGCCACTTCTCACAAACACATTCTTAATTCAGTGATTTCACTCCCTGGTGCTTGCCAAGGTGTTGGATACCTGAGAAGCCAAAGATTCACATTCTCTACAGAGGCAGCTGCTGCCCCCACCCTGGACTGCTCAGAAGACTCTGAAGGCCGTTAGTGAGCAACGGAGCCGCATTCTGAGCCCTGCCTGCCACCCAGGCACCCTACGAGAGCCATCCTGAGAGCGTCCCAGGAAAAGACCGGCGAGGCCACCATGCCTGCGGCACCGACTTCGTTCCCCTGTCTCATCCTGCCCCCTGGCGTCGGGACTGCAGACACCTGAGCTGGCACCTAACTAAGGCGGCCAAGGGTGGCTCTCCAGGCGGCAGTCCCCTACTCAACAGGGGTCTGCACCGGTCCTCCTCCAGGAAGGGTGCCCTGCAGAGACCCACATGGCCATGAAGGCGGGGAGTCCAAGTCCAACTGGACCTCGGCACCTCCTTGCTGTGTGATCCTGAGCAAGGTGTGTCCCCTCTGTGCGCCTCCATCTCCCCAGGTGTCAACAGTGGGCAATGAAAGAACCCGTCTGTTTCACAGGGTTGCCGGGAGAATCACGAGATCTGCACAAGAGGGTCCGTGCCAGACCCAAGCCAGGGTCCTCTCAAAACATGCAGCCCTCAGAGAGGCTCGGCCACCAGCAGGTCCACGGCACCACCCACGGTGTAGCCACGCAGCCAGGGGCTCCTCCTCTCCCAGAACGCCCGCCTCCCCCGGCGCCAGCCACCGTTGCAGGTGAACAGCCTATTCTCTGCACAGGTGGGAGCCTGCAGCTGCCTAGAAGTTGGGGTGGCTGGGCATGCAGGGCTGGGGCGCCACATTGCTTCTGAGCCCGCGCATCCTGCTTCTCCATCGTCCTTGGGAGACTCTTGGGGACCCAGTGCCCAGCTTGAGAGAGAACTGGAAACTCCAGGCCTGGACCACAGGAGCTCAGTGGCAGCCCTGCCATTTCAGGGAGTCAGATGTCCCTGATGCTGGGCATCCTCGCAGCAGAGTTTAAAAAGCCATTGCTAGGAAAAGCCCCACTGGGAACATCAGGCCGAAAATCCCTGTTTGGATGCAGCGCTCTGCCCCGAGGGTGCTGATCACCACAGACGCAGGTGCTACGTGCACCAAACCATCAACACTCCACTGGCCTTAAAATGCACTGACTTCTTTAAAACCCCAGGAAGAAATTAATAACAACATCTAGGGGAAGGATAACGAATTTTTCACTAAGCGGGAAGGCTGGCCTCTGGTTTGGAGAAGAGTCCGGGTCAAACTGTGTCCAGCCAAGTGAGGAACCTCAGTCTGGTTCCCATGGCCTTGGGGAGGGACAAGGCCTTCACAGCGTGGGGACCCATTTTCCTCACCCTAGTGACAGGGTGGAAGTCACTTTACAAACCACCACAGTACACACCCCCCGGGCTGCAGCAGCCCATGATCTGCAGAAATGCAAATATTAATACAACATTATCTGCACGCCTCTCTGCAGGAAGGTTGCATCCCCTTAGCAGTAGGATCAAAAATTTTTTAGTAAATTAAAAAATTATTCAAAAGAACATTTCTGTCTCACTGAGAAAAAAGCAGGGTGCCTCCTTTTTCCTGAGAGGAAAAATGCTCTGTAAAATCTCACTCTTTGTAATCAGGTTCATACAATAGGCATTAGTTCCAGGGAATTTCAACAGAAATCAGAAATAAAAGGAGATAAGAAAGTTCCAACCAGCCTCTGAAAAGGGGCATTCCAGACCCATCAGAGAGATATTCTATTTCCTTTTCTCCTTCGTTCACTTGTGTGTGGGGGGAGGAAGGTCTGCGGTAAGAATTTAATCCTGCCCCAAAGAGGCCTGACCTTTGTCCTCAGCCACTGGGAGGTGACCTTCACGATGTCCTGCCTGATAGGAGTCATTGTTCGCCCAGGGCCTTGGGTCACACGGGAGAGTCCAGTGATATGACTTAGAGTGGAGGACAGCCACCATGATGGTCTCAGGGTGGGGATGGCTATGCCAGAAAGGCCAACGGTGTCATGGAGGGTGGGAGATAGGGGCCATGTGGTGTCAATCGGCCCAAGGACTGGGACTGACCACTTGAGTGGTCACTCAATCAGCCATGCCCATGTAATGGAGCCCCAGTGAGAACCTGGACACTGTGGCTTGAGGCTGGCCCTCGCTCGTGCTACCACATTGACGCAGGAGAGTCACAAGTCCCAGTCCCGCAGGAAAGGGATAGCAAGAGCTCCGCTTGGGGCACTTTTCCTGGACTCTGCCCCCTGCCTCCCGTCCTTTGGCCAATCTTAATCTGTATCCTTTCCTGGTAAGGAACTGATATATGTAGATGTTGTTCCCACCCAGACAGGCTGGCTCGCCCTCTGGCTTCTGCCACGACTGGAGGCTTCCTGAGGCCTCCCCAGCAGCCGAGCAAGTGCCACCATGCTCCCTATACAGCCTGTGGACCTGGGAGCCAATTACGCCTCTTTTCTTCATAAATTACCCAGTCTCAGGTATTTCTTCATAGCAATTTGAGAATGGACTAATACAGAAACCACAACTGTGAGTGTAACAGCTTTCAGGGAGCTCTGGGAGTCCTTCCAGAATCATCAAACTGAGGGTGGCCTTGGGCGCCTGACCTTGTGACTGGTACCAGGGTGAGGCCTTGTATGGACTGTGTCCTTGACCTTTGTAACTGGCCTGAACTCTTACTGAGTGTGTGAGTGTGTGTGTGTGTGTGTGTGAGAGAGAGAGAGAGAAAGAGAGAGAGGAGAGAGAGAGAGAGGAAAGAGAGAGAGAGAAATAGAGCAATTCCCGATCTGGTATAAATCTATTTTCTGGAATACTAAAGTTATACGTCTTGTAACTGACAAATCCAAGGGAAAAATTATCCCCACCCTTTGGCCTCTAAATTCATGCAACTGAGTTAGCTTGAGAACGTCCAAGAATTCCAGACAGTTCAGTCCAAAATTCGAGACAAGGCACAGACCTTGTTAGCTGCTCCTGGTCCGCAAGCCAACACCCCCACAAACCCAGAGACACATGTGGAGACCAGATAACCACGTGGGCTGACCTCCATTCTGTGCCCAGACTTTGAAAAGAAGGATGGAGCCAGGCAGGGGGCGAACCTGCGCTAGAATAAGATGAGGTGAAACCACTGTACGTGGTGGCCTGGAGGGAGCCTGGAGCAAGCCAGCCCTGCAAAGCCCCACCTGAGAAGCCAGTCCACCCCATCAGTTCACACACCAGTCAGCTGCTGTGAGCGGGCGGCGGTGACCCTGGCTCCACACTCAAGTTTAAGGACGGACGCTGCCGTTCATGCAGCACTTAGCTGCCTCGAAACGCACTGACCTGAATCTGTTCTGGATTCTTAGGAAGCAGCATGACAGGGAAGTCACAGCCGCAGGGACCTCAGTAGGCAAGTGCCCTTCGAGGAAACTGGGGAATCCTCTGTGCAGCGAAGCAAGCCTGTGTGAGCAGAGACCGGCCGTCGGCCATTCTGCTCCCAGGGCCCACGAGCAGGGCAGACCCCTCCCGACCGACATGGAGAAGTCTCGTTTCTGAAACATGTCACCGACACACAGTCTCTACTGTCCTGCATCCCTAAAAGCAGATCCCTCAGCTCTCCTTCAAGTGGCTGAGACACTAGGCGAGAGGGCCTGCAAGCCCCACCCCGCCCTCCGGCCGCACCCCTGCCTTCCCACCGCACCCCTGCCTTCCCACTCACTCTTTCCTGCATCTTCCCACGGCCTTTGCTGCCCTTAGGGGGCCCTCATGGCCTTTACTGACAGCCCATGATGTCTCAGTAGCTCAGATGAAACCTGTTTGATTTGAAAGCTGATGATACTAGCTCCCGAAGGCCACATACGGGAACCGACCTGGACTTGAGGGCCATCGTTCCCAGTCCTGCCTGGGTCCATGTCCTGCCAAAATGCGATACCCATGAGAACTGGGCAGGGCCCCACAGTGTCTCCTCCTGGGTGGTCTTGACCTGTGTTGGTGGCAGCCGAGGACAGATGCTTGGGTTTCAATGAAGGCAACTGAACACGCACAGCCGCCAGGAGAGGCCGTGGGGCGGGGGAACCTCGGAACCCCATTGTCTCTGCCCTGGGTGCAGTTCTTCCGGAATTCCTCATCCTGCACATGGCCTGAGCATGGCTACACAGCCACAGAAGGAAAAACAGCTGCCTATCAATGACTAGTAGGTTTGCGGGAAAACCCATTTATCTGTTGGCTGTCCCTGCCATGCCCCTGATGTTTGGCCAAGTGAGCCTACGGGGTGCTGGGCACAGCAGCATCTGCGAGTGGGAGGCAAGAAGGGACCTGTCCACACACCCGCTCTCAGCCTGAACCTCACTCTGCCATCAGCACGATCCCCGGCAGGTTTCCACTGTCAGCAGTCCCTGCTTGAAGGCAAGGGAGCTCTCAAAATAGGGCTTTTCATCTTGGTATTTTTCTTCCTGACTGCCCAAAGATTCTCATAAAATGGCAATTTTTCATCTAGCTGGAAATTCAGCCTTTTCCAGGCTCTGCAAATCCCAGGCCTTTTCTTCAAAAGACACTGCAGCGTGATCCCAGCAGAGGACTGGCAGCGAGATGCAAAGTGGCCCATCGCTCAGAGCTTTTATGCTAGATGATGTTGGAGTTCACGATTTGAATGTTCCCCCCTGGTGTGCGGTTTCACTGACACCCAAATGGAGTGTGTTCTTCATATACTCAGGGCAAGTGGAGACTATGGGGTTCCCGAGGTTCTCCTGCCCTGCAGCCTCTCTCTGCAGCTATACACGTGCACCGTGACTCCCCATGGAGGGTGCAGCTCCACCCTGGCGGGAGCCGCGCCCACAGCTCCCACGGCCCTGCCTGTGCGCTGCCTGCAGTGCTCTTTACAACGTGTGTGCAGAGAGCCCAACAAACTTTTGATAAATGAAACCAGTGGACTCCACCAGGAGACAAGTCCTGGCTTCCGCTGGAGCATCTCCAAGGGGCCTGCGTCGGTGAAAAGCGGAGGCAAGCGAGTTCTCCTAGGTAGGCCTCCACATCCTGCCTACTTACACAGTGATTGTGAGCTGCCATCAATAAGAACAGAAGCACAATTCAATTTTTAGAACACACACAATTAGGTGCCCATAAAAAACAGAAGCCAAAAATTAAAAGACAAGTGAATGAGAAAGAACAAAACAAAACCACAATATTGAGAAACTTTAAGGAAGGCTCAAATTTCCTGGCAAGGGGGCAGAGAGGGGCCAGGGCTGGGCGTGAGCCTGGGAAGAGACGGCCAGGCCGGGCTGATCGAGCCGGGTCAGGCCATGGGTCATGACCTCCTGGAGACCAGAAGGGCGTCGGGCTGGGGCAGGTGCCATGGACCCACCGCTGCCTCCTGATCCCAGCACGTTGTAGGATATATGAAGCAGAAAATGGTCTGGTCTACTCAAACGCGTCATGTCACCGACTACTGATCAGTCTACAAAGCGGGCTACAAGAGTCCAGTGGATGTTCAGCCTCCAGTGAGGGCCCCAGGGGCACAGGCATCGGGCCCCTCTACCCGCACCTCCTTCCCCATCTCTGCACCGCGCCAACAGTTCCTATGTACTTTACACCTGATTCTGATGCCACCAACTCCAGAAGAGAACCTCTGCCCCATGCTGGTGGCTCCCTGAAGTTTCTGGGCATCTTCCAACTGCCCCAGGGGGAGCCCTGTGAGTCTCTCAGGCACCCTAGCAGGCTCAGAGCCTACATCCTTCTCCGCTGTGTCCTTCATTCAAGGCAGGACCTTGGCACATGTGCACGGGGCAGACATGGGAGGAGCTGCGATACTTTCCGACAGCAGACGGCTGTCCTACCGCAGGGTTATTTTTGCCCAGCTAAGTCGGGTGGACCGAGAGGATAGGCTATTAAGAAAACATTAGTTTAGGTCAATTCAAAGAGAACTTTTTTTTTTTTTTTTTTTTTTTTTTTTTTGACGAAGTCTCACTCTGTCGCCCAGGCTGGAGTGCAGTGGCGCGATGACATTTTAAAAGCATGCTGCAAGCTTTTTTTCCCCTGCCTTCTCCCTCCCTCTCTTTTCTTCTACCTATTACGTCTTTCTTTTAATTATAAAAGGCCAGTATGCAAGAGAGGACTCGTCATCATACAGGCCACCATCTGTTGTCAGGAATGCGATGTGTTCTGGCCGGGGTGGCCTCAGTTAATGAGTCTACCGACTGCTAGTCAGTTGAAAGATCTCTTCAGCTTTCTCACTGGCCCTACAGTGTTTGTCAAAGGCAAATACTGAGCTGGGGCACAGCAGTGTTTTAAGTCGGAAATTTGTGGTATGGGCAAGAATGCAAAGTTTCCTCCAATCCACAATCCTCAAGTTCTCTGTGTGTGTCTCGCCCCCAGCCAGCCAATGTCCCCTGGGTATCACCAGCCTCCGTGAACAAAACACGGACCCTGCCTTCCGGGGGCTTACAGTTCAGGTGGGGGGCCAGCCACGTACAAGCCTGCACAGACTTCACACGCCTGCCACCATGAGGAGTCTCACTGTGCCCTGACCTGGCCAGGAGGGGGCACAGCTAATCAGGAATAAGAACGGAAGCGGACACGGGGAACCCAGGAAGCCGTGGCGCGGAGGTGGCTTTGGCCGAGCCTGGTTTTGGGGAACCCGGGAAGCCGTAGCGCGGAGGTGGCTTCGGCCGAGCCTGGTTTTCTGCTCCCTCCAGGGTCTCCTGCAATTCCACATGGCAGCTTGAGGTGGAGCAGGGGAGAGAATTCAAGATTGGCTCCTCTGCCCACGCCAACACCTCCCACCTCGTCAGGAGGGGTAGCCTGTCCAGACAGGGCTCCACTGCACATCCAGCCCTGACTAGGAGGCTCTGTTTCTCCCGGGTGGGCCTGAAAGGGGCCTGCATCCTACAGGATGAGGGAGGTAGAGGGGGCCCCAGCCACTTCCTCCCAGGATCCTCGCCCTACACTCCCAGCTCTGTGCTGTTGCCCATGTGGCCTCTCCCCTGTGGTTCCCATCACACTGCAAATGTACAATTCTCTGTGATGATTCCACACCTGGGCTTGCGCCTGGCCCAGTCCCCAGAACATAGTGGAGCTTGATACGTTGAGTGAATTAGTGGATGCGCCATGCTCTGGGATAGCGCAGGAGAAACGGTCCCGGCCTGCCACGGGGTCCTGGTAGAAGAGTGCAGAACGCTACAAAAGCAGTAACCGGCAGATGGAATGTGGGGGGGCGGGGGAGCATCTGGGAAGGGCCCTCTGAGGACAGGAGATTTAAGCCGAGTTGAGGTTTGAGGAATGGATTAGCCAGGCAAAACGTGGGTTGGGGAGCTGGGGAAAGAAGGTTTTCAGGCTCAAGGAAGTAGGAAAGAGGCTTTGCAGTGGTCAGGAGCTCAGGGAGGCACTGTGGACAGCAGAGGGGCAGGGGAACAGGTGCTGGGACCCTGTGCGCTGAAGCAGGGAGCGGCAACGGTGGGCAAGCTCAGAAGCCCTTCCACACATTCATTCGACAAACACTGCTGGGCACCCACAGTGCCAGGCACCGTGCCAGGACTTACAGGCCACTCTAAGACTGTGGCTCTGGATCCCAGAAGCAGGGGATCACCCCAACAGCTGTAGGCTGCCCAGGCCAGAGGAAAAGGAGAGACCAGCCACGAGGCTTCAAAGTCTAGAATTAAGAGCAACTGGCATCTGATAGGATGTGGGCAGAGAGAGAGAGACGTTCACGAATGGCCTGGGTGTCAGGCCTTACAGCTGGGAGGCCGGAAACCATCCTCATTCCAGACCCGGGGAGGGGACAGACCACAGTGGTGAAGGGAAGGAGAGCGCCCTTTGGGATGTTAACGTCCACATGGCTCAGAGCCCAGAGCCCCCATCTGGCGGGCGAGGCCAGGCAGTGAGGCGTTTACATCAACTGGCACCAACCACAAACAAGACAGGCAAACACCAGCCAAGCCCCACTGGATGAGAACTTTGAGCTCCCAAGGACTGGGAAATAAAACCACTGAACCAAGCTTATTATGAAATCAATCTCTGCGAAAATGGGACAGGCTAGGTGTTTAACAAAGTATCGCTCGCTCTCATTTTTTTCTGAACAGCTGGCAGCGATTATATTAAGTTTCCATTTCAAATGGATTTCCTGCCAGTTACACATTTGTCTCCTCCCCTTCTGTACAACATGGGAAATAACACGGGAGAAGCGCAGGGCTAGGAAGAGAGAGAGTACAACAGCCAGGTAGGACATGTGTGAGTGTGCGTACACCAGGGCTGCAAGCATCTTCACTCACTGCCGAAAGCAAAACCCCACGTGCAGTCTAATTTCAGGGCTCCACCTAATTACCAAACGTCACACTTCTAAAGAGAGTGGAGGCTGCACAGAGCTCAAGCTGGCAGGATCCTTAAATACTCTCTCAGGCACTAAAAGGAGGCATCAGCTGCATGTCTGGGCTTTGAGAGAGTCATACCGTAAGTGCAGGCACACTGATGCTTTTGGAAGAGATTATGAATCACACCCTGCCTTGGAACAGTGCACAGAGGGACCCTGAGCAGGCCATGAAGCCACAATGCAATGCAGTTCACTTTTCAACCTTTGTAGTTTAAGTGGAAAACCTAACGCTTCTCACAAAAGTGCCTGATTTAAATGTTCTCACTTGAAAAAAAAATAATGATTTAAAAAGGAAATAAGACTCCCATTTATTTGCAAACCACAGTACGGGCTGCTGGGTGAGCCCTGTGCCCGAGCACCTGGGAGCCAGCTCTGGACTGGGCAGCCACCTGCGGGCGGAGAGGGGAGGCGCCAGGTGTCCTCAGCCTCTGATGTGGTTTCCACCCTGCGCCCTTTTCTGAAGACACACATCCTACAGCCCAGAGAACTCGAGGGCTGGAGGGTTTAAGGCAAGGCTGGATTTCATTTCTATGTTGAAATTCTTAAGAACAGAACAGTGTGCCGGGCGCGGTGGCTCACGCCTGTAATCCCAGCACTTTGGGAGGCCGAGGCAGGCGGATCACGAGGTCAGGAGATCGAGACCATCCTGGCTAACACGGTGAAACCCCGTCTCTACTAAAAATACAAAAAAATTAGCCGGGTATGGCGGCGGGCGCCTGTAGTCCCAACTACTCAGGAGGCTGAGGCAGGAGAATGGCGTGAACCCGGGAGGCGGAGCTTGCAGTGAACCGAGATTGCGTCGCTTCACTCCAGCCTGGGCGACAGAGTGAGACTCCCGTCAAAAAAAAAAAAAAAAAAAAAAAAAAAAAAGAACGGAATAGTGGGCCTGGCGCGGTGGCTCACGCCTGTAATCCCAGCACTTTGGGAGGCCAAGGTGGGCGGATTATTTGAGGTCAGGAGTTCGAGACCAGCCTGACCAACATGGTGAAACCCCATCTCTAGTAAAAATACAAAAATTAGCCAGGTGTGGTGGCGCCTGCCTGTAATCCCAGCTACTCAGGAGGCTGAGGCAGGAGACTCGCTTGAACCCAGGAGGCGGAGGTTGCAGTGAGCTGATATCGCGCCACCGCACTCCAGCCTGGGTGACAGAGCGAGACTCCGTCTCAAATAAAAAAACCACAACATAACAATGGTCCTCAGCTTTACAAACACCTCCCTTAGCTGACAGGAAGGCCAGGATGTCAAGCGGTGGCCAAAGAGAACGCATCACAGCAGCCCAGGCCTGCTAGGGGTGTCTCTGCTGGAGGAGGCGTGGCCACCGTGTGTCCATCCAGACCTGATAGGGCGTGGCCATTGGAAGAGGCGTGGCCGCTGCGAGTCCACTTTGGCCCCGGAGAGTAACGGGACAGCGGAGGGGTCAGTTCCCGCCTTGCACGTAACAGGCGGCGAAAACCGGGCCCCCAGCCCGACGCCGGACCCTTGCCTCCTGGGCCCACCGACGGCCTCCACTAAGGCCCGCTCCCGCCCGCGACGTGGGGGACAGCCGAGGCCACTTCCCGGGCGAGCCACCCCAACCCAAAGCGGCACGTCGCGGGACAGCACAGCCTGCAACAAGCGCGCAAAGCTCCCCAGCGGGGCCGCAGCAAGGGCAGGCCTGGGAGTCCCTCGCGCTGCTCAAGGCCGCTAACCGGCGCTCAGAAACCAGCGCTCTGCGGCACTGGAGAAAGCACTTCCCGCCCTCCTGCAGGCTCTTAGCCAGGGGATGCAAGGGGAGGCGCCCCTCACAGACGCCCCGCCCGCCGCCCTCAAACATGGCGGACACAGGCGCACCAAGGGAAGAGCCCCTCACAAACATGGCCATCCGCCCCTCTCATACATGGCGCCAAAGAGGCTTCAAGGGAAGCACCCCTCACGAACATGGTTGCCTGCCCCTCTCAAACATAGCGGCCACAGGCGCACCAAGAGAAGCGCCCCTTACAAACATGGCCGTCTGCCCCTCTCAAACATGGTGGCCAAAGAGGCTTCAAGGGAAGCGCCCCTCAAGAACATGGTTGCTCGACCCTCAAAAACATAGTTACTCACCCCGCTCAAACATGGCGGCCACAAGTGCACCAAGGGAAGCGCCGTTCACGAACATGGCCGTCCGCCCCTTTCAAATATGGCGAACACAGAAGCTACAAAAAAAGCAACCCCCGCAAACATAACCTCTCAGGCCTGCCACGGGCGTGGGAAACATAGCGGCTACAGGGGTGCCAAGGGACGCGCCCTCCTGAACATGGGCGGCCACAGGCCGACTTCCTGCTCCAGTGTCCCACCACAGGCCCGAGGCCTGTGAGCTTCGCCCGCCGCTTACGTAAGAGCCAACACTGTGGGGGTCACATGACGAGGGCGCTGCACTGTGATTAGCTGCGCTGACGTCGGACGCCGCCGCGGCGCGCTCTGCAGACTCCGGGTCGCCGCTCCGCCGGGACGCGTTGGGCCGGGGCGCGCGGTGCTTGGCTGCGGTGCTGACACTCATGAGGAGCCGGAAGGTGAGGGCTAGGTCCCGGCAGCAGGGTCCACCTGCTGTCTGGAGAGCCGGGGCAGGGTCACGGGGTGCCTGTGGCCTGGGAGCGGCCTCTGCTTGGGCCTCGCCCCCGGGAGGAGTGGGGGGCTCCAGGCCACGCTACCAGGAGAAGGAGGGCTCCCAGGTCACGCCCCTGTGAAAAGGGGGGCTCCGGGCCACGCCCCCGGGAGAAGGGGAGCTCCCAGGCCACGCCCCCAGGAGAAGGGGAGTTCCCAGGCCACGCCCCCGGGAGAATGGGGGCTCCGGAGCACGGCCTCGGGAGAAGTGGAGCTCACAGGTGTTCACGTCTCCGGGAGAAGGGGGCTCCCAGGTTACCCCCCCAGCAGAAGGGGGGCTCTGGGCCACATACCCGGGAGAAGGGGAGCTCCCAGGCCATGCCCCCGGGAGAAGGGGGGCTCCGGTCCACGCCCTCGGGAGAAGTGGAGCTCACAGTTCACGTCCTGGGGAGAAGGGGGCTCCCAGGTCACACTCCCTTGAAGGGAGGTTTCAGGCCACTTTCCTAGGAAGGTGGGGCACCCTCTCCAGAACTGGTTTCAACTCCTGGTAGTGCTGGATGCTGCAGAGCTGAGTTTGTGCCCCTGAACTGCTGCCACTCCAATGGAGGTCACACAGCAAGTGACCTCAGCTTGGCCCAATCTACTTAATGTGCTAAAAGTGGGGTGATGAGGGATCCACCAAGAGGGTGGTGAGGATTGAAGGGGGTGCCAGTGTCTGGCAAGGGGCAAGTGCTCACTGCGTGGGTGTGACAGTTAAGGCGAAGGACCCTTTTCACAGTGGACCTGGCGCGGGTCCAGGTCCACTTGGGAGGCTCTGAGCTGCATGGAGGATCTCCTGGTTTGTTCAGATGGAGTGGTCACTTGTGAATTCCAACTCCTTTTACTATTTTTATCTTTGAACCAAAACGTGTCTCCTGTAGGCGCATATACTTGGATCTTTTTTAAAATCCAGTCTGGTAGTTTCTGCCTTTTGATTGAATTGTTTAGCCTGTGCACATTTAATATTATTGATATACTGTAGTTAGGTTTACATATGCCATTTTCCTTTTTCTTTTCTTTATACAAGTCTGTCTTTTTCTTCCCCTGTTCCTTCAAGTGGATTAAAATGAATATTTCCTAATGTAACATTTTAATTTAATGATTGTTTTTCACGATGTTTTTTGGGTTTTTTCCAGTGCTTGCTCTATGTTTTACCATACACATCTTAATCTTCATAGTCTCCATATACATCTTAAGCTTCAGATTTGTACTAGGTTAATTCCAGGTGATACGGACGTGTTACTCTTATATGGTTATTTTTGTGGTATTTTGTTATATGTATTACATCTGATAATGTTACAAACTCAATAATACAGTGTTATCATTATTACTTTTTGTCTGTGGTCATTTCCTTAGCCAGTAAGGCTTTGCTTTCACCCACTTTCTTTGTTTTGTTATTGGCAAATATAGTACATGTCTGTATATATTATGTACATATTGTATACAATTGCTTTTTAAATTAAGAGAAGGAGGTAGAGGAATAGGCATTTAAACTATCTTTATAAGAACATAATTACCTTTACTGGTGCTGTTTTTGTGTGTGTGTGGTTTTGAATTACTGTCTGGGGTCACTTGCTTTCATCCTGATGAACGTCTTTTAGTATTTCTTGTAAAGTGAGTTTTTTTTCTTGTTTTTTTTTTTTTTTGCTTTGAGACCAGAGTCTCACTCTGTTGCCCAGGCTGGAGTGCAGAGGTGTGATCTCAGCCCACTGAAACCTCTGCCTCCCAGGTTCAAGTGATTCTCACCTCAGCCTCTGGAACGGCTGGGATTACAGGAGCCTGCCACTACGCCCAGCTAATTTTTGTATTTTTACTGGAGTCAGGGTTTCACCATGTTGGCCAGGCTGGTCTAAAACTCCTGACCTCAGATGATCACCACCTCGGCCTCCCGAAGTGGTGGGATTACAGGCATAAGCCACCATGCCCAGCCCATTTTTGAAGTATAGCTTTGCTGGATATAGGATTCTTGGTTGACAGGTTTGTTTGAGCACGTTGAATATGTTTGAATATTCTCCATTGTTTCAGTCAGTTCATTTATTGAGGTTCCCTTCTAAGTGGCTTTCTTCTTGAGGCTTTCAAGATTTTGTTCTCTTTCAAGATTTTGCCTTTGATCTTTGTATATTTTACAGTGATGTGTCTGTGGATCTCTTTGCATGTATCCTATTTGGAGTTCTGTTCATTAAGATTCCTGGATATGGGGCCAGGCGCGGTGGCTCACACCTGTAATCCCAGCACTTTGGGAGGCTGAGCCGGGCGGATCACAAGATCAGGAGGTTGATACCATCCTGGCTAACACGGTGAAACCCCATCTCTACTAAAAATACAAAAAAATTAGCGGGGTATGGTGGCAGGTGACTGTAGTCCCAGCTACTTGGGAGGCTGAGGCAGGAGAATGGCATGAACCCAGGAGGCGGAGCTTGCAGTGAGCCAAGATTGCGCCACTGTACTCCAGCCTGGGCGACAGAGTGAGACTCCGTCTCAAAAAAAAAAAAAAAAAAAAAGATTCCTGGATATGTAGGTTAATGTTTTTCTATAAATTTGAGAAGTTCTCAGCCATTATTTCTTCAAATATTTTTTCTGCTCCTTGCTCTCTGCATTCCTGGTGGTTCTTATTACGTGTATGTTAGTGCACTTAATGATGTCCATCATTTCTCTGTGGCTTGCTTTATTTTTCTTCATTCTTTTTTTCTCTGTGTTCTTCAGCATGCATAATCTATCGATCTGTCTTCAAGTTTGCTTATCCTGCCAGTTCAGTTCTACTATTGAGCCCTTTTAGTGAATTTTGTTATTTCAGGTTTTGTACTTTTCTACTCCAGAATTTCCATTTGGTTTTTAAGTAATTTCTCTTTATTGATAGTCTCTTTGATGCAACGTTATCTTATCTTTTTTCTTTATTCATGATCTTGATATTGTTTATCATGGTTACCTTGGTCCTTTATATGTGTATAAATCCAACATCTGGTCACTCTCACAGACAGCTTCTGTGGCCTGCTTTTATTCCAGTGTATGAGTCTACTTTTCTTTTTCTTTGAGTGCTTCATAATTTTTTGTTGGAATTATGCCTTCATAATTTTTTTTGACATTTTAGATAATACATTTTAGCAATTCTGGGTACTGTCCCCAACCCTGGGGCTTGTCGTTGTTAATATGCTTATTTGTTTAGCAACTGGGTAGATTGTTTTCATAAAGTATATTTCCCCTGCCACAGTGTTCAGCCTCTGATGTTGCTGGTGGGGGGTGGCACCCAGCTTTGGGTGTGCCCACAGCCACTCTGGATGACAGTGGTTTTAGTGAGGTCCTTTTCCTCTTTCCCTGACCACATCCAGCTGTTAAACTTCCCTAATGCCAGGTTATTGTGCTGTTCTCAGCAACAGCCTGGGCATAAGTTGCTCTACAAACTAATCCAATCAAATTGTGGCTTCTTCGAAGGGATACTTTCTAAGGTCAGTGTTTGATTAGTTTGTTCTATGCCCAAGAGGCCTCCTCCCAGCCGTGTTAGTCTCTGGTTCTCTCCTGCTAACTAGTTGGCCTACAATTTGACTTATTGCTTAATTCTCCACTGCCACCACCCCCTTCATCACAGCCTCCACTGTTCTTGAACAGCTCACTTAGGCTTGAACTTCTTCACATTCCGTTGCAGTGAATTTGGTGCCTTTGGGCAGACTTAAGAGCTGTCTGTTTAGTTGCCTGCCTCTCACCCCAGGCAGAGCCTCTGAGCCAGGGGCCTGCAGCTGAGGACAGTAATAGGCTCCTCTCTGAATGGGGGCTGGGGGAACTAGCAGCCTGAGATCCTCCAAATTTGCCTTCCCCAGCCTGGAACCGCCTCATATCTAGGACAGGGTTGATGGGGCCCCAGTCTTCTTGGTTCACTGGGTGGAGCCTCTTGTAGAGGCTCAAACCCTACTTGTAGAATGGAGCCAAGGTGAAGCCTTCATTCTACAAATAGTGTCTGAGCAGAAAGGAGGGCCCCTCTTCTCAATCCTACTCACTCAGGACCTAGTCTCAGCCACAGGTGGGATGAGAGCAGAAAGGGAAGCATTGCTGTCCTGCCTCTCCTGGGAAGAAACCCCGCTGCCTGGGAGCTGGGGAGGTGGCCCTGTGTTCTTGGTTGCAGCAGGACGCAGCTCAAATGCCACAGGCTCTCCATGTCCTTACCAAATGTATGTAGGTGTTCTGGAGCAAGTGTTTCTTCATTTGCTGGGTGCCCATAGGACCATTTCCAAAGACTCTCTAAATGGCTGTTTTGAGACTGCTCATCACTTTCTCTGAGTAGAAGGTCAGTGAAGCTCCTCAAGCCGTCATGTTGAAGTCAGTCTCGGCCAGCCCTTTTGGAGAACCATGTTTGTGCTTCTGACATACCAGTTATTAAACAATCTACTGGAATGAGGAGAATCTCAATGATGAGAAAGTCTTTCCTTTTTTGGACTGTGGGAGCAGTCCAAGCTGCTCAGCTGCAGAGCAGGAATCTGCAAGTGAGAATGTGACCAGTTCTTGACATTTTGGAGTTGACACCTTGGAGGTGGTTAATCCATGATGAAACTGAAGCTAAGCTGCTCTCATATTTTGACTCCTGTCAATCCGGAGTGGACAGCAAATGGCCTGCTCAGGTGTCTGTAACAGCCAGCGCTTGCAGGCCCACCAGATCCTCACGTGTCTGTAACAGCCAATGCTTCCAGGCCCACCAGATCATCTGGCTTTTCTCTGCAGAAGGGGCCGAAAGGTCTACCTGATGAACCTGTTGCACGTGAAAAGTTCAGAACCACTGCTGCCAAGATGCTGACAGAAGCCTTGAGAAGCACCTGCTGCGGGAAAAGACCTGCAGGCATAGAACACAGAGCGGGTGACAGCTTCTTCAGTTCAGTCCCCACCTCAGGCAGCTTTTGGGGGTCATATCTAGGGTGAGCTGTGGTGATGGAACAGAGATTTGGAGGCCAGGCATCACTTGTATAACCTCATAAGCTCCTTACCCAAGTTGTCCTCATCTGAAATGGGTGTGCCACTCCTTTAAAGCTGCTCAGGCACCAAGCCGGGCTCCCCACACAGCATTTTTGCAGAGCAGCAAAGCGCCCAGAGGAGGGCTCACAGCAGGGAGGAGAGGAGGGGCAGTGGCTTTCTAGGACAGAGATGTCTTTTCCCTACGAGGCACATGATGGCGTTTTAGGGAGATGGGCTTGTTTAAGATCCAGTGGGAGGATTTTGATGAAAGATGTTTATGGCAACTCATAGCAAGTTCTGTAACCTCTGTTGCCTCAGTCTCCTTGGTGTAACTGTGACCATGACGTCTGCCAGGGCTCTCAGCAAAGCCCTGCCCTTGTGAGAGGATGGAGGCCCAGCCCCCGGTGTGCCGTGGTAGCAGGCACTTCACCCAGCCTGTGGGCACCTAGTGTGTCCTGTGTACAGCGGGCGGATGTCCTGGCCTCTGGTGGGCTGCTGCCTGCTCTTCTCCCTCCTGTTTCATATGCACACTCTGACCGCCACAGTATCACAGGACCTTGGAGCTGCCACCCCACAGGGCTTCTGGAGCTGTCTTGGGCTACGGTGTGCATGGCAGAGACAGATTTTTTTTTCTTTTTTTTTTTTTTTTTTTTTTGAGATAAGAGTCTTGTTCTGTCGCCCAGGCTGGAGTGCAGTGGCGCAATCGCAGCTCACTGCAAGCTCTGCCTCCTGGGTTCACGCCATTCTCCTGCCTCAGCCTCCCAAGTAGCTGGGACTACAGGCGCCCGCCACCACGCCCAGCTAATTTTTTGTATTTTTAGTAGAGACGAGGTTTCACTGTGTTAGCCAGGATGGTTTCAATCTCCTGACTTCGTGATCCACCCACCTCGGCCTCCCAAAGTGCTGGGATTACAGGCGTGAGCCACCACGCCCAGCCGAGACAGATTATTTCTATGTTTTACTTTTTGTTTTTTTCTTTTTTTATTTCTCTTACCTGCTGTTGGGCAGGGCAGTCTTCTTCCGTCCCCTTCTGGGTTCCAGTTCTAGGGCCTGTTGGCAGCAGCTCTTGAGCCTTTCCTGGCCATGTCAACCTGCATTGCTCCTGTTTGTTGCTTCTGCTCCTCACACTCATTCCTTTCGAGTTTTCTAAGTGCAGTGTGGTATTCTGGACTGGATTCTGGAACAGAAAAACAGTTCATGGAGAAACTGATAAAATACAAATAAAATCTATAGTTTAGTGAAGAGTACCGTAATGTCGCTAATTTCTTAATGTTGACAATGTCCTGTAGTTGTTTAACATTAGTGGAAGCTGAGTGAAGGCTACATGGCAACTCCCTGTACTATTTTATTATTATTATTTTTTCAGAGACACAGTCTCACTCTTATCACCCAGGTGGAGTGCAGTGGTGCAGTCATAGCTCACTGCAGCCTCAAACTCCTGGGATCAAGCGATCCTCTCCCCTCAGCCTCCCACATTGCTGGGACTACAGGTGCACACCATCACACCTGGCTAATTTTTTAAAAATTTTTTTAAAGATGGGATCTCACTGTATTGCCCAGGCTGGTCTTGAACTTCTGGGCTCAAGCGATCCTCCTATCTCAGCTTCTCAAGTAGCTGGGATTACAGGTGTGAGCTATCACACCAGTTTCTTTGTACTATTTTTTGCAACTTTTCTGAATACCGAAAATTATTCCTAGTTATTTTAAATGTTGTGTCTTTAATTAATTTCTTTCTTGTTATTAGAAGAGTTTGCTTTGCATTCAGGATAGAAGACAGGTGGACCAGTTTGTTAATATTAAGATTTGTGAGACAGTTGCTAGCTGCATTCAACTAATAGAATAGGACCCTAATTTGAGGGAGAGAAACTTTGGTTTCCTCATGTTACCTTTTTTTAAGAACTTTGACAACGTATGAAAGTTGGAGATCCTTCTAAGGAAGGGCATGTGCTGCTTATTCTAAACACTTTGAAGTTGACTTAATTTCCACTAATGGACAAACGGTGGCTACTAGAAATATACAAGATAAGGGGGACAGATTGTCCCAAGCCTCCAAGATCGTGGAAGTAGTAGATCCTGTATCCTAAACCCAGGCACAATTTTGTTTGGATTTACACATTCAGGCCACAGCTGTCTCCACAAAGATGATAAAATCCCGGGAGCGGGAGGGGCTGTCTTCGGGTGTTCTTTAGGTGGGAAATTCTCGTCTGCACGTTCATGCTCCCTTCCTGAGAGCGCTCTCTGAGTGGCTCTCGGTCTGTCTAGCTCACAGGTGCAGTGCGGTCTTCGGCGCGCTTAAAAGCACGAAGTTGTTCGGCAGCCAGGTTGGCCTCTGCCCAGGAAGTCGCTGGTTCCACGTCTGCCAAGACAGCATGTCTGGTGAGCCCTGTTACCATGGAGAACGCCAAGATCCTGACTCGGGGGTCCATTTTTATACAAAATCGCCACTCCAAGATGTGTTGCTTTAGAAAAATATCGAATGTTACTTGTCTGCCAGAGGGGGACTATTTCAGATGAAAAGGTGACAGCACTGTAATTGCCTTCAGAGAAAGACACACTCGGCAGGCCGGGGCTGGCTCTCCTAGCACCTGCCCACCCGTGTGTGTGTCTAGACCCGGGCCCTGATCCTAGCACCTGCCCACCCGTGTGTGTGTCTAGAGCAGGCTCTGAGGCCACTTGTGCTCATCACTCTGCTCTTAGTGTGCTATCGAGTCATGTTGGCCCATTGCCGTGCAGCCTCACCGCCAGAGGCTTGAAGAGAAAGGCAGAGTGGGTGGGGAAAGGAATCTCGTGCCATCTGCCGTTCACCCTAGCCCAGCCATCGATTCCAAGGAGTGAGTTCCTGAACTTACCGGTGAAGTAGAGCCGCTTCCTGGAGCCCACAGCTGAGGGGTTGGGACTTGGCCATATGCCAGCATGTAGCACAGAGCTTTGCTCATAAAGAGGTGCTTGGTAAAATTTTGTCGAAGTCAGTTTAACAAATATTTCTTGAGCACCTACTGTGTGCCAGGCACTAATCAGTGAATAAAGCAAAGACCCCTGCCTTCACAGAGCTTATGCCCTAGCAGAAATGAATGAAAGCTGGATTCTTTTACTGTAATTGTATAATATATAAATATATGCTTCAGAATTCACCTCAGGAGCTGTAACACCACTAGGGAAAACTGAAAGTGTAGGAGTGATGTGGGGTGTGTCTAGATTCAGTCTCACTTGTATTTTGTCCCTTGGTGGCAAAACAGTGAAATGGCGATCTGTGAAAGTTGTGGTCACAGCATCTTTATCATTTCAGATGTGAGAAGAAATACTAGCCTGTGGATTGAGGCCTGTTTTATTTGCTAGATGTGTCTGGTTCCCCTTACATTTTTTTTCTTGACAGAGTTCCTCATCCCACAAAGCCACGGACAGGCGAATGTCCAAGAAGTTCAAATGTGACAAAGGACATCTTGTAAAGTCAGAATTACAGAAGCTTGTCCCTAAGAATGACAGTGCTTCTTTGCCAAAAGTGACACCTGAGACCTCTTGTGAAAATGAGTTTACTGAAGGCAGTGCCTTGCTTCCAGGCAGCAAGGCTGGCGTTTCTGTGCAGCAGGGGGCTGCAAGTCTTCCCCTCAGTGGCTGCAGAGTTGTGAGTGACTCTCGCTTAGCAAAGACTAAAGATGGCCTGTCTGTGCCGAAACACAGTGCCGGGTCCGGAGCAGAAGAATCCAACAGCAGCTCTACTGTGCAGAAGCAGAATGAGCCAGGGCTAGAGACAGAGGACGTGCAGAAGCCACCACTTCAGATGGACAACAGCATCTTTCTAGATGACGACAGCAATCAGCCAATGCCCGTGAGCCGGTTCTTTGGAAACGTTGAGCTCATGCAGGTAAGAGCGGCGCCTTCCTCCTCCCGTGGGTACTCAGGCAGCAGCTGCACATTCAGGTCACACACTCACCACTCAGTGCAGGTAAATAATGCCTCGACACAACATTAAACATAAATTAATCATTTTAACCCACGAAGAGAAAATGAAACCGTTGGCTAATTGGGGGCCTTCCCTCCATCTCCCGAGCTGAGAATCACTGCCATCGGGAAAGACAGCGGCGGGAGGGGGTCCCTCCCGCAGCCACAGGTGTGTTTCTGTGAAATCAGGTTTGTGGATTTTTTGAACATCTACCCCACGCTTGCTGTTGCTTTCTTTTGTTTTGAACCCAGCATCCTTCCTTCTCTTTACTCGATTAGCCCAGTAGGGAGGACGCTCTCATCTAGAGGCGAGTGCTGGGACTCAGGCATTTTCACGTGTCTAAAAGGGAAGAGCGCTCTGTGAGCCCCAGAGCTGCTGGATGGGGCGCATTGCAAATGCAGGTGCAGATATGTATTGCTCATGACTGAAGTCATGTTTTCTTCTCCTCTAAGGACCTCCCTCCTGCGTCTTCATGTTGTCCTTCAATGAGCAGACGAGAGTTCAGAAAAATGCATTTCAGAGCCAAAGATGATGATGATGACGATGAAGATGATGATGCAGAAATGTAGAGGCCATACAAAATGATGTCCTTGAGTATTTAGTACCATTAACAATTTGGCAATTTAGCACATTACAAGATTTATATAAAATGTATCTCCAAGAGAATGTCTTAATCAAACTTCAGAACTGACCCATCAAAGTCAATAGTGCAAAGCACCCAGTACCTGTGGAGGATGTACTCATGGGAACTAAAATTCAAACCGTCTTTGAGGTTGCAAAGCTGCTGTACTGTGCCAATGTCCTTTCTTTTTTTTTTTTTTTTTTCCTTGGAGACAGAGTTTCTCTCTTGTCACCCAGGCTGGAGTGCAATGGCGCAATCTCGGCTCACTACAACCTCCACTTCCTGGGTTCAAGTGATTCTCCTGCCTCAGCCTCCTGAGTAGCTGGGATTACAGGCGTGCGCCACCATGCCCAGCTAGTTTTTGTATTATTAGTAGACATGGGGTTTCTCCATGTTGGCCAGGCTGGTCTCAAACTCCTGACCTCTTGATCCGCCCGCCTCAGCCTCCCAAAGTGCTGGGATTACAGGCGTGAGCCACCATGCCTGGCCAGTGTCCTTTCTTATACACGTATATACATGATGATGGCTTGAGTCAGCTGCAGGGCAGTGGGCTTAATGAGAGGGATCTTTGTAAAGACAGCTCTTCACTTCAGCTCAGTAGCTTTGGTCATAGGCAAGTTTGTTTTCCATTATCATAATTTGATCATTCTTGTGATGAATTCAATGCTAGTTCTTAAAGAACTCTTTTATTTCTGTATGCGGAGCTAATGTTTACCTTGGAAATTTTGCAAAATACATGTAAGGAAGAAATAAAATATATTTTGAAAATATTTTGAAAGCAGTCGTATGTTGCTAAAACCAGATTCCTTTCTCAGTGCCTGGGAGCCGAGTGGAGGAAACACATCCTGCCTCAGTCTCTTGCTCCCAAGTGCTCGTGAGGGAGGGTCCATCTTTTTTTTTTCTTTTTTTTTTTTTCTGAGACTGAGTCTTACTCTGTTGCCCAGGCTGGAGTGCAGTGGCACAATCTCGGCTCACTGCAACCTCTGCCTCCCAGGTTCAAGCGATTCTCCAGCCTCAGCCTCCCAAGTAGCTGGGATTACAGGCATGTACCACCATGCATGGCTAATTTTTCATATTTTTAGTAGAGACGGGGTTTCACCATGTTGGCCAGGTTGCTCTCAATCTCATGACCTCAGGTGATCCACCTGCGTCGGCCTCCCACAGTGCCGGGATGACAGGCGTGAGCCACCACACCCGGCACGGGTCCATCTTTTAGACCCGTTAACCACTGAGGCCGGGACAGGGCCTCTTCCCTTCTCTCAAGTGTACTTCCGCTCCCACTTGTCTGCCGCAGAAGTGTCGGGCTTTCCTATCCTGTGTGGTGGAGATGGTCAGCCGTCCAGCAAAGGCCATGCTGTCCTTCAGGCCATAGAGAGGTCCGTGTGCAGCTGCCTGACAAGAACTGCACTCCCCAGCCCCAGCGGCATCAGGGAGCACCTTACCGCGTGTTCTCGCCCAGGGCGGTGAAGACAAGCCATTGGGAGTGCTCTCTCCATGGCCTCTTCCTGCCGCCACCTGCACATAGAAGCCAAGTGGACCAACCAGGAGCAAGCTGGGGTCCCCGGGTGACCAAGGACAAGGAGAAGTTGCCTGCGATGTGGGAAGACTGTGTGGGCCTTTTCATGAGGGAGCAAGTGAGTCTTGCTGGTTTTGAGCTTTTATACGTTTCTGGTTTAATTACAAGAGCAGCTAGAATTAACCCTGTGAAAATGTCCTATGAAGCACAGGAAGGATTTTCCGTAACAGATAAATTGGAAGCAAAATATAGTTGAGGCGCCCTGTAAGAAGTGTTTCCGCTCTTTACTATTCAAACACTGTCCTCCCTGAAGGTGTCATTCTCCACTTCTAATGTGATCCTTTTCTCATGAGCTGTGACTTTCACCTGCTTTGAATAACTTTGTGATTTATTGATCAACAAACTATAATTTGGAAATGTGGCTTATAAAGTCATTTTATGATAGCTAGGGAAAATAATTTACAACTTTTGCTGGGCGCAGTGGCTCACACCTGTAATCTCAATATTTTGGGAGGCTGAGGCAGGCAGATCACTTGAGGTCAGGAGTTCGAGAACAGCCTGGCCAACATGGTGAAACCCCGTCTCTACTAAAAATACAAAAATTAGCCAGGTGTGGTGGTGGGCGCCTATAATCCCAGCTACCTGGGAGGCTAAGGCAGGGGAATCACTTGAACCCAGGAAGCGGAGGTTGCAGTGAGCTGAGATCACGCCATTGCACTCCAGCCTGGGCAACAGAGCGAGACTCTGCCTCTAAATAAATAAAGTACAACTTTAGATTGCTGCATGAATAACTATTAATAACAGCACCTGGCCGGGCACGGTGGCTCACGCCTGTAATCCCAGCACTTTGGGAGGCTGAGGCAGGTGGCGGGTGGATCATGAGGTCAGGAGATCGAGACCATCCTGGTTAACACAGTGAAACCCCATCTCTACTAAAAATACAAAAAAAAAAACTTAGCTGGGCGTGGTGGCAGGCGCCTGTAGTCCCAGTTACTCGGGAGGCTGAGGCAGAAGAATGGCGTGAACCCGGGAGGCAGAGCTTGCAGTGAGCCAAGGTCATGCCACTGCACTCCAGTCTGGGCAACAGAGTGAGACTCTGTCTCAAAAAATTTAAAAAAAAAAATTAAAAAAGAAATAACAGCACCTATCTTGATAAGAATTTTGCCATCCTCTAAGCAGACTTCAGTGAGGTGCACTGTCCCGAATTATGATACACCTGCAGAGGAGACGCAGCATGCAGAGTGGAAAGTGCGTGTGTTCCTGGGGCCACCCCTATTCACTCACAGTTGTTAACCTGCACTAACAAGCACCCTCAGGTAGAAACACTTCCTAGTCTACATGTGGACTGTAGCCTGCACAGACCTAGGGGGACTGAACAAAGGGGGGCGAATGAGGGAATAAAAGATAAGATACAAAACAGTATATTTGTGCTCATGCACAGCCCCTGGCGCAGGCCAACTGTGGCTCTGTCTACAGTGCGCTTCGTCCCGCGCTGCAGGAAGGCCGTGTCTTGTGGTCGTGTTTGCTGCAGCTTTGCCGTCTGGATGGAGCCTCGCACTGAGCTGGTTGAGGCCGTCTGCAGGCCTTTACTGGGCTCTTCCCTTGGAAGCTTCTTAAGGATGCCAGGACCTCACAGGAGGTGACCCTCAGCCCCACAGATCACAGAATTCCACACTCTTAGCTCCTAGAACTTTTCTCCCTCTTGTGTGAGAATGGACAGACCACATGCTCTTTGTTGCAGAGGTTCAGCCACTTTTCCTAACCTGAGACTCTGGGTGACATAACTCCTGATAGGTGATAGCTCTTTGTAACAATCACCAGCACCTTGCCCAGCCAAGGGCCCGAAAGCAAGAAAAAAATGACCAAAACACCATGTCACAGCCAGGAGAGCCTCGCACGCTTCACACACAGCTCAACAAGCCTGGGTTTCCAGTGTCTCACCTCCTGCAGAAATGAAGCCTCAAGTCAGAAAGGGTGAGGAGGGGCACGGACGAGGCCCAACAGCAGCAGGATGGCACAGAAGGCCTGAGGGACACAAAACCTTCTAGGCCTAGTCGTAGGCAGTGGGCAGCACCGTGGAGCCACGTGGTAGAGGGATAGCCTCCCTGTGTGTCCAGGGCAAGGTGGCACAGCATGCCTGGACCGCTGAGAAGGAAGGACTTCCCTCAAGAATGTGTCTTGCGCCAGGTGCAGGGGCTCACGCCTGTAATCCCAGCACTTCAGGAGGCCAGGGTGGGTGGATCGCCTGAGCCCAGGAGTTTGAGACCAACCTGGACAACATAGTGAGACCATCTCTACAAACATAAAAATAAATTAGCTAGGCATGGTGGCACACGCCTGGGGTCTCAGTTATTCCAGAGGCTGAGGCAGGAGAATCACTTAAACCCAGGAGTTCAAGGCTGCAGTGAGCTGAGATCACACCACTGCACTCCAGCCTGGATGACAGAACAAGACCCTGTCTTAAAAAACAAACAGACAACGAAAGAATGTGTCTCTGAAAAAGGCCCACATCTATGGCTGGAAAACAGAGCAGCTCGTCTCCTGAGGCTGGAGCAGTGGAGCTGGAAGGGCCTCACAGCTGTCCAGGCCAGGCTCCTTGCTGCACAGGTGGGATCTGCTGGCTCCAGAGAGTTCTTCAGACCCTGCAAGAGGGATCTGAGAAGAGGAACCAGGCCCCCCGGTTCCCAGGCCCTGACTCTCCCACTGTTTGTCCTTCCCTGATCAGAGCAGATAAACATCACCATACCATAGATGGCGCTTCTAGAAATTCCCCACACAGGACTGGGTAATTCTAAGGTATTGCTTTAGCTCTGTGAAGAAAGTGTAACAACTGAAGTCAACTTGTAAAACATCACAGACTCCTTATTTTTATCCTTATTTTCGGCATCCTCAATGAGTGCAAACTTTTTTGACATGTCTACTTTTGAAAAATCTTTATTGCTTTTCCTGATTGTACAACAAATGTAAAAATTCAATTACAAAATGACTTAATTTAAAAAGTACATTTTAACGTGTTATAAAATAAATGCCCATTTCAAAAAATTCAAGTATCAGAAAATACATAACATAGAAAATGAGCCTTCTGTAATCCAGCCCTGCCCCCGTATGCCCCAGGATTACTGCTGTTCAGATCCACGTGTTTCCTTCCAGACTGTCTCTGTGCACCCACCGCCCACACGGCTGACATGAGCTCCATGTGATCTGAGATGATAGTAACACTGATCATCGAAGCAGGGTTCAGCTGCCGGTGCCCTGAACAGCTTCCAGTTTCTACACAGAAACACTTTCCTCATAAAAGCTTGAAACTGCGACACAGTTTTGCACTATGTAAATGTATCAGGTTGAATCATGAAATAAATGATCGCTGACCATTTTTGGCCTAGAAAACGGCAGTTTCATGTGGTTCAAAGTGATAGCTGTGGCCCTACTCACAGACATTGGGGGGTTTCCTACTTTTTGCCATTATAAACAATTCAGCAGGTCAGGTGCAGTGGCTCATGCCTGTCATCCCAGCACTTTGGGAGGCTCAGGCGGACAGATCACCTGAGGTCAGGAGTTCGAGAACAGCCTGGCCAACATGGTGAAACCCTGTTTCTACTAAACATACAAAAATTAGCTGGCCATGGTGGTAGGTGCCTGTAATCCCAGCTACTTGGGAGGCTGAGGCAGGAGAATCACTTGAACCTGAGAGGCGGAGGTTGCAGTGAGCCAAGATTGCACCACTGCACTCCAGCCTGAGCGACAGAGTGAGACCTTGTCTCAAAAAAAAAAAAAAAAAAAATCAGCAGTGAATGTCCTTGTATGTTCTTTATGGAGTACAAACATCGTACCCCCAAAGCATGACACCTCTTTTGGGCATTTAGAAGAGTCAGGAGGATGGAGCTGCCCATTTGCCATGGAAAGGGAGACCCAGCAGAGAGCTGATGCGTAAACAACTTGTCCCTCAAGCAAGAGTGGCCAACTTCAGCCATGACACCATTTGAGGATGGTGGCCACATTACATGAGCAAACCCAACGCTGGTGAAACCAGAGAACAGAAGAATTCCTCAGCCCAGAGACAATTCTTATCCCTGCTGACCCGTATGACCAGGAACTCACAGACATCCAGCGAGTACCCCAGAGCTGTCCTCTGGAAGTTGGGCTGTCCGAAGGTATAAGAAATGATTCAGGCTGGGCGCAGTGGCTCACACCTGTCATCCCAGCACTTTGGGAGGCTGAGGAGGGCGGATCAACTGAGGTCAGGAGTTCGAGACCAGCCTGACCAACATGGCGAAACCCCGTCTATACTAAAAATACAAACATTAGCCGGGCATGGTTGCACATGCCTGTAATCCCAGCTACTCGGGAGGCTGA
Organism: Hylobates moloch; assembly: GCF_009828535.3. Lineage (NCBI taxonomy): Eukaryota > Metazoa > Chordata > Mammalia > Primates > Hylobatidae > Hylobates > Hylobates moloch. The sequence continues at coordinate 3,264,354 of NW_026652284.1, read as the reverse complement.
GGCAGGAGAATCACTTGAACCCAGAAGGCAGAGGTTGCAGTGAGCCAAGATCGTGCCACTACACTCCAGCCTGGACAACAAAAGTGAAACTCCGTCTACAAAACAAAACAACAATTCAGAAATGTAATGAAATCAGATTTGCAGGAAACATTTTTTAAGGTTTTTTCCAGGAGCTACTGGAGTGACCAAAAAAAAAACAAAAAACAAAAAAACAAAAAAGGCACCTATTAAAATGATGCCCACGTCAGGCCTCAAACAAAGACCAGAACGTGGTGTGTACGTGTCACTGGCGTTTCCGCACAGGCCGCTTCTGCTTCAACCTTGTCTGGGGTTTGTAGATTCTGCTCGGGTCACAGTTGAGCTTGTGGGTGGTTTTCTTATGACAGACAATGTGCACTAGTTTTAGGTTCTCTGAGGTAAAAAGCAGGCCATAAAAATACTCCCAGTCCACCTCTCTTCCGTCTTGTTCCTTAATTGCTTCCACCAGTGTAGGAATGATGGTGCGTTTCTTTTCTATTCTGCAAAGTAAGGTTAGAGACATCATTTTCTGTGGTCACGGTGCCACAGGCAACAGGTCACAGCAGCGCACTGCAGTCACAGCTCTTCACAAATTCCCCTAAGTGCCATCACGGACACGCGGCCGCGCCTACTGGCCACGTTTGTTGAGCAGAGCCTGATGCAAGCAGCTTTGCTCCTCTTACTTTTTAAAACTTGACTTGTGGCCAGGCGCGGTGGCTCATGCCTGTAATCTCAACACTTTGGGAGGCCGAGGTGTGGGCGGATCACTTGAGGTCGGGAGTTCAAGACCAGCTTGGCCAACATAGTGAAACCCCGTTTCTACTAAAAATACAAAAAATTGGCTGGGCTTGGTGGTGGGCACCTGCTATGCCAGCTACTTGGGAGGCTGAGGCAGGAGAATCACTTGAACCCTGGAGGTGGAGGTTGCAGTGAGCCAAGATCACGCCACCGCACTCCAGCCTAGGCAACAAAAGCAAAACACCATCTCAAAAAAAAACAAAAAGACTTGTGTCACTGTTCAGAATACTGAAAAGTACGTGGAAAATAAAGGGGGTCAACCACCTTCCCATCACTTACAGTCACCCACTATCAACAACTGGCTTAACTGCCTCCATGTTTCATCTACGTATAGATTTACCCCAAAAAAATTACATGATAGGACATAAAAGTTTTACAAACAGAGCCTTACAAAGGAAGCTGAAGTCACTTTTGATACCACTTGTAATCTCATGTCCCTCCTTCCCCTCAGAGGTAATCACTATTAAGGGTTTGCTATTGATCTTTCCAATCCTAATCTTATACCGTTATATGCATATATGTGTATCTGTTTAAAAAACAAATGAGGCCAGGCGCAGTGGCTCACACCTGTAATCCCAGCACTTTGGGAGGCTGAGGCGGGCGGATCACCTGAGGTCAGGAGTTCAAGACCAGCCTGGCCAAAATGGCGAAACCTCATCTCTACTAAAAATACAAAAATTAGCTGGGCATGGTGATGCGTGCCTGTAATCCCAGCTGCCCAGGAGGCTGAAGCAGGAGAACTGCTTGAACCCTGGAGGCAGAGGTTGCAGAGAGCAGAGATTGTGCCACCGCACTCCAGCCTGGGCAAGAGAGTGAGATTCTGTCTGAAAAAAAAGAAAACAAAAAATTACATGAGGCCAGGCGCAGTGGCTCACGTCTGTAATTCTAACACTTTGACAGGATGCGGTGGGTGATAACTTGACACCAGGAGTTTGAGACCAGCCTGGCCAACATGGGGAAACCCCATCTCTACAAAAATTACAAAAAAATTAGCCAGGCCTAGTGGCACACGCCTGTAATCCCAGCTACTACTCAGGAGGCTGAGGCACGAAAATCGCTTGAACCCGGGAGGCGGAGGTTGCAGTGAGCCAAGATCGTGCCACTGCATTCTAGCCTGGTTGGAGCGAGACTGTCCCAAACACACACACACATACACACACACACACACAACATGATATTGTTGTTTCACTTATAAACCATTTGGAAGACTGTGCAGTAACAGGTGTAGGAACTTGCAAACTGACGAGGCGGGTTTAGAGACCCCATGGCCAGGAGGGCTTATGGTGGGTGGTGAGCTAAACTGGTGCAGACCCCTCTCCCTACAACCCACAGAAACGCTGAGCAAAAGTCACCTTTTTTTTTTTTTTAAACAGACAGAGTCTTGCTCTGTCACCCAGGCTGGAGTGCAGTGGCACGATCTCGGCTCACTGCAATGTCTGCCTCCTGGGTTCAAGTCATTCTCCTGCCTCAGCCTCCTGAGTAGCTGGGATTACAGGTGTGCGCCACCAGACCCAGCTAATTTTTGTATTTGTATTTTGTATTTTTAGTAGAGACGGGATTTCACCATGTTGGCCAGGCTGGCCTTGAACTCCTGACCTTGGCCTCCCACAGTGCTGAGATGACAGGCGTGAGCCACCACACCCGGCCAAAAGTCACTTTGTTAAAATACTTAGTTGAGATCAAAAGAAAGGGGCTCCCCAGCTGCCAGAAACCAAAGAGAAATTAGTGCACACAGGCAAGCTATGGTCCAGGGGCTCACCAGGATTCCAGTCCCTGATACAGGCCCAGGGGACCCTAGAAAGACAGGGAGGTGAGGCCGAGACCCCTGCCATGGCCATTAAGGGGGATAGAAAAGCTTGAGCGGAGCCCAGGGCTTAGCTAAGAGGAAGGGAAATCCACGGAGCGCGTTATCTAATGCTGCAGAAGCAGCCACCACAAAATGCAGTGGCTTCCGGGGATTGGCCTAGGGGACCTTCTGCTGGTGTTGCCTGGTGCACGCCGGGGCTGTGTCTGATGGAGGGTGGCCGAGGGCTGGGCCCTTGTCCCCTGTCCTCCCCCATCCTGAAGGAGCCAGGACAGGCTCCCTCACATGGCGATGGCAGTGTTCAGGGGGGACAAGTCCCCCACGCAAGCAGGCCTCTGTTAGCTCAGTGTTGCCTTCGCTGGTGTCATGTAGACAAGCCTGAAGTCAGCGTGGGGAGAGAAGGCAGGCAGCACACAGGGTGTGGACACTGGGAGTGCATTCCTGTCCCTACCTTCACAGTCATCTGCAGAACGCAGGGTGTACGGCCCAAAGTACACGACCAACAAGGCAGGGAACCACAAGCAAGAAATGGCAGGAAGTTGCTTCCAAGTCACAAGGAAACCCTGGGCATCTGCAGGAATCAAATCCGAACCCATGAAGAGCCACGCTGAAGGCGCGCTGTGACACACCGGAGCACAGAGGAGGCCTACAGGAAACACTTCCCACTAAAGTGAGCTCCAGGCCAAGTGAGCTCCAGGCCCAAGCGAGCTCCAGGCCCAAACACACAGCAGCAGAAAGCTCCAGCAGAAGGCTCCACCAGAGCCAAGCTGAAGGCACCGTGACACACTGGAGCACAGAGGAGGGCTACAGGAAGCACTTCCCACTAAAGTGAGCTCCAGGCCAAGCGAGCTCCAGGCCCAAACACACAGCAGCAGAAGGCTCCACCAGCAGGAGAGGCCGACCCAGCAGCGGCACAAGGCTGCCCAAGTGACAGGCCCTTCAGGAGCCCAGCACAGTCCACAAGGACCCTCACTCCTGACACCAACTACAGCAGGGAGGGGTTCCTGAGACCACCTCAGACATCATAACTCTCTGAAAGGACTCGCAGATCCCCCAGCGAGCCGTTGGACTCAAGGTTATCATTTCTTATAGCTGCAGATGAAAATCAACCAAGGTTAACAGGCACAGAGGGGTCGGTCCAGGAAGGTTCCAATCCCAGAGCTTCCAGCTGTCCCCTCCCTGTGGGGTCATGGCCAGCCTTACCTTCCCCAAGCACTAACTTCCACAGCCCTCTGTGACGACACTGCCAACCGGGAAGCTCACCAGGCCTGGGCGCCAGGCTTTACTGGGGCTCACACAGACATGGCTGATGGCCCACGGGGCCAACCTCTGCCTCAAACCCTCTAGAGGTCAAGCTGACCCAAAGACCCCCATCCTAAATCACCCCATTAAACTATCCAGTGACCCAAGGCCCCCAGGTGAACAAAGACACTCCTACCAGGCAGGACATTTCAAGGCATTGGAGTTTACCTCCCAGGGCTCAAGAACAAATGCCAGACCTCTCTGTGGGCAAGGTTGAACGCTTTAGCATGTGACCATAAAACAAATATGCTTAAAATGGATGATTAATGATTAAAGTGATTAAAAAGAAATGGAAATAATGAAAACAGACTAGCATAAAAAAGGCTCGTTTTATAAAGAACCCAAAAGCACTTCTTTTGGGCTCTTTAGGAACCCAAAAAAGGAAGCATGTACTCAGTGGACAGAATGTACACATGAACAGCTGAAGAGAGAATTCCTGAACAATACAGGAGTGTCTTAGCATGCTCCAGCTGCCAGAGGAAAATACCACAGACTGAGTATTTACTCTCTCACAGTGCTGGAGGCTGGAAGAACAGGTGCCCGCAGGCCAGGTGCTGGTGAGGGTTCTCCTCCTGGCGGGTAGACGGCCGCCTTCTCGCTGTGTCCTCATGTGGCGGAGACAGAGGGAGACTGAGCTCCCTTCCCATTTTATAAGGGCACCAGTCCTACTGGATTAGGGCCCCACCCTCATGACCTTCATTATCTCCCAAAGACCTTATCGCCTGATGCAGTCACACTGGGGATTAGGGTTGCAACATACGAATTTTGGGGAACGTGATGGAGTCCACAGCAGAAAGTCCCGGTGAGACAGCAGCCCAGACGCAGGCACAGCGTGAGGAGAGCAGAATGAGAAGGTCCAACACACAGCTAACGGGCACGACCGGAAAACTGCACAGGCAGAATCAAAGAGAAGCCACACCTTATCAACGCAGAAGCATTTTCCAAAACCAAAGAAAAGCGTGTCCTCAGCCCAGGGAATACAAGTCCCAGGCAGAATCCAAAAGAAAGAGCTCTACCTAGATACTTATCATTTTCCAAGAGGAGGAGAAAAATCTAAAACTACCATTAAAAAGGCAGAAAATTAGGCTGCCCACAGACTTCTCACAAACAGATTCCAGAAGACAATGGAGTTATTCTTAAAAGTACTGAAGGTAGGTATCTGTCATCCTAGAATTCAGTACTGACTAAGTAATTACTCAAGAGTGGAAGCTGAACGGACCTTTTCAAACGCTGAGTAGAGTTTACCCCTCACAGCCACTCGTGGAGGAAACACTAAGGGCTACACATCAGTAATCAGAAAATGAACCCAGAGGTGAGATGCAAGAAGCACTGGAAAACACAGATGCGGGTGAATCTGTTGATAAATAAATGGAAGTGTTGGCCATAAACCCACACCAGCATTTTGTGCAGGATTAAAATAAGGTGAGACACGAACACTAAAGAATACCGCAGAGGGTCACAACGAGGCCGGCCCGGCAGAGGGTACAGCAGCAGTGCTGTCTTCCAGTATCACTAACATTAGGGACACCATGAATGTCAAACCACGAAAGGGTGGGGTGATGGGCAAGGGAAAGAATGAAACTCAAGTAAGTCAACAGAAGGCACAGAAGAGACCAGAAGAAAGTGAAGATGTGGCATGGTGGATACAAACCCAGAGTAAAGCAGCTAAAATCCAATCTATGTATTCACTCAACAAAACGGTCAACAGAGGTTCACTGAGTGGTGGCTCACACCTGAAACCCCAGCACTTTGGGAGGCCGAGGTGGGCAGATCACTTGAGGTCAGGAGCTCGAGACCAGCCTGGCCAACATAGTGAAACCCTGTCTCTATTAAAAATACAAAAATTAGCCAGGCGTGGTGGCAGGTGCCTGTAATCCCAGCTACTCGGGAGGCTGAGGCACAAGAATCACTTAAACCCGGAGTGATTTAAGGCGGAGGTTGCAGTGAGCGGAGGTCGCGCCACTGGACTCCAGCTCGGGTGACAGAGCGAGACTCCATCTCAAAAAAAAAAAAAAAAAAAAAAGATATTCACTGAGTAGCCATCATGGCCAAACTCTGTCCCACGTCCCACACAATGGGGACACAGCTGAGAGCGAGGGACCCCACAGAGTCACGTTCTAGGAGACAGCAGCTGTCACAACACCTGCAGCAGGAGGTTCAAGCTGCGGCTGGCTGAATGACAGAATCTCAGGTTAGATGAAGACAAAAGGCCGTTACCCTTGGCTAACAAGAGATAAGCCCAAACCTAGTGGCACATAAAGGCCAAAGGAAAGGGGTGGAAACGCCACAGGACTGAGAGAAAGCCGGCACAGAATAGAAACCCAGCACAGAATAGAAATCCGGCACAGTGGAACTGAGGTGCTGAGTGTTATGAACATCTACAAATGCTGACGAGTTACAAGGAAACAGACCACAACAAAAGGCAGGCAGGAACACAAGACACCGTACACAAACACAAAAACATGTTCGGAAACTAAAAAGACTTCTGAGAAATCCATGGGTCAAAAACAAAATCATAACGCAAATCATGCAGTCTCGAAACAACTCCAGCCGGGCATGGTGGCTCACATCTGTGATCCCAGCACTTTGGGAGGCTGAGGCGGGTGGATCACTTGAGGTTAGAAGTTCGAGACCAGCTTGGCCAACATGGTGAAACCCCATCTCTACCAAAAATACAAAAATTAGCCAGGCGGGGTGGTGCGCACCTGTAATCCCAGCTACTTGGGAGGCTGAGGCATGAAAACTGCTTGAACCTGGGAGGCAGAGGTTGCAGTGAGTCGAGATCATGCCACTGCACTCCAGCCTGGGTGACAGAGTGAGACTCTGCCTCAAAAAAAAAAAAAAAAAAAAAACTCCCAAGACACAGCTCATGCAGCCTAGGAGAAACTACCTTAAGCATAGATTAGATACAAAAGAGACACGAACAAATGAATAAGCAAGAAGAAACCCACAAAGGTAGAAGGTAGGAATAAAAAAGAAAAAAAGCAAACATTAATAAAGTGAAGTAAAGGGCCAAAGACGGCCAAAGACAGCCTTGAAGAGACAGAAAGTTCCGTAGCAGCAGGGCCCACAAAGCCCATGAGGACCCCGCTATGGTGCTAAAAGAAACATCCCTAGGGCTCCAGGAAAGGGGAGCTTTCCAGGCCCCACCCACCACAGCCCTCCCACTGCAGTCAGGATTCTTCTGGGCTGAGGAGTCAGGTCCACCCAGAGCCCACATGGACACTCCCCGTGCCACCTTCCGCCCAGGGGCCCCTGAACCACACAGGCTCTGGGCCAGGCCATCCTCCTCGGACAGGCCGAGCCCCAGGGCCCGTGCCCTTCAGCCCAAGAGGGAAGGTGTTCCCAACCTGGACACTCTCTGTGCAGGCCCCTGGTGTGAGGTGGCACTAAGGGTGGGAAGAGCAGGCGCAGGCAGCAGGTGGCAGGCCATGTTTAGGCTCCACTGTCATGCACATCCTGGAACTGGGAGAGGCCTGCAAATTCTTCTCAAACCTTCCCAGCCATGATGCTACATAACTCCAGGTAGGGGGACAGCATGCATTTTATTTCATTGTTCGTTAGCTTTTAATTCTTAAATAGTTACATGTGGCACGTGGTGTCAACCCCCACAAACGTCAGGACGGGCCTGTGGCAAACAGACCACTGTCTCTGCAACTTTCCGAAGACCGGTGCTAAAAACTACATGTTTAATTAAAACTCAACGCACTTATCAGTATGAGTATACATATTTAGGAAGCGTGAGAGAAAATATAACTGCAGCAAACACTTGGTGAAACATTCCTCTGACTCACGCTGTCCCTTCTGCTATTTTCATCTGTACTCTGTTCTAGGATAGCCTATTTCATTCTGTAAATGCTGGTCGTGTCCGCTAGATTAACGTCCCCACCCGCAATGGTCTTGCAGAGGACAAGAGCATTTGGACGGCCAGGAGAAAACATTTTTGGGTACTTGGTGCATGTGGCAAGGGGTCCAGCAAACCCACAGAGAAAAGAGTAGGAGAATCTCTTTCAGATAGACAGGGTAGGGCAGAATTTCTTAACACACGAAGGGAATATCTGAGCACATTAACATTGAAAACTTGTTGTGGGCCAGGCACAGTGGCTCATGCCTATAATCTCAGCACTTTGGAAAGCTGAGGTGGGCAGATCACCTGAGGTCAGAGCTTGATACCAGCCTGGCCAACATGGCAAAACCCCATCTCTACTAAAAATATATAAAAATTAGCCGGGTGTGGTGGTGCACACCTGTAGTCCCAGCTACTCGGGAAGCTGAGGCAGGAGAATCGCTTCAATCTAGGAGTTGAAGGTGGCAGTGAGCCGAGATCACGCCACTGCACTCCAGCCTGGGCAACAGAGTGAGACTCCACCTCAAAAAATAAATAAATAAAACTTGTGATAAAAGATATCATAGGATTAACGTATCCAGAATGTGTAAAGCATGCCCACAAATAAGACCACAGCCCAAGACAGAATGAGCAAAGGAAAGAAACACAGAAGACACAAGCAGCCACAGACATGGAAAGAGAAGCTCAACCTTCCTAGTCATCAGGAAAATGAAAATTAGAGCAAGAGAATCTGTGTCTCACCTATCGGGCTGGGAAAATGCAAAAAAGTACAATGACACCAAGTGTCAGCAAGAACCCGGGAAAGCGTGAACTCACATGGATGGCGAGCGTGTAGGCTGGGACACTCGAGAGCAGCCTGGCCAGGCTCAGAGAGGGAACAGAGGTGTCATTAGGACCCAGCGCACTCCCTAGAGGGACTCAAGCTCAGACACTGGGGGCATCTTGTCCATGCTGGGACGCACTCCCCAGTCCCCAGGCACCTGGGTTATGTCTGGACGGGGCCTGAGAATCTGAATTCCCACCCAGCCCCCAGATGTTGCTAATGCTTGAAAGGAACCACACTTTAAATAGCACGGAACCAGACCATATGGGTTCATTCCATAGAGTGTTCATCCCAGGGATTTTTATAATGATGAGAAATTAGAAATAACCTAAATGCCTACCAGTATGGAAAGATGTTAAAATTAGAGCCTATTCAAAAAGTGAAGTGTTCTGCACCTGCTAAAATGAATATGCCAAATCTAAGCATAGCATGCAATGAAAAGGTACACTGCAGAAGACAGTGTGGGCCACCACATATGTACATGTTAAACTCACACGTGTGTGGTAAAGGTGCAGATACACGGCTCTGCAGACCGCAGCACGGGAGGCCACGTATGTGCATGTTAAACTCACATGCGTGTGGTAAAGGTGCAGGCGTATGTACATGTTAAACTCACACCCATGTGGTAAAGGTGCAGCGAGAGGGCTCTGCAGATGACAGCGTGGGACGCCGCGTATGTACATGTTAAACTCACAAGCGTGTGGTAAAGGTGCAGCGAGAGGGCTCTGAAGGGCACACACACTTTTCACAAGAGTGTTTTCCCTCGGGGCAAGGTGTAGAGGCTGAGTATGGACAGGGTAAAAGCTCAACTATGACTATAGTGTTTTACATACTTTAAAAAAATCTCACTCCAAAAGCAATACAGGTTGAGTGTCCCCATCTGAAATGCTGGGGACCAGAAGTGTTTTGGATTTGAGATTTCTTTAGGATTTTGGAATATTTACATTATACTGACTAGCTGAGCATCCTTAAAAAAATCCCAAATCTGGCCGGTTGCGGTGGCTCACGCCTGTAACCCCAGAACTTTGGGAGACCGAGGCGGGCGGATCACCTGAGGTCGGGAGTTCAAGACCAGCCTGACCAACATGGAGAAATCCCGTCTCTACTAAAAATACAAAATTAGCTGGGCGTGGTACCATGTGCCTGTAATCCCAGCTACTGGGGAAGCTAAGGCAGGAGAATCGCTTGAACCTGGGAGGCGGAGGTTGCGGTGAGCCGAGATCGCGTCATTGCACTCCAGCCTGGGCAACAAGAGCAAAACTCCATCTTGGAAAAAAAAAAAAAAATCCCAAATCCTAAATGCCCGGATGAGCATCTCCTTTGAGCATCACGTTGTACGCAAAAAGTGTTGAATTTTGGAGCACTTCAGATTTCAGATTTTCAAATTAGGGATGCTCATCCTGTATAGCCATTTTAAGGGCATTTGAAGGCTTTTGTCTTCAAAAAGCAAGGGCAAGTCTACAATTATATTCAAGGAATGCATCTCAGTTTAAAAGAATGAAGTTTTCCATCCTGCCCATTTGTTAGAGCCATAGAGCTCGTACGGCTGTGAAACACTCCTGCCAGCTGAGAACTTCTGCTCATGCTGGTTCCACAAAATAAGCCAGCCAGGCATGGTGGCAAGCACCTGTAGTCCCAGCGACTCAGGAGGCTGAGGCAGGAGGATCGCTTGAGGCCAGGAGTTCGGGGCTTCAGTGAGCCACGATCCTGCCACTGCACTTTAGACTGGGCCACAGAGCAAGACTCCATCTCTAAAAGAAAAAGAAAAAGGGAAAAACACCCTTACCTATCGTAACACCAGGAGCTCCTGCTTTCTGAGCTCACCCTGTTTCGAACTCACAGAGGTTCAGAACCTCTGACGGCCAAGGGCTGGGACCTGTGTTCTGGGGAAGGATGCTGCCCACCAGCTCCATCCACAGGGAGGACTGGAGGGGACAGGAGGGATGGCTCCAGGTCAGGCATGTGTACTGACAGTGGAGGGAATGGTGTGTGCCTGTTCAGCAGCCCCCCATGCTGCCATCAGGCACCCCTTCCCTGGGCTGTAACACGGGCACAGCCCTTGAAACCCAAGGAGGCAACACCGTGGCAGGGACAGGGCTGTGGTAGGGACAGGGCCGTGGCTGGGAGGGCCATGACAGGGACAGGGCCACGGTAGGGACAGGGCCCCGCAGGCACTCTTGGGTCTGAACCTCGCTCTGTGAGCTTACATGTGATCCAGGTTCCAGGTGCTGAAGAGGATCCTGCTCTCCCTGTTACTGTAGGGGTTGATGGAGTGTCTTGATAAGCAGCTGTCCATGTCAAAGGGACCCTGGGGGCCAAAAGACAATGAAGGAAGGCCAGAAAGTGAGTCTCTTTTTTTTTTTTTTTTTTTTTTTTTTTGAGACGGCGTCTGGCTCTGTTGCCAGGCTGGAGTGCAGTGGTGCGATCTCAGCTTACTACAACCTCTGCCTCCCATGTTCAAGCGATTCTCCTGCCTCAGCCTCCCCAGTAGCTGGGACTACAGGCACCTGCCATCAGGCCTGGCTAATTTTTGTATTTTTAGTAGACACAGGGTTTCACCTTGTTGGCCAGGATGGGCTCCATCTCTTGACCTCGTGATCCGCCCGCCTTGGCCTCCCAAAGTGCTGGGATTACAGGCATGAGCCACTGCGCCCGGCCAGAAGTGAGTCTCTTATACGGTCTCAGTCACCAAGTGACATGCTTTGGATGTGCAGCCCTGCCCAGAGCTCATGTTGAAATGTCAGCCCCAGTGTGGGAGGTAGGGCCTGGTGGGAGGTGATGGATCCTGGGGGTGGATTTCTCATGAAGGGTTTAGCACCATCCCCTGGGTGCTGCCCACGCCAGAGTGAGTCCTCCTGAGATCTGGCTTAAAAGTAGCACCCACCCCTCACTCTCCCTCTCGCTCCTGCTCCCACCACGTGAGACGTGCCTGCTCCTGCCTCCCCTTCCACCACAAGTGTGAGTTTCCCGAGGCCTCCCCGGCAGCCGAGCAGATGCCAGCACCATGCTTCCTGTACAGCCTGCAGAACCGTAAGCCAACTACACCTCTTTTCTTTATAAATTACCCACTCTCTATTTCTTTACAGCAATGCGAGAATGGCCTAATACACCAAGTCAGGCGATCTTACTGAGAGGCACACCCTGTGGGGGTTGGTCCCTGATCCAGGGTGTGCTGCTTTAGGGAGATTCAGAGTTCTGCCTCGGCCGGGCACGGTGACTCATGCCTGGAATCCCAGCACTTTGGGAGGCCGATGTGGGTGGATCACCTGAGGTCAAGAGTTCGAGACCAGCCTGGCCAACATGGTGAAACCCCATCTCTACTAAAAATACAAAAATTAGCTGGGCATGGTGGCGGGCGCCTGTAATCCCAGCTACTTGGGAGGCTGAGTCAGGAGAATCACTTGAACCTGGGAGGCAGAGGTTGCAGTGAGCCAAGATCGCACCACTGCATTCCAGCCTGGTGACAGAGCAAGACTCGTCTCAAAAAAAAAAAAAAAGAGCTCTGCCTTTGGAATCAGACCCTTCTTTTTCCCTCATTACCCCGAACAATATGTTCTGAGTTCCCAAAGAGGACAAGGTAGTTATGGTCACTGTTACCCCTGTGATCACACACCAGCACCCCCACCTCATGGGAAGTGAGGCCAGAAGGTACTGACTTGCCAGGGCAGGGCCAGTGCGTGAGAAGCAAGGACCCATGCCCCAGAGGCTCCCTTTCCAGCCACTCCCCGCGGCTTCCTGATGTTTCCCTGTGACCCCAACACAGAGGCAGGGCTGCCTCACTGAAGGTGCCGTGGCCACAGCTTCTGTCTTCCCTGTGGTCGGCAGCCCAGCACTCAACACACTCATTCATGAAAAGACATCTGCAGAGCATGTGCCCGGAGCCCCAGTGCCCACCTGCACTCTGTGCCCCCATCACCCCAGGGACTTGCAGCCTCCCCAGCAGAGCCCACTGCTTCCCACTGCCATGCCCAGGGCACCTGGACCCTCCCAGCTCACTCTTGTGCCCCCACCTATCAGTCAACCCGCTCTAAAGCCCCACCCCCTCCCTGGGGCGGCTCCTGACTGGCCCTCGCTCCCAGGACGCTGGCTGCGGCTCCTGCAGCCCCACAGCCTCCTCTGCCTCGCTCGTTTGTGTGTCTTTCACCTTCCACTGTGCAGGACTCACCCTGCCATCAGGGATGAAGGATTTTTCATCTTTGTGTCCCAACCCCTCCCACAGTGCCAGGCACGAAGTAAGTACTCAGTGAGTGGTGAGCGAACGCACTGCAAAGTCTAAATGTTAAGCTAACTTGGAAGAAGTGTTTTTATGGTCAGAGCCCATCACCCCAGAAGGATCTGCCTGGCAGGAGCAGCAAGGAGCCTTGTCCCATGGGAAGAAGCACTGGAGGCCATGCCCACCACCTGGCCTCTGCTGCTGGACCCACTGAGTGGCACTCGGAAGATCACGGGCATCAATGGACCTTACGGGGAATGCAACTGCAGTGTGCAAATGCCAAGAGGCGCCTCAAGTTGCTCCCCACACCATGGGAGGGGGAGGGGTGTGCCCAGCACTCGCCAGAGACACAAATGCATCACCACTAAAGGCCAGACCACGCCTAGCATGGTGCAACAGGGACACCTGGGAAGGCAGCAGGGGACTGCAGGCCTGATCTCAGCTTCCAGCCTCCAGAACTGTGAGCAGTAACTAGCTGCCGTTCCAGCCTCCCCAGCAGGGGTCATCTGTTATGGCAGCCAGGGCTGACTGAGACACCGCCCAGCCCTACCGAGACAAGCCCTGGGACGGGGCCCTGCAGCCCTCTGCAAGCTCCCCAGGGACTCCTGTGTGCACCGCAGCTTGAGAGGCACTGGCTGAGACACTGCCACCCTCCCTGGGAATATGAGGGCTGTATCTCTTCACAAGCCTTTGCCCAGGCAAGGCAAGGCAAAGGCTGAAGGTCCCCACCCGCCTCGCCCCAGGCGGGCTGTGCTCCACAGGCCAGCCAGGTGGCCCCAGGATAAAGGGCACATAGCTCACCTGGCAGGAGAACCAGCCTTCCGGTGTGCAGAGGCGGCCGCCGCCCTTGGCTCCTCTGTCGAAGTAGCTGCCATTGTACTGCACGGACCGGAGCTTCTGGCACATGGAGCCGAGGACCCGCAGGAATTCCTCCTGAGCCTCCGCACCCACCGTGGAGGGGTAGGAGCTTACCTGGAGGAACCAAGGAACGTCGCTGAGCCTGGTGCACAGCGCCCCAAAACCCGCACTGGCTCTCGATCCATCTCACTCCATGGCCCTCTGAGACCCTGCCCAAGCCCAGTCCTGTGGTCAGAGGGTCTGAGTTCACATGGCCTCTCGGCCACTGCTGGGCTGTCCCACCCTGGGAGACTCTGCCCTGTGAAATGGAGGGAACCACACCAGCTCCCAGCTGGGTGAGACTTAGATGAGATAACAGGCTGGGTGTGGTGGCTCACGTGTGTAATCCCAGCACTCTGGGAGGCCGAGGTGGGTGGATCATTTGAGGTCAGGAGTTTGAGACCAGCCTGACCAACATAGTGAAACCCCATTTCTACTAGAAAAATTAGCTGGGTCTGGTGGCACATGCCTGTAATCCCAGCTACTTGGGAGGCTGAGGCAGGAGGATTACTTGAACCTGGAAGGCAGAGGTTGCAGTGAGCTGAGATTGCACCACTGTACTCCAGCCTGAGCAACACAGTGAGACTCCGTCTCAAAAAAGAAGATGAGCTAACAAAATCAGGCAGGCACGGCCATCCCACCCTGGTCAGGCAGGCAGTGGTGCGTGGAAGGGCCTGGTCATTGCACTTGCAGGTAGGAGTATCAGGATCAGTTAGCTCCGCTACAGGGAGCAGGCTGGGAAATGCAAGGGAACATGGCAAGTCACCAGGGCCTCGAGGAGATGCAGAAAAACGGGGTGCAGCACAGCATTAACAATTGTGCCACAGAGAGGAGTGGGCCGAGGGCGTGGGGGCCGACCACGCAGGGCAGCACTGGGACAGGACACCCATTGCAGGGGCCTCCACAGCACCCTCCATGTGCTAATGATACAGTGTGGCATGGTGTGGCATGACGTGGTGTGGCCTGGTGTGGTATGGCATGGTGTGGTGTGGCCTGGTGTGGTGTGGTATGGTGTGGTGTGGCCTGGTGTGATGTGGCCTGGTGTGGTATGGCATGGTGTGGTGTGGTGTGGCGTGGTGTGGTGTGGTGTGGTATGGTGTGGTGTGGCCTGTTGTGATGTGGCCTGGTGTGGTATGGTATGGTGTGGTGTGGCCTGGTGTGGTGTGGTATGGTGTGATGTGGCCTGGTGTGGTATGGTCTGGTGTGGTGTGGCCTGGTGTGGTGTGGTATGGTGTGATGTGGCCTAGTGTGGTATGGTATGGTGTGGTCTGGTGTGGTGTGGCCTGGTGTGGTGTGGTTTGGTGTGGTATGGTGTAGCGTGGCGTGTCATGCTATGTGATGAGGAAATCCACATTCAGATGGGGTGGATGGAAATGAGGGCAGAGCTGACTCCACCTTTGGGAGGGAGGAGGGAGAGATGGAGAGGTTTGCAGACCAAGGATGGGCTCATGAGAAGGGCCTCAGATCCCTGCTACTGCCTGCTGACCTTGGTCACAGTTGGGCAAATGACAACTCAGGCTCTGTGTCTGCCCTGACGCTTGCCACTGCTGCCCAGGAAGAAGCCTCGGGGGGAGAGGAGGGGAGGCAGGCAGGAGCCACCACCGCCCCACTCCCTAACCCCAGTGACCTCAAGTGCAGCTGAAAAGGCCTGATGGGTGCTCACCTCCATGAAGAGGAGAGGCACAGGGTCCATGCGCTAGCTTCCCTCACCAGAGCAGCCCACCAGGTCCACGCAAGCATGGAATGTGGTCCTACCAACTGCCCATCGTGAGGACCACAAGCTTCCAGAACCCACAAAGCCTGGCTTCAAAAACCCTCCCAGCATACCCGGCCTTCACACAGGCTCACCTCTCTCAGGTAACTCCGGATCCGGCTCTCACAGCTGTATCTCAGGTAGCCAGACTTACTCTGAAATCGGGACTCCAAGCCTGCAAGGAAAACGAGAAGACCCCCAAGTCCACAGGGCAGGCCACGGACCTCTGGGTCTGTGTCCCGCCCAGCTCAGGTGCCAAGCAGGGCAGAATATAAGGGTCATACTGCTTCATCTTTTTGACAGGGTCTTGCTCTGTCCTCCAGGCTGGAGTACAGTGGCACGAACACAGCTTACTACAGCCTTGACTTCCTGGGCTCAGGGAATCCTCCTGCCTCAGACTCCCAAGTGGCTAGGACTACAGGTACACACCACCACACCTGGCTAATGTTTTAAATCTTTTTAGAGATGAGGTCTCACTTTGTTACCTAGGCTGATCTTGAACTCCAGGCCTCAAGCTGTCTTCCTGGCTCGGCCTCCCAAAGTGCTAGGATTATAGGTGTGAGCAACCACACCAGGCCAGATTGCATCATCTTGAGAAGTATTCTGATAGTGACACAGACAGCGTCCCTGTTTGGTTTTTGTTTTTAGAAGCATCTCAAATACCACCAAGGAGCTTCTGCCTGGCCCTCAAGCCCTCCTTTCCCAAAAAGGCTACAACCTCTCAGCATCACCTCTGATGGGCTTACAAGGCCAGGCCAAAAGGTGGAAGCAACCCATGTGTCAGTGAATAGACAGTGTGATATGTACATGCAGTGGAGTGAATAGACAGAGTGTGGTATGTACACGCAGTGGAGTGGCAGTGGAGTGAATAGACAGAGCATGGTATGTGGAGTGAATAGGCAGTATGGTATGTACACGCAGTGGAATGAATAGACAGTGTGGTATGTACATGCAGTGGAGTGAATAGACTGAGCATGGTATGTACACACAGTGGAATGAATAGACAGTGTGGTATGTACACGCAGTGGAGTGAATAGACAGAGCGTGGTATGTACACGCAGTGGAGTGAATAGACAGAGCGTGGTATGTACACGCAGTAGAGTGAATAGACAGAGTGTGGTATGTACACACAGTGAAGTGAATAGACAGAGTGTGGTATGTACACGCAGTGGAGTGAATAGACAGAGTGTGGTATGTATACGCAGTGAAGTGAATAGACAGAGTGTGGTAGGTACATGCAGTGGAGTGAATAGACAGAGTGTGGTATATACACGCAGTGGAGTGAGTAGTGTGGTATGTACCCGTGGTTAATAGACAGAGTGTGGTATGTACATGCAGTGGAGTGAATAGGCAGTGTGTGGGGAATGTATGTGCAGTGGAGTGAATAGACAGAGTGTGGTTTGTACACGCAGTGGAGTGAATGGACAGAGTGGGGTATGTACACGCAGTGGAGTGAATAGACAGCGTGGTAAGTACACTCGGTGGACTGTCATTTGGCCTTTAAAAGAAGGAAATTGGCTGGGCGTGGTGGCTCACGCCTGTAATCCCAGCACTTTGGGAGGCTGAGGCGGGCAGATCACGAGGTCAGGAGATTGAGACCATCCTGGCTAACACGGTGAAACCCCGTCTCTACTGAAAATACAAAAAATTAGCCAAGCGTGGTGGCAGGCGCCTGTAGTCCCAGCTACTCGGGAGGCTGAGGCAGGAGAATGGCGTGAACCCAGGAGGCGGAGCTTGCAGTGAGCTGAGATTGAGCCACTGCACTCCAGCCTGGGAGACACAGCGAGACTCCGTCTCAAAAAAAAAAAAAAAAAGAAGGAAATTTTTATATATGCTACGATATGGATGAACCTTGAGGACACTGTGCTGAGTGCAATAAGCCAGTTCTACACAAGGACAAATACTGTGTGACTCCATTCATATGAGGTCCCTAGAGTCATCAAATCAGAGAGACAGAAACCGGAACGGTGGTTGCCGGGGGCTGGGGGAAGGGGAAGGGGGAGTGAATGTAACAGGGACACAAGTTCAGCTTTGCAAGATGGAAGGATTTCTGGAGATGACGGTGGGGATGGCCGCATACAATGTGACTGTACCTAATGCCAATGACCTGTGCACTAAAAAAATGGTTGAGATGGTAAATTTTATGTCATATGTACTTTAGCACAATTTTTTAAATAATTATAATAGGCCAGGCGCGCGCCTGTAATCCTAGCACTTTGGGAGGCTGAGGTCAGAAGTTCGAGAGCAGCCTGGCCAACATGGCAAAACCTCATCTCTACTAAAAATACAAAAATTGGCAGGGTGTGGTTGCACTTGCCTGTAATCCCAGCTACTTGGGAGGCTGAGGCAGGAGAATCGCCTTAACCTGGGAGGCAGAGGGTGCAGGGAGGCAGAGGTTGCAGTGAGCCAAGATCATGCCACTGCACTCCAGCCTGGGGGACAGAGCAAGACTCCATCTCAAAAAATATATATAAAAATAATAAAAAGTCCCATCCGAGGGCTGCCCTGGACTCTGGTCCCACGTGAGTCCTTGCTGGGTGCCTTTCCCACGAGGCTGGGAAATGAGCACATTTTCTTCCAAGTCCCCCACCTCAACCCACGAGGGTACAGGCCAGCCCCTTCATTGGGGGCTTTTTGGAACCCAACTTCTCCTGGCACCTCAGGCTCCGAAGAAGCCTCTCCCCTGCCAGTTGCAGCCCCCATGCACCTTCAAACCACGGCGGGTCCTCAGCCCGGGTCTCGGCCGCGATGTTCTGGCTGACGTTGTGCAGGAGGTCGGCCAGCAGCCTCTGCCTCTGCGGGGCCTGCTCATCACACAGCAGCTGCTGGGCAGCCTGGATGAGCCCCACTTGCGGCTCGTGAAATGCACTGAGGAAGCGCCCGATGTCGCTCACATCTGCCACCAATGGGACAAACAAAAAGGTGCCAGTCCAGCAGAAGACATATCCTGCCCCGGTCACAAGAAGAGCCTCTGACCACATCTTCCCCCATTCCCCAGGGCCTGGCAATCACCAGGACTCAGACTCGAGGTGTCCCGGGTCTTTGTCCTTGCCCTGACACCAACAGCTGGGGACCACGCATCAGGGCAGCATGAGGACAGAGGAGGAAGGGGTGGGGTGTGCTTTAGAAGACAGACGAAAGTGCACCAAGAGACGGCTGCTTTCCCATTTGGCCTCCTCCCCTCCAAACCATGCGCCCCTCCTTTGGCCCTTCCTGGAGACCTTGCTTTCAGATCCTTCCTATCACTTTTCCTACTCTCTCCTGGAGCCTTTTCACAACTTCCTGAAGCAGCGAGCTCTCCGGGCAGGCTCTTAATAGGAAGTTAAAGCAAAGTCTACCCAGGACCTTAACAAAATGTTAGCAAAGAGAACTCAGTAACATGCAAAAAGAAGTATCACCATGGCCAAGTGGGAATGCAAGGCTGGTTCACACCTGAAAATCGATCAGTGCGATCCACCATGAGAAAAGCCTCACAATCACATCAGCGGATCAGAAGACAGGAGGACATTCTGGGGAGTGAGGACTTGGTGGAAGTCCTTAGACCTAACATCAAAAGCACTGCGTAAAAGAGAAAATCAACACACTGAGCTTCCTCAAAACTAAAAACTCTTACTCTGCAAAAAAAATGCTCTTAAGAGAATGAAAAGGCAAGCCACAGGGTAAATATTTGCAAACCACATGTCTGACAAAGAACTCATGTCCAGGTATTTTGGCAGGGTGGGGGTGACTTTCAAAACTCAACAGTAAAAAAAAAAAAAATCCAATTAGAAAATGGACAAGAGACATGAAGAAACACTTCACCAAGGAGAATCTACAGATGGCAAATAAGCACGTAAAAAGATATTTAGGGCTGGGCACAGTAACTCACGCCTGTAATCCCAGCACTTTCAGAGACCGAGGTGGGAGAATCACTTAAGGGCAGGAGTTTGAGACCAACCTGGCAACCAAGACCCCATCTCTAAAAAAAAAAGCAAGACCCCATCTCTAAAAATAATAATAATAATTAGCTGCACGTGGTGGTGCACACCTGTAGTCCCAGTTACTTGGGAGGCTGAGGTAGGAGGATCGCTTGAGCCCAGGAGTTCAGGATTGCAGTGAGCCATAATTGCCACTGCACTCCAACCTGGGCAACAGAGTGAGACCCTGTCTCTATTTTTACAAAAGATACTCAGATAGTCAGCATTGTTAGCCATTAGGGAAATGCATATTAAGGGCACAATGAGACATCACCACACTGCAATCAGAATGGCTAAAATTAAAAATAGCAACAGCGCCAAAAGCTGGCGAGGCTGCACAGAAACTGCACAGTGGAAAGGTAAGATGGCCACTCTAGCATACAACTTGGCAGTTTCTTTTCTTTATTTTAAGTAGCTTTATTGAAATATAATTCACACTCCTTACAATTCACCCATTTAAAGTGTACAATTCAGAGGCTGGGCGCGGTGGCTCACGCTTGTAATCCCAGCACTTTCGGAGGCCAAGGTGGGCAGATCAGAAGGTCAGGAGATCACGGCCATCCTGGCCAACATGGTGAAACCCTGTCTGTACTAAAAATACAAAAATTAGCCGAGCGTGGTGGTGCATGCCTGTAATCCCAGCTACTCAGGAGGCTGAGGCAAGAGAATCGCTTGAACCCAGGAGGTGGAGGTTGCAGTGAGCCGAGATCGTGCCACTGTACTCCAGCCTGGCGAGAGAGCAAGACTCCGTCTCAATAAATAAAATATACAATTCAATGGGTTTTATTATATTTCCAGAGTTGTGCAGCCACATCTACAGTCAATTTCAGAACATTTTCACCACCTCAAAAAGAAACCTCATACTCTTTAGCTACCAACCTCCCTCCCCTCTAAACTACCCCCAACCCTAAACAACCACTAATCTATTTTCCATCTCTCTAACATCCCTGTTTTGGACATTTCCTATGAATGGAACCCTACTGTATGTGCAGACTTCTTGACTTGGCATGGTTTCAAGGCTCAGCCATGCTGTGTTTCATTCCTCTTCACGGTGAGTAATTCCATTGTATGGATGTGCCACACTCTGTTTATCCATGTGTTCATCACTGAAGACTTGAGTGGTTTCCATCTTTTGGCTATTATGAATAAAGCTACTGTAAATGCTCACGGATGAGTTTTGGTGTGGACGTGTTTTCATTTCTCTTGGGTACGTACCTAGGAGTGGAGCTGCTGGGTCACATGGCGATTCTGTGTAATTGTTGATAAACTGCCAGACTATTTTCCACAGGAGCTGCACCATTTTCCCTTCCCACCAATGGGGCCTGAGGGTTCCAGCCGCTCCGCATCCTCGCCCACACTGGTTGGTAGCCTAGGGGGTGTGAAGTAGCATCTCACTGTGGTTTTGATTTGCAGTTCCCTGATGACTGATGATCTCAAGCACCTTTTAATGTGCTTACCGACCACTTGAGTATCTTCCTTGGAGGCATTTCTTTCTTTTCAGAACCTTTGCCCATGTTTAATTGGGTTATCTTTTTACTATTAAGTTATAAGGATTCTTTATATATTCTGATGCAAGTCCTGTATTAGATACATCATTGGCAACTATTTTCTCCTATTCTGTGGGCTGTCTTTTAGCCTCCTTCATGGTGTCCTTTGAAGCAACAAAGTTCTTAATTTTTCTTTTTTTTTTTTTTCTGAGATGGAGTCTCACTCTGTCGCCCAGGCTGGAGTGCAGTGGTGTGATCTTGGTTCACTGCAGCCTCTGCCTCCTGGGTTCAAGCAATTCTCCTGCCTCAGCCTCCTGAGTAGCTGGAATTACAGGTGCCTGCCACCACGCCCGGCTAATTTTTGTATTTTTAGTAGAGACAGGGTTTCACCATGTTGGCCAGGCTGGTCTCAACTCCTGACCTCAAGTGATCTGCCCGTTTCAGCCTCCCAAAGTGCTGGGATTACAGGCATGAGCCACCGTGCCCAGCCTAAAGTTCTTAATGTTGATGAAGCCCAATTTATCTGTTTTTTCTTCTGCTGCTCATGTTTTTGGTGTCAAATCTAAGAATCCTTTGCCAAATCCAAGATGATGAAGACTTATCCCTATGTTTTCTTCTAAGGGCTTTATATTTTTAACTTTTACATTTAGGTCTTTCATTTATCGTACTTTTTGTATAAAGTACCAGCTAAGGGCCTAACTTCATTCTTTTATATGTGAATATGCAGTTGTCCCAGCACCATTTGTTGAAGATACTACTCTTCCCCCTCCATTGAATGGTCCTGGCATCCTGACCACAGATACATAGATTTCTGGGTGCTCTATTCTACTCCATTGATCTATTTATCTGTCCTTGTACCAGTGCCAGTCTTGATTACTGTGGCTTTGTACTAAGTTTTGAAATCAGGATATGTAGGTCCTCCTACTATGTTTTTTTTCACGGTTGTTTTGGCTATTCTGGGTCTCTTGCAATTCCATATGAACTATGGATTAGAATCAGCATGTCAATTTCTACAATGAAACCAGCTGGAATTTTCATAGGGATTGTGCTGAATTTGTAGGTCAATCTGGGGAGTCCCATTGTCTTAACAATGTTAAGTTTTCCAATCCATGAACATGGGATGTTAATCCATTTATTCAAAACCTTAATTTCTTTCAACAACATTTTGCAGTTTTAAGAATATAAGTATTACAATTTTTTGTTACACTTATCCTAAGTATTTTATTCTTTTTGATGCCAATGTAAATGGGATTATTTTCTGCTTCATTTTCAGATTGTTCGTTGTAAGTGTATTCCTATATTTGCATATTGATCTTACATCCTTCAACCTTGCTAAATTTGATGATTAGTTCTAATCATTTTTTAGTGGATTCCTTAGGGTTTTCTACATACAAGTTCATATGATCTGCAAATAGAAATAGCTTCACTTCTTCCTTTCCAATCTGGATGCTTTTTATTTTTCTTGCCTAAATGTCCTGGCTAGACCCTGCAGTACCATGTTAAACAGAAGCAGCGAGAGTGGACATCCTTGTCTTCAGAAACTAAACACACACCACACAATGCAGTACTGTACTCCTGGGCATTCTCCCCAGAGGAATGAAAACCTACATCCTGCAAAAACCTGTCAAGATGGCCAGGTGCGGTGGCTCACGCCTGTAATCCCAACACTTTGGGAGGCCAAGGTGGGTACACCGCTTGAGCCTAGGAGTTCAAGGCCACCCTGGGCAACATGATGAAGCCCTGTTTCTACAGAAAATACAAAAATTAGCCAGGCATGGTGGTGCACCCCTGTAGTCCCAGCTACTCAGGGGCGGAGGTAGGAGGATTGCTTGAGCCCAGGAAGTGAAAGCCACAGTGAGCTATGATTGCACCACTGCACTCCAGCCTGGGTGACAGGGTGAGACCCTGTCTCAAAAGAAAAAAAAAAAAAATCTGTACATAATTGGCCAGAGCAGCTTTATTTTGTAATAGTCAAAAACTGGAAACAAACAAAATATCTTTCCACAGGTGAATGGTTGAACAAACTGTGGTAAAACAAACCATGGAATGCTACTCAGCAATGAAAAGGAACGGACTATGAATACTCACAACTTAGGTGCATCTCAGGAGCCTTATGTGGAGTGAAAAAGGCTCATCTCAAAAGGTCACATACTTTATGATTCCACTTACCTAATATTCTTTTTTTTTTTTGAGATGGAATCTCAGCCTGTCACCCAGGCTGGAGTGCAATGGCACAATCTCAGCTCACTGCAGCCTCCACCTGCTGGGCTCAAGCGATTCTCCTGCCTCAGCCTCCCGAGTAGTGAGATTACAGGCGCCCACCACCACGCCCAACTAATTTTTGTATTTTTAGTAGAGACGGGGTTTCACCATGTTGCCCAGGCTGGTCTTGAACTCCTGATCTCAGGTGATCCACCCACCTCGGCCTCCCAAAGTGCTGGGATTATAGGTGTGAGCCACCGCACCTGGCCCCTAATATTCTTTAAATGACAAAATTATAGACATAGAGAACATATCAGCAGCTGCTACGGGCTAGGGATTGGTGGTGGGCAGGGGTAGCAGGATTATAAAGGGGAGAACCTTGAGTGATGGATGGGAGATGTCTGTACCTTGACCCTGATTCTGGTCACAGGAATCTACATGGGGAGAAATGACAGAACAACACACACATTGCACTAGTGTCAGTGTTCCTGTTTTATATTGTACCACGGTTGTGTCTGATGTTGCCTTTGAGGGTAAGGGTAGAGGTACATGGGACCTTCCTATCTGTGCAACTTCCTGGGAATCTGTCACTATTTCTAAATAAACGGTTTAGGCCAGGCATGGTGGCTCACACCTGTAATCCTAGCACTTTAGGAGGCCAAGGCAGGAGGACAGCTTGAGCCCAGGAGTGTGAGACTATCCTGGGAAACATGGCGAAACCCTATCTCTACAAAAAATACAAAACAATTAGCCAGACGTGGTAGTGCATGCCTGTGGTCCCAGCTAATTGGGAGGCTAAGGCGAGAGGATCGCTTGAAACATGGAGGTCGAGGCTGCAGTGAGCCACGTTTGTGCCACTGCACTCCAGCCTGGGCAACAAAGTCTCAAAATATAAATAAAATAAAAATATTTTGGCCAGGCACAGTGGCTCATGCCTGTAATCCCAGCACTTTGGGAAGCCAAGGTAGGAGGACTTACTGAGCCCAGGAGTTTGAGACTAGCCTGGGCAACAGAGGGAGACCCCATCTCAATGTTTTAATAAAAGAAAAGAAAAAAAATTTTTTTAAGTCTAACAAGGAGGACGACTAGTGGTTTCAGGGAAGAGAGGGGGATAAAGCACCAGAGAAAGGAAGGACAGAGAGGGAGAGAGACAGAGACAGACAGAGAGAGCCAGAGACAGAGACAGACAGAGGAGAGAGACAGAGACTGAGAGATGCAGGGAAAGACAGAGAGAGAGCAATGTGCTCTGCTGTCTTTCAGCTATGCCCTGAAATGGGAAAGAAAGATAACATCCAAAGGTGAGGCATACCCTGAGCACACCCCTGCCCAGCCCCCACCTCCTGCAGGGGCCACCCCAGGGGGCATCACAGTGATACATTTTCCGGCTGCCTCCTCTAAAAGCACAAGGCCCAGTGGAGAAAGGGGGCTTGCAACCTTGGAGCACACACCAGAGGCGTCACCCCTCAATGCTGACAGTGGAGCCCCCAACACTGTAGCCGGGGAGGTGGCCACATGGACGTTACTCTTCGACTTCTCTCTTTCTGCCCCTTAGGCCAAGGAGCCAGAGCTCCATCCCTCAGAGCACCCATGTCCTTCCTGGGCCGCCAGAAGCATCTCCTGGAGCCTAACCCCCTTTGCACAACACTGGCCGACCCTCCCAGGTAAAGGCACATGATGGCATCTCCCGCCCCAGTGGCCAAAAGCTCTCTTTTACGGGAGTCAAGCAAGCGCAGACCTTGGCATTCAGCTGGTTCTGAAAGGCAGGACTTTGTGTCCTGAGGCTTCAATACAGATACCCCTAAAGAACAACCTCTCAAAGCAACTGCCCCCAAACTTGAGCCCTGAGGACAGCATCTCTGCAAACAACAACTGAGAACAATGAGAGAGCATCCCACGAACCACCACCTCATCCTTCCAGAAGGGTGCTCAGCCCAGCAGAACAGAACAGCATCTCCTCCTGGCTCCACCTTCCCCATGAAACTGTGCAGGCCCCAATCCCAAAGCCCTCCCTCTGCTCTTGGGAATTGCTAGGACACCTCAAATGAACGCAAATAAAATTAAGAGATTTTTTGAAGAAAAAGACAACCAACTGAACAGCTGGGTTCATGAACGAGAGGACTGAGGACTCTGCCACCTAAGCGACGCTGACCAGTTCTGCCTCCAGAGGGCTTCCTCCTTGAGACCCCAGAGTTCACAGAAAGCGGGACACTTCCCAACCCTGACGGGCACCCGGAGCTAAGCCCCCAGGACCTCCGAGAGTGCCAGCTTCCCGCCCACCTCCAAGGTCCTTGTCACTCACAGCCCTGCCAGGCCTGGCCCGAGGTGAGCAGCACCAGCTCGGCGTTGTCGGGAACGCTGGGGAAGTAGTCTTCCGTCAGCTCCGTGCCATCCTCGTACAGGCACAGCCGGGAACCGCGCTCAGGGAGCTGCAGGGACGGGAGAAGCAACAGGAGGAGGAAGGGTCTCAAGACGAGGGCTTTGCATCTGCAGGCCTCACAAACGACCAGAATGAGCTGTCTTTAAAGAAGCAGGCTCAGGCTGCCGCCTGTATGCCACAGTCGCGCCAACGCCCAGGCAAGGATGAGGGAGCGGGAGCAAGGGCGCCTGACTGCGGGCCGTTCTAAAATACGAAGAGTCAGGAAAAACATACATCAGGTGGTGACTGCTGGCTCTGCAGGATTCACCCTTTTTAAATGAGCTCCTGAGGGCACTTCAAATAGAGCCTGTCTTTGACAGCGCCACCTCCCTGCTGCCAGGAGCTGAACACCACCATCCCCAGCACACAGCCACCAGAGCAGTGCTGGCACACGAAGGACAACGGTTGACTGCCTCTGTGCACAAGTGTGACCGGCACGTGGCACTGTTAATTTGTTGGAGTCTGGTTCCCTGTTACTCTGCACTGGTCAGTTTTTGGCATTTTATGGCAACTCCCACCCCACCCGCACCGACCCCGGCAATGCACACCTGGTAACCCTAGTACTGGTCTAAAAAACAAAACCAACCTAGAATAAGGTGACAATTGCAACCCCCAGCTGCGAGGGCTGGAAAGGCCTACAGAGCCCACCTAGCCAAGCCTTTCATTTTATGCAGGGGGAAGCTGAGGCCGGACAGGCAGAGCAGCCGTGACCCCGCGTGCCAGTACCTGGCACTCAACCCGGTCTCCTAGCTCTGATGCAGGGCTGTCCTGCCCGAGAGGTGGGAAGAGGAAAGGGGTGATCCAGGTCGCCCCCCAACCCCCCTGCGCTCTGAAGCCACGCTCAGGAACCACAGGCTGCGGGGGCCCGGGGTCCTAGGGGCTAAGGCGAACGAAAACTACCCGCCCCGGGCGCCGCCCGCACCCTCCGTTTTGGAAGAGGAAAGGCGGCACCTCCTATTCTCCCCACACGCCTCCCCGGCGGGCCGTCCCCGCCCAGCCCGGCGGGCACCTGGAAGCGGAGACAGCCCTTGTGCAGCACCTCCTGGCAGCTCCGGCCAGCCACGCCGAACTTCCTCGGGCTGCGCAGGGCCCGCAGCTTCACGCTCTTGGGCTTCTGGAGCATTGCAGATGTCCTCAAGCCCTCTTGGTCCCGCAGGCGGCGGCACCCGCTGCCCGGCTGCTCAGATCCGTCCTCGCCCTGGCCGCAGGGGTCTGCACCTGGTGAGCTCTGCAAGCTGGCATAGGCCGGGCGCCGATCCCGGAAACTACACTACCCAGAAGGCCTGGGAAAAGTGAGGCCCGACGTGGTCTTGTGCGCAGGCGTCGCCCCACGGAAACTACATTACCTTACTCAGAAGGCTCAGGAAAGCAAAGGCGCGACGCCACCTGGTGTGCCCAGGTGCCGTAGCCCCGGAAACTACACGACCCTGAGGGCCAGAGTAGCGGAGCCCTTCCCTTGTGCGCAGGCGCGGCCTGGGGCGGGGCGGGGTCGCGCACGCGCAGAGGCCCCGGCCCAGAGCTGGGCTTGGTTGTCATGAGAGCGGCGGCTGCGGCCGGGGCGATGGGCAGAGGCGGCCGGGTTGGCTTCTTCCCTGTCAGTGCCGCAGCAGCTTGGGGTGC
Organism: Hylobates moloch; assembly: GCF_009828535.3. NCBI lineage: Eukaryota > Metazoa > Chordata > Mammalia > Primates > Hylobatidae > Hylobates > Hylobates moloch. The sequence goes on along the minus strand of NW_026652284.1, from coordinate 3,237,218 downwards.
AAGGCGGCCTGGGGCGGCGGAAGGGGCGCCCCCTGAGTTCCGTCTGAGGAAGCGGCGGCTGCCGAGGAAGTCTACGAGAGCCGGATCCCGCCCGCCCCTGGGGTCTGGGTGCTGAGGCGCAGTCTGGCCGCCTCCCCGGGCCGCGGCACCGCTCCGACCCAGCCGCCCTCTCCACCGGGGCCGCGGCAGCGCCAGTCGGAGCCGTTCCCTCTGAGCAGGTACCTTCCGGGCCGCTGCGGCGCCGGGCCAGGGCCGGAGTGGGTAGCCGGGCTCGGGCGCCGCGGGGGCGCGGTCCCCACCTGGGAGCTGGGTACGAAGCCTGGGTGCGCGGTGCAAGCGCGGACGGTGTGGAGTTAGATTCCGGCCTTGCTGTAGCCGAAGAGCCGGCGCGGTCCTGTGGTGCCCGATGCCGGGGAGCTCAGCACGGGTGCTGGGAGCGCCTGCCCAGGCCGGGACTGCCCGTTTAGCGTGGAATATTATTTTCAGATCCGGCTTTTCCTCTTCTGGATGCATAGTACATAGCGGGCCAGTTTCAGATGTGTTCTGCTGAGCAAAAGTTTGAGGAAAGTTGCTGTGTCCCTATAAAGTCTGATGGTTGGTTGTTTTTTGTTTTGGGGTTTGTTTTGTTTTGTTTGCACTTAAGTTCAGATTTCTCTGAAGCCCTTTCAGTCGCTAAGATGACTTGATCAGAAACCCATATGCCTTTGAGACAGTCTCACTCTGTCGCCCAGGCTGGAGTGCAATGGCATGATCTCAGCTCACTGCAGCCTCCGCCTCCCGGATTCAAGCGGTTCTCCTGCCTCAGCCTCCCGAGTAGCCCGACTAATATTTTATTTTTAGTAGAGACGGGGTTTCACCATGTTAGCCAGGTTGGTCTCGAACTCCTGACCTCAAGTAATACGCCCTCCTCAGCCTCCCGAAGTGCTGGAATTACAGGCATGAGCCACCGCGCGCGGTCACACTGAAAAGTTTTCTTAAAAAGAAAATCAGAAACAAGTTTTGTTTCCTAGTCTTGTAACAAAATGGAAGTTGCTACACTGAGTTTCCGTTTAATTTATAGTTAATTGCCTTTTACCATGCCAGCACTAGGAAAGTGTAGTGAGGGATGAGACCGCCATGGGTTCATCGCTGCCTGGGGAGAGATGTACTCTGGCACTTTTCGGGATGCCGATGGCTGTCCCTGGGACAACGGGGATCCCTCATGCCTCTGGTGAGGAAGACCAGCCAATAACTGAACATTCAACAGAGCTTTGCTTCTTCCTAAATTGTTAATGGTGATTTTTATAGGAGCCTAAAAGTGGCATCCTTCAGGGACATTCCAAGTATCTTATGTAACACTTGAAGGTTTACACAGAGGGGACCGTAGGGTACAACTGGAAGGTCTTTGGGAGGGGGTAGGCTAAAAAAGGAATCCTTTTCAAATACCAGACTGAGGTAATAGCATTGCCTCCACAGTGCCTGTGCATTTCTCTTAGCTGGTTCTTAAATGCCAGTACTTTGTTTTAGATTTGTTGGGGTCAATATAGCATACTGGAAACACCCTTCTGTTTGACTGAAAAGGTCCTATGTTTACGTCTTCGAGCCATAACAGAGAGTGTTGGTTAGGATCAGAGACTAGCCAGGCTCGGCGGCTCACGCCTGTAATCCCAACACTTTGGGACACTAAGGTGGGAGGATCACTGAAGGCCAGGAGTTCAAAACCAGCCTAGACAACACAGTGAAACCCCATCCCTACAAAAAAAAAAAAAAAAAAGTAACTGTGCATGGTGGCATGTGCCTGTAGTCCTAGCTGCTCAGGAGGCTGAGACAAGAGGATCATTTGAGCCCAGGAGTTCATGGTTACAGTGAGCTATGATCACGCCACTGCAGCAGTACAGCCTGGGCAACAGAGCGAGAACCTGTATGAAAAAAAAAATCGGGGCCGGGCATAATGGTCACGCCTGTAATCCCAACAGTTTGGGAGGCTGAGGCAGGTGGATCACCTAAGGTCAAGAGTTCGAGACCAGCCTGGCCAACATGGTGAAACCCCATCTCTACTAAAAATACAAAAATTAGCTGGGTGTGGTGGCGCACACCTGTAATACTAGCTACTTGGGAGGCTGAGGCAGGAGAATCACTTGAACCCAGGAGGCAGAGGTTGCAGTGAGCCGAGATCGTGCCACTGGTCTCCAGCCTGGGTGACAGAGTGAGACCCTCTCTCAAAAAAAAAAAAAAAAAAACTGGGGACTGGAACCCAACAGCCTGAGCACAAGAGCTATTTTCAAGGTGGGATAGGGAGTTACAGGCCCTGCCCTTAAAGATGATGAAAGGGGCCTGGGATGGTGGCTCACGCCTGTAATCCCAGCACTTTGGGAGGCCAAGGCGGGCAGATTACTTGAGGCCGGGAGTTCGAGACCAGCCTGGCCAACATGGCAAAACCCCGTCTCTACTAAAATACCAAAAAAAAGAAAATTAGCCAGGCATGGTGGTGCATGCCTGTAATCCCAGCTACTTGAGAGGCTGAACCACAAGAATCACATGAACTGGGGAGACAGAGGTTGCAGTGAGCCAAGATCACACCACTGCACTCCAGCCTGGGTGACAGAGTGAGACTCTTGTCTCAAAAAAGGAAGAAAAAGATGATGAAAGGATTGGAGGGCTTCAGAGCTGAAGGGTATTAACTTTGAGCTTTGATTGTTTGGCCGGACTTCAGAATTCAGGACAAGACGTGAGGGTCAGGGGAGAGTTGGCGCATTGATCCTTAGCTGTGGAGCCCACCGAGAGCTCTGGAGTTAGGACATGGATGGAGATGACTGAAGCTGGGCCTGAGGCACGTTCACGCAACAGGAACTTAGGACTTGTCTGAGGGAGGCGCTTCAGGTGGGGACACCAGGCGGTTGCTGTCTAGAAAAGACAGTGGGATCAGAAGGAAGGGTAGGCCTGATAAGACCTGGCACACCGCTGGGTGGGGAGTGGGTGAAGAGAGATGCTGTGGCCAAGGGAAAAGTACCTCTGGGCTGAGAGCCCACACGACCCAGAAGTGCCAGGTCAGGAAGGAGTAGGAGCCATGGGCTGTGCGTTTCTGGCATAGGGTGCCCAGAGTGCAGGTGGGGCTGTGCAGCTAACAGTGGGTTAAACCACACTCATCCTTTCAAAATTCTTTTTTTGTTTGCTTTTTTAGAAACGAGGTCTCACTATCTTACCCAGGCTGGTCTCGAACTCCTGGGCTCAAGTGATCCTTCCACCTCGGTCTCCCAAAGTGCTGGGATCATAGGCGTGAGCCACCACACCCAGCCTCATCCTGTTTTGGGGGGCTTTTTAAAAATTATTTTCTGGGTTGGTTTAGTTTTGTTTTCGTTTAATATACAGTAACATCTTGCAGTGAACTTTGTGCAAAAAATAACTAGAATCTCAATGATGGTTTATCATTCTATCTTAGTGCTTTTGTTTATACATTCCAAGAAACATTAGCAATAATGCCAGCCAATAATTAACATATTGAAGTGGTCCTCTTCAAATTCTCAATGAAAGTAAAAGAAAGATCTAGATCATGCATCAAGCATGTCAAAATACGTACAGTTTTGTGTGGGGGTATGTTTATATGTTACCTCCTATTGGGAATTTCAATTAATAGTTTATCTTATCCCAGAGAACTTTCTGATGGAGTCTTCTTTATCCTGGTTTAGTGAGGAGCCTTTTTTTTTCCCCCAATGATTTAGACCTAACCCAAATTGGCTTACTTAGGAGGAATCTGACTGGCTTAGTAACTTGAAAATAACCCAGAATCCCTGAGCAAATTGGGCTCAATGTCCTGTGAGTCAGTCCCTCAACCTGACTCTGCGTGAACGTTTTTGTACTTAATATGCCTGCGTGTCATTCCTGTTCTTCCTTCTGGTCGTGCACATTCATTTAGCAGTTGTTATGCTAGCGCTTACGTTGCCTTTTTCCCCTTGGTATTGTATAACTAATTAACGTACTGGTTGTATTAGTTTCCTAACTAATAGAAAGAAGTTTGTGTTTATATTCTAGACATAGCAAAATATCATAAACTAGATGGCTTAAAACACCAGAAATTCATTCTGGAGGCAGAAGTCAGATGGCTGTATGGGCAGGGCTGCACTCTCGCTCTGGAGGCTGTAGGGAGGATTCCTCCTGGCCTCTTCCTAGCCTTGGGTGCCTGCTGGCCATTCTCGGCCGTCCTTGGCTGGCCCACTTAGAGATGCGTCGCTCCGGTCTCTGCCTCTGTCACCACATGGCACTCTCCCTTTGTGTGGCTGCGTCTCTTCCCTTCTTCTTAAAAGTCACATTGGATTGGGCCCACCCCGAGGACCTCGTTTTAACTAGATCACACCTACAAAGACCCTATTTTCAAATAAGGTCACATTCACAGGTACCACAGGTGGAACTTTAACATATCTTTTTGGGGAGCACAATCCACAGCACTCATCGAACTTTTTGGACACACATTTGGGAAAAGTCAAGATAACTTAAATGATACCTTAAACAGAATCAGAAGCATCTATAAAAAGTGTTTAACAAGAAAAAAAAATAGACTCTTTCAAAGAGATGGGAAAATTCTGAATACTTAGTGCATTATTGTGTGTGTTAGCAAGGCATGAACTAACCCTTTAAATGTCCATGTGTTAGTGAATTCCTTTGTTTTAAAGAAATCTTTCCTGCTCTTATAAACAGCCCAAACGTGCAGAATGCCCCACAAGATTGGATTTGTAGTTGTCAGCTCATCTGGACACGAAGACGGCTTCAGTGCCCGGGAGCTCATGATCCACGCGCCAACCGTCAGTGGGTGGCGGTCACCTAGGTGAGGGCTGGATGGGGCGGGGCTTGGGCTGGGAGGCAGCCACAGGTCCCTGAGGAGGGTACAGGGGCTCCTTTCATTCAAAGCCTCAGATTTTACTATGACTCGGACATCAGGACCAAGGATGTCAGCATGCAGTGCAGTGTCGGGCATCTCTTTCTGTTTATATTTTTAAAGAAAATGTGTTGACCCTCTTTCCCTTATAACGTTCACCCACACTCCCTTAAGAAAATGTGCAAATGTGGAGGAGAAGGAAGAGAAATGAGGCCCCGTAACTGTCTAACCATACTTCCTGATCACACACTGGGCTGCACATTCTCATCAAGTTTCTGTGCAGAGATTGTACATGCAGCCTTTTTTGCTTTTACAGCTGGGCTCCTGTGCCGAAAGAGTGTGTGTCTAACTGCTCTTATATGACACCAAGCTTTAACCAAAAGATGTGTCTTTCACATTTCTCTTAAACACGTGTATACTTTTATTAAAATGTTCAATTGGGCACAGTGGCTCCCGCCTGTAGTCCCAGCTACTCAGGATGCTGAGACAGGAGGATCCCTTAAGCCCAGAAGTCCAAGGCTGCCATGAGCTATGACAGCCATGCACTCCAGCCTGAGCGACCGAGTAAGACCATCTCAAAACAAATGTTCATTAGATGAGTGTTTTGCTTGCTTATTTTCCTAAAACATTGAAGTCTTTTTGCCTCTGCTACTTTGGTCTTTACAGCTGAGCCCCTTTATGCACTCACTTGGCATCTGCCCTCCGCCCTCAGTCACGTGAATAAAAACCCACCCTCCACCCCATCCCACCTTGTCAGCTCTGTGCTCTTCGTGACTTGCTTTCAAGCCTAAGAAGTTACTATTTATTCCTAACTTGTGAATGCATAAATATGCATGGCATTTTAAATTCAGTCATATAATTGTGTCTTGCTTTTATTGAGAAGACATGTTGCTGAAAATTGAATGTAAATCTCATTTAAAATTAAAACGTATTTTCCTTTTGGAGTTTTTGAGGAGACATAACAAATAAGACCCCCTGTCCCTGCATTTCCTGGAAGTGAGTTCTGAATGAACTGAGAAATGAAGCAAGAGTCAAGCAGAAGGGGCCAGACAGCGCCTTTGTCACCCACGGAGCTAGGATTGCAGGCAAGCCAGCGTCCTGATACTGCCCAGGCCATGGCCGATGCACTGCCCATGCAGGCAGCATTAACAGGGTCCAGCCTGTGGCTGGAGGGCAGGAGGAGGAGCACACCCACGGGGGCAGCCCAGCGTTCCGCCCTCTCCTCCCAGACTCCCCATGAGCCTGCTCATGCCTCTCCCAGGCAGGAGCATCCCCTCTGCAGAGGTCCTGTATGCTCACTGCACGTGTTCCATGTTATTTGGGGATTGAAGGTTCTCGAGTATACACACAGCCACCCTTTTTGGTAACAGTTATAAAAATCACACCAGTATGGTTCTCTTGTGCGTTGACATGGTATTGCTTTAAAGGGCATGACCTACACTCACTTCAGTAATGTGCTTTCAGAGGATGTACCCAAGAAAAGGATCTGTGTGCCCTTGGTCACCACAGACTCCCACTGGGTTTGGCTCAGGGTCTCTTGACTTCCCTGAGGTCAGGCACATCGCAGAAAGACAAAGGAGGATACCCTGAAGCTGAGCCTCCCAATGACAGGACAAGGCACCCTGTTACCACAGGTCATAGAAAATGTGGGACCCTCTACATCGGAGCTCAGGGCATAGATTGATGCAGTTCCAGGAGAGACACTGAAGAGGGTGTTAAAGAGATCCAGGGAGACCCCCAGTGCCATTCATGTGACCTCAGAATTCAGACAGCCTAAACCCTTCAGAGCAAGACGTTTTTCCAAGAAAGCATAAAGTTTGCACCAACCGTAGCCTCTGGACATCCATTTTTTCGGTTGTCAAATTATTTTTATTTTAAAAAATCTGTATCTGTCAATTTATCTTGAAACGATAAATTCATACTAGCCTTTTTAGCTGTGTGGTTTCTTTTTATATTCAGCTTGAAAGGTATTTTTGATTCATCTATAAAATGTTCATCAGCTACATTTGAGTAGCTAAATCATAGGCCCTTTTTGGAAGGATTTTTAAAAGTACGGTCCTACATCGCTCAATCATGGGGACATTCTGAGAAATGCATCATCAGTCGATTTCATCGAACACCTAGAGTGCCCTCAAACCCAGATGGTACCGCCTACTCCTACACACCTAGGCTCTGTGGCATAGCCTATTGCTCCTGGGCTGCAAACCTGTGCAGCACGTGACAGTGCTGAACACGGTAGCAAGTGTAACACAAGTAGGTATCTGTATATCTAAACATAGAAAAGCTAAGTCAAAATACAGTGTTGTCATCTTATGGGACCACTGGCTCATGCAGTGCATGACTGTATACAACTTCAAAGCTTTGCCGGTTGTCTTGGTTTTCTTTAAGCAGTTTTGGAGTTTTGTTTTTTCTTAATAAAGATTTTAAAATAATAGATTACTTATTGTCCTTATGTTCAGATAATCTCGCCATGAATGATAATATATGTGCCCTGCATTTAAAAGCAGTAACTATCTAAAGCAGCACTTTACTGACATGAAAGACTAAGGAATTTCATTTCAAAAGTTGCTCAGTTTCCCAGTTTGTGCCAGCTGCCCTCCTGCCCCAAATGTGCCTCTCTTGAACCTTTGCATTTTTGGAAGCAGTGTGGGGTCTTTGCTGACTGCTGTGATTCTCTACCCAGCTCTTAGTTTTTTAATACGTTGTGTCACTTCTGGGGTGGGCCCAGTGGCTCACACCTGTAATCACAGCACTTTGGGAGGCCGAAGTGGGAGGATCCTCTGAGCCCAGGAGTTCAAGACCAGCCTGGGCAAAATTTTAGCCAGGCACAGTAGCACACACCTGTGGTCCCAGCTCCTCAGGAGGCTGAGGTAGGAGGGTCACTTGAGCCCAGGAGATTGAAGATGCAGTGAGCCATCATCACACCCCTGCAGCCTGGGTAACAGAGAAACACCTTGTCTCAAAAAAAAAAAAAAGTTATGTCACTTTTGAGCAAAGAAGCTCCAGCATGGTCCATAGCATAGGCTTCTCTCCCTAGACCACTATGCGTGAAAGGCAGGCACTCCTTAAATATTGATACCTTGGGGCCCTTAAGCATTTGAGTTCCTGTGGAAAATCCTTTGGCTCCATCCTGCCCACTAGTGCCGCCTTATAAGATTGATTTATCTTATGAAAAACTGCAGGTTTCACATCATTTACTAGCTGCCAAGAGTATGATTCCTATAGGGTTACAGGCAGATCAAGTCACATTTTAATTCCAAGCTTCAGCTCCAACATGAAAAGCTCAAGAGAACGGGAATCATGTCACAGGCATCTTTGTACCATCAGTACCTACAGACTGTCCAGTTCAAAGTGGGTGTGCGGTTAATGCTTCTTACCTGCAAGAATGAGATGCTAGCATCTAGAAACCCTCTGCAGAAATTGTTCAGAAAATACAAAAATGTGTTTGCTTTCAGATTTTGCCAATTTCCACAAGAAATTGTCCTTCAAATGGTGGAGAGATGTCGAATAAGGAAACTACAGTTACTTGCTCACCAGTATATGATTTCAAGTAAAATTGAGTTCTACATTAGTGAAAGCTTACCTGAATATTTTGCACCCTATCAAGCAGAGCGGTTTCGAAGACTTGGGTAAGAATGAAATTTAAAATGTATCATGGCAGCTTTTAGGCTAATTGTACCTGAAAGCTCTTTTCTTTTTTTTTTTGTTTTTTTTTTGAGATGGAGTCTCACTCTGTCGCCCAGGCTGGAATGTAGTGGTGCGGTGCAATCTTGGCTCACTGCAGCCTCTGCCTCCCGGGTTCACGCCGTTCTCCTGCCTCAGCCTCCCAAGTAGCTGGGACTACAGGCGCCCGCCACCACGCCCGGCTAATTTTTTGTATTTTTAGTTGAGACGGGGTTTCACCATGTTAGCCAGGATGGTCTCAATCTCCTGACCTCGTGATCCGCCCACCTCGGCCTCCCAAAGTGCTGGTGTTACAGGCATGAGCCACTGTGCCCAGCCCTGAAAGCTCTTAAAAATGAATTGTCCCTTAACTTTTGGTCCTATGTTATGTACTTCTATTTGGTTCAAGAGTACACAATTTCTTGACACCTGCCTCTTATTGGATATGCTTAAAAAGCAGCGTTATAATTTCTATGAATTCTGCTATTCAGCTCTACTTTTCAGATGTAGAAATTTTCTTAAGAATACTAATTAGATGACCAATGTGGCCAACATGGTGAAACCCTGTCTCTACTAAAAATATAAAAATTAGCCAGGTGTGGTGGTGAGCACCTGTAATCCCAGCTACTTGGGAAGCTGAGGCAGGAGAATTGCTTGAACCCAGGAGGCGGAGTTTGGAATTAGCCAAGATCGCACCACTGCACTCCAGCCTGGGTAACAGAACAAGACTCCATCTCAAAAAAAAAAAAAAAAAACAAGAATACTAATTAGAATTTGAGTTCTAGGGGTTTTTCCTAGGTTTTTCATTCTAGACTTAGCTTTTATTCAAACCTGTTGATCCTGCGTAGGGGTAGTCTAGCTTTAAAAAATAAAACAACAAAAATAAATAAGCCTATTGAGTTCAATCAGAGTAGGGGGCAGTTTCATTGAACAGCACATTTTCAAATCAGCGTGTTCTTCAGTTGTGTTTTGTTTTTCAGCTACGTGTCTCTCTGTGATAATGAAAAGACAGGTTGCAAAGCCCGGGAACTAAAATCAGTTTATGTGGATGCAGTAGGACAATTTCTTAAACTGATTTTTCACCAAAACCATGTCAACAAATACAACATATATAATCAGGTAAGATGCATGCAGCTTCGCCTTTGATTCTGCCCCTACCTTCTTTGTGGGATTATGTGGTCACGTATCTTTTCTTAGATGCATTTTCAAGATGATCTTATAAGAGAGGATCTCTTCTGGGATACTGCTGAGCTCTCTGAGCTGTGCAGTCTGATCAGCAGCCTCTGGGCACATGTGGCCAGTGCCCACCACGAACTGGCCTAGTGCCCAGAGCTGCTACCAGCATCACCAGACTGTGGGCTTCAGAGACTCAGTACAAAAGGAGAATGCAAAACAGTTCATGAGAACTTTTATGTCAGTTGTATGTGATGAAATGATAGTATTTTGGATATGTTGTGTTAACCTGTATTATTAAAATTAATTGCATTTTTTAATTTTTTAATGTGCCTACTTAATGACACATGTGGCTCACATCCTATTTGTGTAGGACAGCACAGTTCTAAATAAACCCTCCCAATGTGCACGAGGTAAATCCCCTGGTAGAAATTGCGGACACATTAATGTTGCATGTAATCCAGAATCTCCCCAGCTCCAAGCTGCTAATTCTTCATCTCTTCCTTCTTCCCTCCCTTTCTTTCCTTCTTTTTTTCTTTCTTTTTCTCACATGATTAGTGTAGTAGAAATCAGTTGTGTCCAAAGCAATCTCGTTAATTAGCAGAAGCATGTACAACTCTCCCTGCCCCCTCCAAGAGGAATGCAAGCACCCAGCAAATCAAATCTCTAGACCAAGCGGGTGAGCTGGACAAGAGCACAAAGGTCCAGTTAAGCTGCCTGGCCCCTTGCAGCATAACACACCAGGAAGCCAGAAGAATGAGTCTTAACCCTTTTCCTTCCTCCACCCACCTGCATGTATTTACCAGCAATGACCTGGCTAAGTAGTTGGTCTACAATGGTTGGGGGTGCAGGATGGAAAAGTGACTCCCCACCTCAGATGAGACTCACCGACTGGGATAAACTGAGCTGTGTTAACTTTTCATCGTCTAATTTCCCAAGATCCTTCAAAGATGAGTTCCATACTGAATCTTGAGTGGATGTCTCATTATGAGGCTATGTTAAAATTTGGGGAGTTTTTAGCTATTACGATTTGAACATCATTTTTTTTTTTTTTTTTTTTTTTTTGAGATGGAGTTTCACCCTTGTTGCCCAGGCTGGAGTGCAGTGGCGCAATCTCGGCTCACTGCAACCTCTGCCTCCCAGATTCAAACAGTTCTCCTGCCTCAGCCTCCCGAGTAGCTGGGATTATAGGCATTTGCCCAGCTAATTTTGTATTTTTAGTAGAGATGGAGTTTCTCCATGTTGGTCAGGCTGGTCTCAAACTCCAGACTTCAGGTAGTCTGCCCACCTCAGCCTCCCATAGTGGTGGGATTACAGGCGTGAGCCACTGCACCCAGCCAGAACATCCTTTAAATGGTTAAAATAACCATTTGGTTAAGCATTAGAATAGTAACTTACATAATTTATTTAAAATTCTTTGTTAATTATTAAAAGTTATTTATATTGGCATAACATTTTAACAATTAATACACTTTGATATACATCATCCCATTTGATAACAGTGTAGGTCAGAGTTTGTTATAAAGGGGTTAAGTCTAGCCTGGGGAACATGGTGAAATCCTATCTCTGCAATAAAAAACACAAAAATTAGCAGGGCATGGTGGCTCACACCTATAGTCCCAGCTACTAGGGCAGCTAAGGTGGGAGGATTGCATGAGCCCAGGAGGTCCAGGCTGCAGTGAGCCATAATCACACCACCGCACTCCAGCCTGGGTGACAGACGAGACCCTGTCTCAAAGTAAGTAAATAAAGGGGTTAAGTCGTTTCAAACATTGTATATTTAATTCTGTTAATTTAACACTTTCTTAGGTTGCTTTGGTTGCCATAAATATCATTGGAGACCCTGCAGATTTCAGTGATGAAAGCAATACTGTAAGTTTGTAAAGTTTTAATTCCTAAGGAAGTAAATGTATTTCTGACAAGAGGGGGTCATTTATTTTCACCCAAAAAATGTATCATTTTTATAATCTGCATAAAACTGACTAGTGAATAACCTTCAGATGATTTTTAAGAGCTGTAGCATATGAAACTTTAACAGTTTTAGCTGTCCCTCCAAAAGATGAGGATCACTGAACCTTGCTGACAGCTTTATATGAAATAAATCTTGTAGTTAAGGTTTTGTGTTGTTCCTCTTTCTCTCTGAGACACTAAGCAGATGTTTTGCCCCCAAAGGCCTCTCGAGAGAAGTTGATTGACCACTACCTTGGGCACAACAGTGAGGACCCTGCTCTAGAAGGAACTTATGCCAGGTAAGAGTCCTGCTTCCCAGCAATGAACTTCTGTTACTTTCCTCAGAATCCTGAAAGGGTCAGTCATTTCCAAAGGAGTCTGGACTTAGAGCCTCTAAATTCAGTTTAGAGCTGGATAAGCCACTGATTGGATTGTCTGAAATTTACATAAAGATTAAGGTCACTGTTTTATTTAGCACATCTTCATTTATTTTTTTCCTTTTTTTTTTTTTTTTGAGACAGAATTTCACTCTTATTGCCCAGGCTGGAGTGCAATGGCGTGATCTCGGCTCACTATAACTTCTACCTCCTGAGTTCAAGCAATTCTCCTGCCTCAGTCTCCCTAGTGGCTGGGATTACAGGTGCCTGCCACCATGCCCAGCTAATTTTTTGTATTTTTAGCAGAGATGAGGTTTCATCAGGTTGGCCAGGCTGGTCTCGATGGAGTCTTGCTCTGTCGCCAGGCTGGAGTGCAGTGGCGTGATCTCGGCTCACTGTAAACTCTGCCCCCTGGGTTCAAGCAATTCTCCTGAGCCTGACCTCAGGTAATCCACCTGCCTCAGCCTCCCAAAGTGCTGGGATTACAGACGTGAGCCACTGTGCCCAGCCACACACCTTCATTTATTGCCCAGTAGAGACTACTTCCTTTCTTGTGTTCAGGTATTACTAGAAGTTTCCTAAAATGCATTTAGAACAAAGATCTGCCAGCCATCCTTTGATATTTTATCAGCACAAGCAAATTCATGGTAAAAATCAAAGACATGAATGGACCCAGGTTATCAGTTCTAGAGACATCACCTTACGGCCTCTTCAAAAGTTTATTCTTTAGAAGAGTGAAAAATATGTATCACATACATTTTTAAAAACACAATTTTGCCAGGCGCGGTGGCTCACACCTGTAATCCCAGCGCTTTGGGAGGCCGAGGTGGGTGGATCACGAGGTCAGGAGTTCAAGACCAGCCTGGCCAACATGGTGAAACCCTGTATCTACTCAAAATACAAAAATTAGCCAGGCATGGTGGCACGCATCTGTAATCCCAGCTACTTGGGAGGCTAAGGCAGGAGAATGACTTGAATCCGGGAGGTGGAGGTTGTAGTGAGCCAAGATTGTGCCACTGCACTCCAGCCTGGGCGACAGAGCGAGACTGACTCCATCTCAAAAAAAAAAAAAAAAAACACACACACAATTTTTACCAATCCCTCTCTACCCATTAAAAATATTTTTTCTCACTGCTAAATTTGGCTAAAAAAAAAAAATGGGTATTGGGAAAGTTCTTCATGTTAACAATTGTAGGCCGGGTGTGGTGGCTAATGCCTGTAATCTCACCACTTTGGGAGGCCAAGGCAGGAGGATTGCTTGAGATCAGGAGTTTGAAACTAGCCTGGGGAACATGGCAAAACCCCATCTCTACTAAAAATACAAATATTAGCTGGGCATGGTGGCGCGTGCTTGTAGTCTCAACTACTCAGGAAATTGAGGCAGGAAGATCGCTTGAGCCAAGATCATGCCACTGTATTCCAGCCTGGGTGACAGAGTGAGACCCTGTCTCAAAAAAAAAAAAAAAATTATACATATTTTTCTGCTGCTGTTGCCGCTTCCTCCTTTTTTAGCAGTGTAAGGAGTGGGGGTGAATCCACTTTTGGAGAGCTAAAGGGCCCCACTGTGCCATCCTCGGTCACCCTGTCTGTCCCAGGCACCTCTTTGGGACAGTGGCTCCCTTGCCACCTGCCTGCTGTGGATGACAAAGAGGGGACTCCATTCCAGAGGTGCCTGGTCTAAAGGAAAGAAGGGAAGGGCTGGCATAGTTGCCGCAATGAGAAATAAAGAGGAATTGAAATGTTTGTTAGGCTGAGCATGGTGGTGCACGCCTGTAATCCCAGCACTTTGGGAGGCCAAGGTGGGCGAATCACTTGAGGTCAGGAATTCAAGACCAGCCTGGCCAACATGGTAAAACTCCTTCTCTACTAAAAACACAAAAATTAGCCAGGCATGGTGGCACACACCTGTAGTCCCAGCTACTCGGGAGGCTGAGGCAGGAGAATCCCTTGAACCTGGGAGGTGGAGGTTGCAGTGAGCCAAGGTCATGCCACTGCACTACAGCCTGGGGGACAGAGCAAGACTCCATCTCAGACACACACGCACGTGCACACACACACACAAAGTTATTTAAAAATAAAGAGGAATTCCAAATATCCTCGGTTCTTCTCTGACAGCAGCTTCCCAATAAAGAAAAGATCAACTTTTTAAACTTTAATCGAAATTTCAAATTTGTCCGCGTTTGGTGTAATTTCACTTGTACCTGCATACAGACTGCTCACATAAAGTGATTAATTCTTGATCCAGGCTCTTGTATTTGCACACAACCGGGATCAGATTCTCTCTGCAGTTGCTCAGGAGCCGCACGCGATTTGCTGAGCGTGTGCACTGATGGACAGCGAGCCTTCCCTCCTGCGGAGGCTACCCCGCCTCCCCACAGGCCTGGTGCAGACCAGAGCTGTCATAGGCACTTGTGAGTGTGGAGTGCTTAGAGGGTAGAGGCTATTCATGTAATGTCTATAAAAAAATAACACCAGCCTCTCAGTCTCTCCCTCAGAGCCTCCTTTGCATAATAGAAAAATCACAGTACTCTTCCCATCTTTCGAGCTGGCGATAGGAAGCACTGTGAGGAAGGAGCGCTGAGAGTGGATGGCTGCCTCCCTCCTGCCAGCCTCGCCACGAGGACCGCAGCTGGGGCTCTGCCTTTACTGAAGCAAGGGCAGTAGGGCAGGAACAACCAAACTGATTAGGTCTTTAGTTTCTCAGTATCTCCAATAAAGCTTCTTTCTGTTATTTTGATTTAGACTTTAAATCTGTCGCCTTAATCCAATCAGCCAGGTGGGATGGCAGGCTATGGTTTGCCTGTCCTGCCCCACGCCCGGGGTTTTATGAAGGTTAAGTGCAAGGACTGGGAAAAGCTGTGTAACTGGCATGTGCAGGCCTGTGCTGGACGTGGAATCCGGTCATTGCCACTGGGGGTTCTGTACCAAAGTGGGTAGATGGCACCCCATGCTGCTGCTGAATCAACAGGAGCTGGGACTGGGTGCCACAGTACATGATGTTTGCTTTGAAGGATTTTTATAATCAAATGAAGTCTTTGTGTTCATCTCTGGGACAGCAAGGCAACGTGACTTAGAGTGTCATATGTGTTACGCTAAAAATAGTTAATGTGATCTTGTAGACACCCCAAAATGTTTTGCTGTTTAGTCACCCCTGGGATTAGATACAGTTCAGAGCTGCTGGTGCCGTCCCAGCCGCCAGCCTGTGGTGCTGCTGTGAGCGAAGTACCGTGACCTCAAGGACGGGGAGATGCCAGAGGTGGGCTGTGAGTGCTTAAAGGGGGCCTATTCCCATGCCTCACTTGAATTCATTATAATACAGATTCACCAACTATACTTTTATGACCAATGTTTTCATTAAAACGTACCTGTCTCAAAGGATGTTCAAGTCACCGTAAGCAGCTGGCTTGTTTAATGGGGTTGATACAGCAGCTGGGACACTTGCATCCTCATCCTCTCGTAAGATTTTGTTGCTTGGTGAGACTAGCTTTATTGTTTACATTCTAGACCCTACTATAGAGCTCGAAAGGAGGAATAGAGGTCATATTTAATCAGAAATGAATTATTCAGGTGACTACAAAAGATCACTTATTTCTGAAGGAATGTTTTTGATCTCCTCTAGGATATGATGGTTGACACCATACAACTTAACCCTTTGAGTAAAACCTCAGTGGTAGCAATTCTTAACCTATCATGTTCATCAAAAATACTGTGATGTTGGCCGGGTGCAGTGGCTCACACCTGTAATCTCAGCACTTTGGGAGTCCGAGATGGGTGGGTCACCCGACATCAGGAGTTCAAGACCAACCTGGCTAACATGGTGAAACTCCATCTCTACTAAAAATACAAAAAAATTAGCCAGGCATGGTGGCTCATGCCTGTAGTCCCAGCTGTTTGGGAGGCTGGAGGCATGAGAATTGCTTGGAGGCAGAGGTTGCAGTGAGCCCAAGATCATGCCACTGCACTCCAGCATGGTCAACAGAACAAGACTCTGTCTCAAAGAAAAAAATGCAGGCTGGGCGCAGTGGCTCACGCCTATAATCCCAACACTTTGGGAGGCTGAGACTGGTGGATCACTCGAGGTCAGGAGTTTGAGACCAGCCTGGCTAACATGATGGAAACCTGTCTCTACTAAAAATACAAAAATTAGCCAGGTGCGGTGGCACACGCCTATAATCCTAGCTACTCAGGAGGCTGATGCAGGAGAATCACCTGAACCCGGGAGGTGGAGGTTGCAGTGAGCCGAGATGGCGCCACTGCACTCCAGCCTAGGCAACAGAGTGAGACTCCGCCTCCAAAAAAAGAAAAGAAAGAAAAAAATACTGTGTTGTTATAAAATACGGCGCCTGGACCCCATCTTGGGCCCACTAGTCACATTTCTTAGGGTGGGGCCTGGTCATCCATTTGTCTTTGTTTTTCTCCTTGTTCTGCAGTTGATTCACATTCACTGTCCTATTCCCAGGGCCCATAACGAGGCGAGGCCCAGAGTCTGCACTCTGAGCGAATGCACTGGAGGCTCAGATGCCTTGAAGTGCAGTTTGGTTCATGGTCAAGAGTATGAGCTTTGGAGTCAGAAAGGCCTGCTTGGAATTAAGAGCTCTGTGACCTGAGGCCCGTTACTTCTCTGAGACCCGTTTTCTCATTCAGGAAATGCTCTGTGAACCATGGTGGGGCGGGGTGGGGAGGGGCATGTTCTCAACCATGCATCTTCAGCACTGAATTCCTAGGGTGTGAAATTATCTCTAAATTATGCATTTCTTCCCTTTAGGAAATCTGACTCTATTTCTCCGCTAGATGACTTAGCTTTTGATATGTACCAAGATCCAGAAGTTGCACAGATTATACGAAAATTAGATGAAAGAAAACGAGAAGCTGTCCAAAAAGAACGCTATGATTATGCCAAGAAACTAAAACAAGCTATTGCTGATTTACAAAAGGTATTGCTTTTGGAGAAAACAGTTCCTAATTTATGCCTGTAATAGGTTTTATGTATACTTAGAATAACTACATGGTAAAAGAAACCGGTTACTAAAAGCCGTGAAGTTAGTGCGAGTTCAAAGATCTCAGCAAAATAAAGTTACGGAGACACATAAGCACTTTAAAAATGCAAATGGAAGCAGAAGCTTTACCTCTTCAGACTCACCTTCAGGTGCCAGGGTCAGCCACCTCGTTACTGGGACCCCGAGCACAATGGGAAAATAGGAAAACCAGCTATCCTGAAAGTCATGACCAACCCATGGGCTTATTAGATGCCAGTACAGCAACAGCAGCCAGACCTTTGCTATGAGTGTGGCCCATTCCTTCCATTTCCCTGTGCTCGCTCCCTCTCCTCTCAAGACGCTTCAAGCATGATTCTTAAACATTAGCTTTGCATTTGATGTGAGTTGATCCAAATTTGAAACAAAAAGCAAACATTTTGTGCTTCAGGTTGGTGAGCGCCTTGGGAGGTATGAGGTAGAGAAACGCTGTGCCGTGGAGAAGGAAGACTACGATCTCGCCAAGGAGAAGAAGCAGCAGATGGAGCAGTATCGCGCCGAGGTGTACGAGCAGCTGGAGCTGCACAGCCTCCTGGATGCCGAGCTGGTGGGTGCAGGAGCCCGGATGGGGTGGAGGAAAGCCTAGGAGAACAGAGATTCAACTGTGTGGTTCACAAAGGTGGATAGATGTCTTTGAAGGGCAGTGTAAAACACTCTGCCGTGCTCAGGGGACAGTTATCATAGATGGCCTCAGCTCTGTGCCTACGTCAGGGAGGCTTTGCCTCCGCATGTTCTTTCAAGAGACTCACAGTCGTGGGAAAGGGAACGAACCGGGGTCAGGAAAACCGAGGCCCTGCTGCTTTTCTGCTGCATCCCTTCATCTCCAGCTGCTTCCTTATTTGGAAAAGGCAGTGATGACCCTGCCCCACTGACCCCTCAGTGTTATAAGGATCAAGTGAGAATGTAATACCAACAGCTTCAGTGTATTGAGAACATATTTCCCATAAGGTGCTCTGCCTCTGATTTTAGAACTCATGCAAATGGGGCATTCAGCCCACATGACAGATTAGGAAACGAAGGTCCTGAGATACAGAATAGTGATTGAGGCATGGTGGCTCAGGCCTATAATCCCATCACTTTGGGAGGCCAAGGCTGGAGGATTGTTTGAGCCCAGGAGTTCGAGACCAGCCTGGGCAACATAGAGAGACCCTGTCTCTACAAAAAGTAAATAATAGCCAGGCCTGGTGGCACACACCTGTAGTCCTAGCTACTCAGGAGAGTGAGACAGGAGGATCACTTGGGCCCAGCAGTTCGAGGCTGCAGTGAGCTACGATCGCACCACTGCACTCCAGCCTTGGTGATGGAGTGAGACCCTGCCTCTAAAAAAAGAGAGTGCACACTCTGGAGCTGGACTGTCTGAAATGTCCGGGCACCACCATTCCAGCTCTGTGATCACTGACTAATTCTTATCAGCTTTATGCCTCAGTTTTCCATCAGCTTTCAAGTGGGGGTAAAAAGAGTAAGCATTAATGAGCCTACCTGTCCAAAACACTCAGTACGATGCCCAGTGTGCAGCAATTGTGCAGTCAGCTTTGCTTGTTGGGATTACACAACATCACTTTCCTTTGTACACACAGTGAATAGCAGTGCCAGATTTTGAATAAAATCCACTTGAGTCCAGCCCAGGTGCTTTCTCCACACCACCATGCTCCTGCAGGGGCACATATGTGTGGACATGCTCCATGCACAAATGCTCATTCCTTCACTAGCATTTTGGGTGTTTATGTCACTTTTGTAGTCCACACAGAAATGTAGAGAGACAACTGAGATGAGTGCAACTTGATTGTGTGGGACTTTGAAGTAGATTTCACTCCATGAAAGTTTCTCTTTGGTTTTGAAATTTTTCATTGTGCCAAGGAGCCTCTTCCAGCACAGCTTTCTAAAGTCTTATTCATCTGAAGGAATTAGATGGATATATCTGGCATGGCAGTGGCATTTGAAATTAAATGTTTCTTTTTGTTCTCTAGATGCGAAGACCTTTTGATTTGCCCCTCCAGCCCCTCGCTCGTTCTGGCAGTCCTCGCCACCAAAAGCCAATGCCCTTACTACCACAACGGGAAGAAAGAGGAACAGAAAACCAGTTTGCAGAACCTTTCCTTCAGGAAAAGCCTTCATCATATTCTCTAACTATTTCTCCTCAGCATTCTGCAGTAGACCAGTTACTCCCTGCCACAGATCCTCATCCAAAGATCAATGTAGGTAATTCCGTTTCAGATTGGCATTCAATTTATTTGGGTATTTGTAGAGGACCTGTGTTGTGCCAGGTGCTGTTCCTATGCATGAGGTGCATGAGTGCACCCCAGCCAGACCCACCTCTGTTCCATTCTAGGAGCCATAGTGCTGAGTGAGAACATAGCCACATAAGCAATAGGCCTAATGACACCTTGTGAGCATGTTTATTAAAATCAGGCTTGATGCTGATTTCTAAGCAATAAACTAAGAAAATATCAGAGATCTTGTCAGAAAAAAAGATGTAATAGCCTTTACTTTAGTAGTCTACCATGTCAATTGAACTGAAATTGCTACCAGTAAACAGTCATTAAGGCGGAATCTACCTTGCTTTTTTTTTATTAGGTCTGTAATGAGTTTAGAAAGTAATAGAAAGCCTCATCTAATCTTTTCAATTACATCCTATTTGTTGTATAAATTATTCTAATCTGATGATACTGATATTTAGCAAAATAACATCTTTCAGATCAGGTAAGTAAGCGCAGTGAGCCTGCCAGTGAGAGTTGCATTGGAGAATGTGACCTATGGAGCTCCCCAGCGCTTTCCTCTCTCCTTCGCTCACTGCAGGCAGAGTCCCTGCCCTACGATGAGCGGCCTCTTCCAGCTATTCGTAAGCATCATGGGGAGGCAGTGGTGGAGCCGGAAATGAGTGATGCAGACATCAGCAATGCTCGGAGGGGAGGCATGTTAGGGGAGCCAGAGCCCTTAACTGAGAAGGCCTTGAGAGAAGCCAGCTCTGCCATCGATGTGTTGGGAGAAACCTTGGTAAAAAAACAAACAGTGGGGGGCAGAGGGGAGGGAAGTCTATATGGTATGCACACCTCTGCATACTTACACATAAAGGAGGGAAAACGCCCAGGGCTTTGCATTTGCAATATTGTTGACTTCCCTTTGTTCTTCCTGAATTGGAAAGTCTTTTGCTAACTTTTTTTTTTTTTTTTTTGGTGAGACGGAGTCTTGCTGTATCACCCAGGCTGGAGTGCAGTGGCCCGATCTCCGCTCACTGCAAGCTCCGCCTCCCGGCTTCACGCCATTCTCCTACCTCAGCCTCCTGAGTAGCTGGGACTACAGGTGCCCGCCACCATGCCTGGCTAATTTTTTGTAATTTTTTTTTTTAGTAGAGATGGAGTTTCACCATGTTAGCCAGGATGGTCTCGATCTCCTGATCTTGTGATCTGCTCACCTTGGCCTCCCAAAGTGCTGGGATTACAGGCGTGAGCCACCGTGCCCGGCCTTTTTTTTTTTTTTTTTTTTAAGAAACAGAGTGTCGCTCTGTCACCCAGGGTGGAGTACAGTGGCATGATCATAACTCACTATAGCCTTGAACTCCTGGCCTTGGCCTCCCAAAGTGCTGGGATTACACACATTAGCCACCATGCCTGCCCTTCTGTAAATTATAAATTATGTGAAACAGCAAAAACGTGAGC
This sequence comes from Hylobates moloch, assembly GCF_009828535.3. NCBI lineage: Eukaryota > Metazoa > Chordata > Mammalia > Primates > Hylobatidae > Hylobates > Hylobates moloch. Next base: position 3,216,517 of record NW_026652284.1, on the reverse strand, counting down.
TAAGATGTATCAGTGAGTACTCATTTCAGCCTGGGTGTTTCCTTCTGGCATTCATGGAGCTTGTATTAAACAACTGCTCCGTTCTGAATACCAGCTAATTCCAGCGCAAAAGGATGGCATAGCAAAAGATGGAAGTATCTCCTTATAGAAATGAGTAGAGTTGGCCGGGCGCAGTGGCTCATGCCTATAATCCCAGCACTTTGGGAGGCCAAGGCGGGTGGATCACGAGGTCAGGAGTTCAAGACCAGCCTGGCCAAGATGGTGAAACTCCATCTCTACTAAAAATACAAAAATTAGCCGGGCATGGTGTCAGGCACCTGTAATCCCAGCTACTTGGGAGACTAAGGCAGGAGAATTGCTTGAACCTGCAAGGGGACGGAGGTTGCAGTGAGCCGAGCCACTGCACTCCAGCCTGGGCGACAGAGTGAGACTCTGTCTCAAAAAAAAAAAGAAATGAGTAGGGTTTTCCCCTCATTCTCAGCTTTAAAATATTTCTCTTGGAGAATGTAATACTTTTTATATTTTAACATAGTCTTAAATTTCCTTATCAGAAAAAATTATTTCTCTAAATATGCATATTTATTTGTAAAAGTTCTATTATTAGAAATGAATCATTTTCATTTATAAAAGTTCTGTTATTAGAAATGAATCATTTTAGTTTAAAAAAAAAAACAAGGCCTTCAAGTTGTATAGTATTGGAGGATGGTTGTGTGATGTCATGCAAATGCTGCCTGTTTTGTGGTAGGTTGCTGGGGCCTATTCTAAGACATGGTCCTACCGAGAGGATGCACTGCTTGCCTTGTTTAAGAAGTTGATGGAAATGCCTGTTGGAACCCCAAAAGAAGATTTAAAGAACACACTGAGAGCATCCGTCTTTCTCATTAGAAGAGCCATAAAGGACATTGTGACCTCCGTGAGTGCCCTCAGCTGGCGCTGGCTCCAGCGTCTGTGGATGAGATCATGCGCCATACCAAGAAGACCAGAGTAGCTTGAGAGAGGACCAGTTGGTCATTGACATGGTCACCAACTGTAACTTGATAGAATCACTAAGAAATGAGGTTCTCTAGCAAGAGCTATATTGTGCAACTGATCTTACATGAAGGGTCTGGGAAATCTGCCTTTGCTTGGGTCATGGTCTCTGGTCTCGAGCAGTGTTCGCTTTTCCATGGTCTGCAAAGCCAGGCATTTGTAGAGGCCTGGTTCAATGCTACCACATCTTCAGTTTGTGTTTTCACTTTGCATGAAACCTGATGGGGTTGAGAATTACTGTTTTTCTAATGCTGAATGGGCCTTAAGAATGGACATTGCACAGTTGGGCTTCTAACAGCCCACTGAAGCAGGGCTGTTAGATACTCAGTATGACGGGAAGATTTGGGCTTACCCATTGAAGCAGGGCTATTAGATACTCGGTATGAAGGGAAGATTTGGGCTTACACATTGAAGCAGGGCTGCTAGATACTTGGTATGAAGGGAAGATTTGGGCTTACCTATTGAAGCAGGGATGTTATATACTCGGTATGAAGGGAAGATTTGGGCTTACCCATTGAAGCAGAGATGTTACATACTCGATATGAAGAAAAGATTTGGGCTTACCCATTGAAGCAGGGATGTTAGATACTTGGTATGAAGGGAAGATTTGGGCTTACCCATTGAAGCAGGGATGTTAGATAATTGGTATGAAGGGAAGATGGGGAGTGATTTCTGACAGAGTGAAGTAAGAGCGTATGTCCTCTATATGCAAGGTACTGTGTTTAGAAAGCTGTTTTCAGTTTGCTATTTTCAGCCTTTCAGATGAGATGTCATTTTCAATATAATGTTCATATGTATTACTGATAGTAAGTGCCATGTTTTCTCTTGGTGGAATTCCACTGTAGTAACTCATCCGTGTTTATCACTTTTCTCTTAGGTCTTTCAGTCTTCTTTGAAATTGTTGAAAATGATCATTACACAATATATTCCTAAACATAAACTGAGTAAACTTGAAACAGCGCACTGTGTGGAGAGGACCATTCCCGTTTTGCTCACCAGAACTGGAGATTCTTCTGCCCGCCTCCGCGTCACAGCTGCAAATTTTATTCAGGTCTGAACTTCACCATGGCATTTGAAACCGTAGATGATAAACATATTCCTGTAGCCCTCTGGCTTTCTTAACACCTTTTACAAGATTCTGTCTCTACTCAGTTAATATTATTCTCGGGGATTCACCATCACACTTTCCTTATGCTCTAAAAGGTCAGTTTTGTCTTAGACATAAACTTTAGTTAAAATCTACAGTTGGGTTTTTCCAATGTTTCTTTTGTCCAACATATGCCATTAATTTTTTAAATAAATAAAAACATACAGAAAACGATATCAAAATAGAAAATCTGAGGGTAAAGAAATAAAAAATATAACTGTCTTAATAGAAATATTTTCATTCTTTCACCAAATGTGCCTCCTCTAGGCTAGATATTATGGGAAATATTGAGATAGAGATAAATGTATGAGTTTGGGGGCACACAGTTATGCACCATAATTTGAAAATCTTTAAACTAGCTAATGAATTCATCTAGTCTAGGAGTTCTTAAGAGTCCTCCTTTGGGCTTAAGAAAGCTTATGAATTACTTAAGTTTTACACAAAATTTTGTGAAGTGCAGATCCTTCTTAAAAAAGAATCCAGGCCAGGCCAGGCACGGTGGCTCACACCTGTAATCCCAGCACTTTGGGAAGCCGAGGCAGGCAGATCACAAGGTCAGGAGATCGAGACTATCCTAGCCAACCTGTTGAAACCCCTTCTTTACTAAAAATACAAAAATTAGCCGGGTGTGGTGGTACATGCCTGTTGTCCCAGCTACTTGGGAGGCTGAGGCAGGAGAATCGCTTGAACCCGGGAGGTGGAGTTTTCAGTGAGCCGAGATTGCGCCACTGCACTCCAGCCTGGCAACAGAGTGAGACTCCATCTCAAAAAAAAAAAAGAATCCAGGCCAGGCGGGGTGGCTCACGCCCATAATCCCAGCAGTTTGGGAGACCAAGGCGGGCAGATCAGTTGGGCCCAGGAGTTTGAGACCAGCCTGACCAACATAGTGAGACGCTGTCTCTGCAAAAAATACAAAACTTAGCTGGGCATGGTGATGCACCGCTGTATACCCAGCTACTCGGAAGGCTGAGGTGAGTGGCTTGAGCCCAGGTGGTTGAGGCTGCAGTGAGCCATGATCTCGCCACTGCACTCTAGCCTGGGTGACAGAGCAAGTCTGTGTCTCAAAAAAAAGAATCCAAAGGGGTCATTTCTCCAAAATATGAGGAACCACAGATCTAGTTTCATTTAATAAACCTAAATTTTCAGAGTAAATAAGGAAAACGAATGCTAAAAAAATGTAAGAAGAAATGCCATCATGCTAATGTGCTACAGTATACACTCCTGGTTTACAACCTACATTACACTCCTGGTTACGACCTACACTACACTCCTAGTTACGACCTACAATATGCTCCTGGTTATGACCTATAATACACTCCTGGTTACAATACACTCCTGGTTACGACCTACACTACACTCCTGGTTACGACCTACAATACGCTCCTGGTTATGACCTATAATACACTCCTGGTTATAATACATTCCTGGTTACGACCTACACTACACTCCTGGTTACGACCTACACTACACTCCTGGTTATGACCTACACTACACTCCTGGTTACGACCTACACTACGCTCCTGGTTACAACCTACAATACACTCCTGGTTACAATACACTCCTGGTTACGACCTAATATGCTACAATACACTCCTGCTTATGATACACTCCTGCTTACGACCTAATGTGCTACAACACACTCCTGGTTACGACTTAATGTGCTACAATACACTCCTGGTTACGATACACTCCTGGTTATGACCTAATGTGCTATAATACACTCCTGGTTACAATACACTCCTGCTTACCACCTAATGTGCTACAATACACTCCTGCTTACGACCTAATGTGCTACAATACACTCCTGCTTACGACCTAATGTGCTACAATACACTCCTGGTTACAACAGCTAGAATTTGGGGATGAAGAGGATTCATCTTTCAAAAGATATGTTGCAAATGAGCACATGTTATTGCTTCATTTAATTATTTTTAAGCCGCATTAATTTCTGAGCAGTTTGTTGGTGCCAAAATGTTCTCTCTATTTGAGATGACCTTAAGGCAATCTGTCGAGGGTTACAATTCTTGTGTACCAGTATGCCGGTTAGCGGACTAAATATACACTCACAGCATCTGTTTGTACTTAAGGAGTTTACTGTCCAAACTTCCCTGGAGAATGATCTTCTTCTTCTCTTAGCTTTTAGATTTGTACAGAGTCACTCACAGGCCCAAATACAGAGTGAATCGGGCCAGCAAGATGAGAGATTATTTTAGATGATAGGACCCACAGACCTATTGGAAACAGGTTTATTTCTGATTATAACTTAATGCTTCAGCATCTTATTTTTTTCTCTATATCCGCTTAATTAAGTGATAAATATCTTAATTACATAAAGACTTGTTTGTTTAGAGACATTCAAATATGTAATGGTACTTACATTTTTTCCATCTTAACCCACTAGTGACCATATCACTGCAGAATCATACACTCTTGGCTGACATTTAATAAATACTGAAATAATGATGATTCTAGCAGCAGCTATAATTTCTTTTAGAATTTTAGAAATGAGAAAACCTTTTCCTTGAAGCTGAGAATACTGAGAACAGAAACCTTCAAGTTTTCAATTACACTTCTGAAAAGCTTTCATTAGACATAAACTCGTTTTATTCTTCATGATTTTATTTCCTGTGGCTCAGATTTTCATTCCTAATGGTTGTTATGCTTTAAATAGAAATACAAGCTTACAGATCGGTGCTCTTATTGCTCCTTGTCACTATCAATCTGTATTTCCCTGTTTTTCCCTTCAATGTTTAGTTTAAGATCATGCTGAATTGTACTAAACTGCCTCCAGCATTTTCCAGTAAAAATTAACAAATTACGTTGGCTTTCACAGGAAATGGCCTTGTTTAAAGAAGTTAAGTCTCTCCAAATTATTCCATCCTACCTGGTGCAGCCATTGAAAGCAAACTCTTCAGTTCACCTGGCAATGAGTCAGATGGGCCTCCTGGCCCGGCTGCTGAAAGACCTGGGCACTGGCAGCTCGGGCTTCACCATTGACAATGTGATGAAGGTAAGCAGACCTCACGTGTGACACACCACCTGGCCCGGCACTCACCACAGTGCCTGGAGCGTGGCGAGGGTCTCATCAGCGTTTGTGGAAGGAATGAGTGAGGCAGTGATTTCAGAAAAATAGCCAGTGTTTCATCCAACAGATGGGGGCCCCCACACGCGTCCTGCTGTCTAATCCTACTCGGTGGTGCATGGTGTGTGCAGATCTTTATCCATGGAGAGAAACAAATCATAAAAAAAATTTCTTTGTCTTTTTTTTTTTTTTTTTGAGACGGAGTCTCGTTCTGTCGCCCAGGCTGGAGGTGCAGTGGTGCCATCTCGGCTCACTGCAAGCCCCGCTTCCCAGGTTCATGCTATTCTCCTGCCTCAGCCTCCCGAGTAGCTGGGACTACAGGCGCCCACCACCACGCCCGGCTAATTTTTTTGTATTTTTAGTAGAGACGGTTTCACTATGTGAGCCAGGATGGTCTCGATCTCCTGACCTCGTGATCTGCCCGCCTCAGCCTCCCAAAGTGCTGGGATTACAGGCGTGAGCCACCATGCCCAGCCTGTCTTTAAGAGACAATAACAGCAGTGTGATGGAGAATATCAGGTACAGGTTGAAGCCCCTCATCTGAAATGCTTAAGACCAGATGTGTTTAGGATTTCAGATTGTTTTCGGATTCTGGAATACTTCCATTATACTTACTGGTTTGGATCCCAAATCCAAAAACCTGAAATCTGTACATCGGCTACACAGGAACGCACACCTCCAAGGAGGATGAGAAACCATGGGCCCCAGAGACGCATGGCAGGGATGGAATTACACTATAGCCACAGCGTTCTGTTTCTTAAAAAGATCCAAAACACGCGTGACGAAAGTATAACACGGCTTACAATGAGACGGTAGATCCGTGAGGTTTTATGTTTGAGGTATTTCATAATACTTAATATGGATGTTTTCCCTTTTCTGTATTTTTCAAATGTTTATAATGTACCTTTTTTGTATGCTGGAAGAAATTAATTTTATTTTAAGAATCAGTAACAAGAGCCCCTCCCAACTTTAGTTTTCAGCGAGTGCCCTGGAGCATAGAGTGTATGAAGTCCGCGAGACGGCGGTTAGAATTATTTTGGACATGTACAGACAGCACCAGGCTTCCATCCTGGAGTACCTTCCTCCAGACGACAGCAACACACGCAAGAACATTCTCTACAAAACAATTTTTGAGGGATTTGCTAAAATAGATGGCAGACCTACAGATGCTGAGATGAGGGTGAGTTAACTTTGGTGAAGTTATGACCTCATCCTGTATTGAAGTAGTTACTTGGTACATAAATAAGTAAATACGTAATTTGAAGGAGCCATGTGTATGGGCAGCCCAGGCGTACTGGCTAAGAACATAGGTTCCTGCATTCAGGTCCCGGCTCGTCCACTCTCTGCCAGTGAGACCCTTAGGTTCCCACGCTGCAAACGGAATAACGATAGCCGTGAGGACATGGCGGGTTTATCTATCAATAAACACCGATGAAATCAATGGAAAAGATTTACTTCTAACTTGTTATTAGTCTTAGTGAATATTATAATTTATAAGAAATATAGTTAATATGGCATAATTTGTCTCCCAGTTTCTGAGATTACCCTAACAAGCTATTCTAATGGAAAAATAATTTTCTTACCAGGCACGGAGAAAAGCGGCTACAGAAGAAGCAGAAAAACAAAAGAAAGAAGAAATAAAAGCTTTACAAGGGCAGCTGGCAGCACTGAAAGAAATTCAGGCTGAAGTTCAGGTTGGAAGTTAACACATCTTTCACCTGTGTGCTTTTAGCTGCGATCTATTTTGCTGTATAGATCCATATCATACTTGACTTATTTTTCATGGGATTATGCAAATGAGTGTCTTGATTCCTTTTGGTTTTTTAGGTTAGTTTTGGGGTGGATGACAGAAGCCCTCCATGGAGAGGTGGAATTGGGTGGCAGATACTCTTCCTGCCCCTCCATCCTCTGTCAGAATTGATGTGAGCTGCTGCAGAGGTTTAGGGAGGGACCAGGGGCTGTGGGCACAGAGCTGCTCTCCTCCACAGCTCTCCAGCCACCTGCAGAGGCAAAGGAGAAAAATCAGCTTGACTATAAAGGTCTGACTTCAGCGCATTAAAAAGGGAAGGTTTCAGGTAAACATTCTGTTTCTATGAGCCCTTACTCTTTAAGCCTATGGAGGTGTCATATGTACTGGGAACAAATATTATCTGGTTGAATATAAATGTGTTCCTTTCAACCTCCCTGCTTCTGGGATATGAATTAGCTTCATAACACTAATTTTATGATGAAGTTTCCTGCAGTTGAAAGAAAATTTCCTTTAAAAAAAGAAATAAAGGTGGCAGAACATGGGGAGTTTCCGTTCCACAGACCTGAGGTTTCAGCCATGCCAGGTGAATGAGTTCTGGGACCTGCTGGCACCTCAGGCCTGCAGCCCACTTGGCTGCACAGCGCACCCAGAGCTATTCAGAGGGCAGAGCTCATGTCAAGTGTTCTTACCACAGATTTTTAAAAGAAGAAATGTGTACAAGTGGGGAAAAAAGATCAAATGTGACTGTATATATGCTGAACTTCCAATGGCAAAAAGTCACTGTGACATTTCCACCAAATGCTGGAACATCAGAGTCACAATCAGAAAAGGACACAAGAGGCGGAAGGAGGCAGGCAGACCCTGGGATGGGGAGTGAGCCTCTGGCTCAGGTCCGCATCGTAGTGTGGATGACTTTCGTGTGCTCAGTGACCCTCAGTGACTCAGCACACACTCATTGTGATTAGTACACAAACAAGGACACGGATGTCGCAAACTGAAGGGACTTCCCTCCAGCCATGAGCTAGCACGTACTAAGCCCGTTGCCAGGCGCCTGCCTCCCGCCTCCCTCACCACAGCCCAGGACCTGGTGGCAGTGGCTCCAGAAGCAGCAGCCATCCAGGAGCTGTTGTTCCCAGCACTGTCCATCCTGGGGCCACCTGTGCTGATGGGCGCACAGCACTGTCTGTCCTGGGGTCACCTATGCTGACGGCTGCACAGCCTCTGCACAGCTGTCCTGAGAGCCTGCAGCTCCTGCTCATTGGCTCGGTGTTTATGGAGTGCCTCTCTGGGCCAGGCACCATCTGGCTGTGGAAATACAGCAGGCAGCAAAGCAAAGTTCCGCCCTCATGGAGCTGGGGCTCCAAGGAGGAGCAGACAAGGGAGAAAGACCCAGGCAGTGGGTCCCTGCTGCAGGGTGCTGGGGACCACAGAGTGCAGGGGCCTCGAGGCCAGCGCAGGCCTGCGCCCCCACACAGGGCCTGGTGAAGGCTTCTCCCAGGAGAATGACAGGATGGGATGGTTTTTTCTCTTTTTTTATTGGGGTAAAATACGCAGAGTGTAAATCTTGCCATTTTAAGTGCACACTGCGGTGGCATGGAGTGCTCTCACATTGTTGTGCAACCATCGCCACCATCCATCTCCAGAACTTTCAGAATTTACATATTAAGTCCTTTTCTGGTTCTAAAATCATACTCTTGGCCAGACACAGTGACTCACGCCTATAATTGCAGTACTTTGGGAGGCCGAGGCAGGAGGATCACTTGATTTCAGAAGTTCAAGACCAGCCTGGGCAACATAGTGAGACCTCATCTCTACTAAAACTTAAGAAAAAAAAAAACTTAGCCAGACATGGTGGTGAGCACCTGTAATCCCAGCTACTCGGGAGGCTGGGGCAAGAGGATGGCTTGCACCCAGGAGGCCAAAGCTGCAGTGAGTTGTGTTTGTACCACTTCCAACCTGAGCAACAGAGTGAGACCCTGTCTAAAAATAATGATAATAAGAATAAAATTCTGCTCTTTTTAGGGGCGGGGTGGGTGTCTGTAGAACTAGAATTGCACTTCTGCATGTGTTTTCCACAGTCAGTGGTTGAGTTTGAGAGAAACTGCAGTGGCATGATCTCGGCTAACTGCAGCCTCCACCTATCAGGCTCAAGTGATCCTCCCTCCCCAGCCTCCTGAGTAGCTGGGACTACAGGGCACACCACCACACCCGGCTAAGTTTTGTATTTTTTGTAGAGACAGGGCTTTGTTTGCCCTGTTGCCCAGGCTGGTCTTAACTCCTGAGCTCAAGCAATCCACCACTCACCTTGGCCTCCGAAAGTGCTGGGATTACAGGCATGAGTCACCTTGCCCAGCCAGTAGAAATTCTAAAGCAAAACCTAGAAATGTGCTTTCATGATCAAAACATATCTTCAACAGGCTGTCACTCATGCTGCCGCTCTTTGTCCCTGACCTTACTGTCTTTGTGTCTTAGGAAAAAGAAAGTGATGCCGTGAAGCCAAAGAATCAGGGTATGTAAAGAATTGGGGTGCACAAAGATTTGGGGTGTGTAAAGAATCAGGGTATGTAAAGAATTGGGGTGCACAAAGAATTGGGGTGTGTAAAGAATCGGGGTGTGTAAAGAATTGGGGTGCACAAAGAATCGGGGTGTGTAAAGAATCGGGGTGTGTAAAGAATTGGGGTGCACAAAGAATCGGGGTGTGTAAAGAATCGGGGTGTGTAAAGAATTGGGGTGCACAAAGATTTGGAGTGTGTAAAGAATCGGGGTGTGTAAAGAATTGGGGTGCACAAAGATTTGGAGTGTGTAAAGAATCGGGGTGTGTAAAGAATTGGGGTGCACAAAGATTTGGAGTGTGTAAAGAATCAGGGCATGTAAAGAATTGGGGTGCACAAAGATTTGGAGTGTGTAAAGAATCGGGGTGTGTAAAGAATCAGGGTGTGTAAATGCATGTCATGGAAGCTCCGTGTGGAAACGGCTTCCGTCCATTCAGCAAGTATCGCTGCATACCTGCTGCACCTCAGCCATCTCCCAGCTGAATGGAAAACACGCTACCTTTTTACTTGTATAATCGTTTTAGAGCTCACATCAAACTGCTTACTAAAATTTTGAAAATAATTTCTATAAAAAGTTATTTAAATTGTTTTCTTTTAATCTGTTCAGACACTCAAAGAGGGAAAGCAGCACCTGCCGAAGCTCTGGGAATCCTGGATGAGCATTATCTAGATAAGTTAGTCGCACTGTCTTCCACCCCCATGTGACGGTCAGGCTGAGGGGCACTCTCCAGATTAGTGAGTCGCACTGTCTTCCACCCCCTGTACGATGGTCAGGGCAAGGAGCCACACAGAAACCCTGGAAAGGGAACGCGTCCTCCCTAGTTGGCCCTTCGTAGTCATCATAAAAGGTAGGAAATGTGCCTTCTGCACTAACCAGCATCCACTCCGAGTCAGTCAAGACAGCTTTCCCTCTGTTGCCCCAACGGAAGTTGCCAGTCTGTTGAAACTGTTGTTACAGGCACAGAATATCACAGCAGCAAAATTCTTTTTACTCTCCAGCAGCCAGGACAGATCTATAAGAATGTAAGGGCTTCGTCTTATCTTTTTATTGTAACTTAAAATATTCTTTCTGCTTGACGATGCTGAGTGAAAGTTTGGAAGGATCGTTCACCCGTTGATTTCAGGCACCTCCTTGGTGAGGACTTTCCTATCGTGCTTTAATATGTGGCATACCCGGCCTCCTCTGCCACCTGCAAGGAAGGCCCAGCCCGGGCCCCACAGAGCAAACTGAGGCAGTTCGAGACGAGAGGGAAAGTGCATACATCACAGGGACTGGGGAAATTCAGAATTTCGTCGTGACGTGGGAGCGGAACGGCCATCAGTGGAACTAGATCTTTACCTTTATTTCCTGCTTTTCTTTCCTTTCAGTTTGTGTATTTTTTGTGGGGAAAGGAGTGAATCCTTCACAGAGGAAGGTCTGGATCTCCACTACTGGAAGCACTGTCTCATGCTGACAAGATGTGACCACTGCAAACAGGTCAGGCCAGCGGCACAGCAGCCCAGCTACTTGCATGAGTGTGAACACCTGGCTGTTGAAAGGCCGAGTCAAAAAGCTGTCCCAAGTCTTAGTATTTTCAGAGGAGAGGTTGTGAGAAAAGTAACTGAAGCCGGACACACACCTGCAAATGCATGCGAGTCATTCCACATGACAGACAGCCCAGTGAACCGGAAACATGCTGTGCCGCCACCTCCCCTCAGGGCTCCTTCCAGAGTCAGCAGGGGTCTGATTGCTGACACCACAAATGGGTCCTCCTTGCTTTTTAAGCTTTATGGAAACGGAACCATGTGGTGTCATGTTGGATTTCTTGCTTTATGGTGTCCACTGCTTGAATAGACCACAGCGCCTACATGCATCTACTGCTGCACGCGAGGGCTGTGTCCAGTTTGGGACCATGATGAACAATGTTGCCACAGCATTCTGGTGTCTTCCAGGACGCACGGGAGTGCACTTTCTTGGGTTCACAATGTGTCGTGGGATTGCCGGGTGTGCTGATGCTCAGTGGGGCTGCCCAGGAGTGCTCCAAAGGGGTTGTGCCTGGGCACCGCTGCCAGCAGCATAGGCACTGCCCCCTTCCTACAGTGCCTCTGCCCCCCTTCCCACAGTGCTACTGCCCCCTTCCCACAGTGCCACTGCCCCCTTCCCACAGTGCCAGTGCCCACCTTCCCACAGTGCCACTGCCCCCTTCCCACAGTGCCACTGCCCCTTTTCCACAGTGCCACTGCCCCCTTCCCACAGTGCCACTGCCCCCTTCCCACAGTGCCCCTGCCCCTTTTCCACAGTGCCACTGCCCCCTTCCCACAGTGCCACTGCCCTCCTTCCCACAGTGCCACTGCCCCCTTCCCACAGTGCCCCTGCCCCTTTTCCACAGTGCCACTGCCCCCTTCCCACAGTGCCACTGCCCCCCTTCCCACAGTGGCACTGCGGCCATGCTTCCTGCTGTCTTGGCGAGTTCCCACTGTGCCTGTCCCTGGTGAAGATGAGGTGGAGTGCCCGTCCTTTTGTCTGCAGGCATTGGCTGTCCTCCTGCAAAGCACCTCCTGGTTTCTCACCCGTTTCCCTCGGGTTGTCCGTCTGTTTTTACTGATTTGGGGCTGTTCTTTATACTTGTGGATGTGAGTGGTTGGTCAGTCACATGAATTGTGACCACCTGCTCCCACTCCACAGCATCCATCTTCACTGTCTTCAGTGTCTTGAGGAAGACTCATTTTTAATGTTAGCGTTGCCCACCTTGCCAATCTTTTTCATGGTTCATCCTATTCATGTCCTGTGTAAGAAGTCTTCCCCTATCCCCTATATTAGGCCTTTCTTGCATTACTATAAAGAACTACCTGGCTGGGCACGGTGGCTCACACCTGTAATCCTAGCACTTGGGGAGGCTGAGGCTGGTGGATCACCTGAGGTCAGAAGTTCAAGACCATCCTGACCAACACGGAGAAACCCATCTCTACTAAAAATACAAAATTAGCCAGGCATGGTGGTGTATGCCTGTAATCCCAGCTGCACGGAGGCTGAGGCAGGAGAATCACTTGAACCCGGGAGGCAGAGGTTGCAGTGAGCCGAGATCACACCATGCACTCCAGCCTAGGCAACAAGAGTGAAACTCCATCTCAAACAAAAAATATATCCCTAAGACTGGGTAATTTATGAAGAAAAGAGGTTGAACTGGCTCACAGTATGTCAAGTCCTGCGGCCTGAAGTTACAGAGTATATACAAGTCATTCCTGCCAGAGACACCAACGTAGCAAGAGAATCTCTTAAAATTCTTTTCTGTGGTCCTGTTTCTATGCGCATTCTTAGAAATAGCAGGGAGCCACGATTTGAACCCTGGGCCACACGTGTAACCACTGAGCCACTCTGCGCCCTCATCCAAGTTTCACACTCAGGTTGACCATAGCTTCCCCATCCTTTACAATGGCCCCTGCCCGACGCTAAGATGACAGGAAAGGAAGGACATGGGGTCTTCAGCAAAGTATCACAAGTGACTCCAGACAGTCTGTGGGCAAATGCCAAAGATAGAAGCCTGTGGCTCACTTCATGCGTAGGTGGCACAGACCTCCCTGGGCAGGGGAGGCGCTCACAGGCTCTGCAGGCTGGCCGGAGGGCGCTTCCGCTTTCTCAGCAACATGCTTTGCTCTGTATTTCAAAATCCAGGTGGTCGAGATATCCAGTCTGACGGAGCACTTGCTGGTGGAATGTGACCAAAAAGACGGGTTTGGAAAGTGTTACCGTTGCAGTGAGGCTGTTTTCAAGGAAGAGCTGCCCAGACACATAAAAAACAAGGATTGCAACCGTGAGTGCCCCTTCCCAGGCTCCCGTGCCCTCGGGTCACCAGGTATCCTCTTGGAGGAAGTGCCACTGCTCTTGGGTCTCTGCAAGGGCTTGGTGAATTAAAGGGCACCTGCAGGCAGACCAGCAGCATGTCTTGTCACCTGTCATTCAGGGAGCGACTGAGTCTTTTTTAAATCATTTCAGCTGCTAAACCAGAGAAGCTGGCAAACCGGTGTCCTCTGTGCCATGAGAACTTCAGCCCTGGAGAAGAGGTGAGGGGCCTAGAGGGGAAGGGACCAGTGAAGTAGGTGACACACCTGTGGATGACGGTGGTGGTGGCGGTGGTGGTGACAGTGGTGGTTAGTGCTGGACCATAGCCACAGAGTACAGTACATGAGTGTTCAGGGAGTGGACAGCATCTAGTGAGCTCTGTCTGAACAGTTGTTCCATTTACCTACATGTTCACATGATTTCCTTCCGTACGTTTACGAATGGTTTATCAAGGAGCCTCAACTCACTGAGGCCCAGCCTGTGTCACTGGGATACAAGCATGAAATGGTTTTATTTTGTTCTGGTCATTGCCTTTATCCAGATAATGAGGCCCTCAGTAACATCTTGGCCAGATTCTGTAACACTGCAGTCCGTTTTGCCTAATAAAACCTAGCCCTATTTGGTTAAACGATTCTTTTTCCTACCTGATTCCAGGCTCTCCTCCCTGCCCCAGTGTGCTATGCTGTGACTCAGCAGGCTTAGTGGGGATGGCTGGCTCGTACATGCCCACCCCCCACTTCCCCATGCGCTCGGCTCCTCTGGCATTGGAGGCGACGAGGAGGGACATGGGCGTGCAAGCCTCCATGGCAGTTATTCTGGCCCTGTCCAACACGATGGGCTGGCGGTGCCCTCTTTCTTCCAGGCAGCAAATGCTGAGCCCTGGGGCCCTGCTCAGGACCCAGTTTTGGCATCTGGCTCAGCCACTTCCACTCCAACCTCCTTAGCTACTGCCACCTGCAGTGTGTCACTGTGTCCTGCTGCTGGCTCCCCTTATCCCAGCCTTCTGGGATATGGTACCAGCAAGATGGCTCCAACCCAGCCACTGTAGCTTTCTCTTGACCACAGAAAACTCACACACCAAACAGAGAAGACAGCCTCCAGCCACTCTCAGCCCCAGTGTCTACCCAGTTATCTGGCTGGCTGGCTGTCGGTCTGTCGGTCTATCTCGAAATTTGAAATGCATCACAAAGTACACAGAAAAGTAACAGAAACCCTCAGGACTCTCCCTTGTAGCGGTCACTGAGCTTGAGCAACTAGCAACTCAGCCCGTCTTGTTTCTCCTGTGCCCCCACGTGCTCCCCTCTCATGTAATGTTGAAGCCAACCCAGACAGCGGGTTGTTTCATCTGTAAATGTTTCCATGCGGAGCTTTTGGAATCGGGACTTTTTTACATAGCCGCAGCAGCAGCCTCAGCCTTCCAGATATCAGTCACATTGCCGCCATCTCATCAGGTCGGAAGCATTTGATTACCAGGATCCATAGAAGGCCCCGGTGCCTGGCTGGTCTGTTTTGAACAGGTTCATTCTCTTGTTCTTTTTCCTTACAATCACTTGCTGAAGGAAGGAGCTGTTTGCCCCGTAGGGCTTGCCATCATCTGGATCTGCTGACTACGTCCCCTTGGGGGCGCTTAACCTGTTTCTCTGTCCCTGTATTTCCTGTAAACAGGAGGTGGGACCTCTGGGCCTCATCAGGTGTGCACAGGCTCGGTGTGGGTGTGGCCACTTCACAGGCAATGCTGGTGTGTCCCCCGGGAGGCGCGTGATGTGTATGACGGTGGCAGCTGCTGATGCTGGAGGCCTAACCCACTGACTCAGGAGGGGCCTCATTCCATCATCCCTCCTTCGTTCATCTGCTGGGATATTCCTCTAAGCAGAAGCTCGTCCACTCTGTGGTTACCCTGGGTTAGACTTTCTATTGGAAAGGCAGAATGAAGGTTTAATTTTTTTCCTTGGTTTACTGGTTTTCAGAATAGTAAGCTGGGTCACTAGCATCTTCCATGGCAGCTAATTTGTTTTGTTTTGTCTGCAGTGTCGTTAGGAACCATGGATTTAAATTATTTGATGTGTTCCAGTCACTGCAGTTACCATGCTTAGTGATGTGTGAATTATCCCAGCTCTGGCCTATGGCAGACTCTTCACTGGGCTCCTGAGGCCTGGATGAGACCCACGCAGTCTCAGAGAGCTCCCTCCTGTTTGGTGCATTCCTGCCCCGGATCTGGAATCAGCCATCTGGTCACAGAGGCCTGGTTCCCATTAGCAGGAATGGATGTCTCAGGACAGGGCTGGGGGCCTCATGCCCACTGCTGCTGGGTGGGTCACTGTGGCTGAACTCTCAGTGGACACAGCCGGGAGAAATCAAGGGAAGTAAGCTCCATCACTCATGCACACACACTTCCCCTTCTCATCCTGAGCCACAGGCTTTATTTAACCTTGTCTCTCCCAACATCTGTGTCCCCTTTGTTACATCCATGGGCCCCGGTTCCCAAAGGCCCAGGAGACAGAATTCAGGTATTGGAGACGACCAGTTCACCTTGGCCGCCACTGCACCTGGGGCAGCCCCAGCACAGTGGCACCTGCACCGCCGGCAGGAGATGCCACTGGAAATTAGATCTGTTCCCAGTTCTTGTCCTGACCACATCTGCCACTGGTGATGGGGGTCCCAGTGGCCCTGTGTTGGAGGGACTTGGGTGAGCCCTGGCTAGCAGTGCCACCAACTGTAAATACATTCATTTTATATTACATTTCTAGGGGACTTTAAAGAATTAAGTTCTGTAATTACAGAAGACATGTTTCCGGGTCGATAGAATCAGGCATCTTGGGAGAACCCCAGACAGAGGCTGCCGTCCTGCCCCACTTCCATCCGCCTTCCTCCACCCCAGACAGAGGCTGCCATCCCACCCTGCTTCCATCCACCTTCCTCCACCCCAGACAGAGGCTGCCGTCCTGCCCTGCTTCCATCCGCCTTCCTCCAGGGGCTGCTTTTCCTACAGGTTATCCTGCCCCTTTTCTACCCAATATAAGCAGCTCTCACTGCACATACATCTTTTCCCCTGGTTATTTCCAGAATGTAGGAGCCTTTGTGTTTGCATGCGAGTTGTTACCTTTACTCATCCTTCCGTGCAATGCCCATCGTCCCCTCTGATTTCAGTTACTGCCATTGGTTTCCTACTAGGAGCAGTACTCAGATTCTCCTGTAACTGCCTTTTCTTCCTTCCCTTCTTGTTCCCAACATCTGATTTGAATTGACATCCTCTTACAGGTAGTACCTGTAAGGCTGTCACCAGGCGTGTCTCATGTGTCATCTGCTTTCTCTGTATCTAATTATCTGCACTCCCTTACACATCGCCACACACCTTGCAGCATAAGCAGATAACAGGCACTCACTTATTACCTCATGGGTTCCCTGGGTCCAGAGCCAGGCTTCCTTCTCATCTGTGGGCCCTGCTAGGGAAGGACTCACTTCCAGGCTCATCCCAGCAGCCAGCAGTAATATGTTCTTGGGGGCTGTCAACCCGGAGCCACTCAGCTCCTGGAGGCCCCCACCGTCAGCACCGGGGGCCTCTCTGCTGGACAGCTCACTTCCTTGAGGCCAGCAGGAGACTCTGCCGCTCCAGCCTGCTGAGACACGTATTTCTAATTTCGTGTGAATTGTTTTGCGGTTCGTTCTTCAAATATTTTCCCTCTCTTCAGCGTTCCCTCCCTTCTCTCCTGCCTGCAGGCTCGTGAGTATGAAGACAGCTCGATCTGTTCTGTGGGTCACTGGGCTTTGTCCAGTGTTTCCTTTCTGTTCTAGTTGAATGGCCCCGCGCCCTTTCTCCTTCCATCTCCAGCCCTCTGTTAAGTGACTTTTTCATTTCCAGTCTTGTACTTTCCAATTCTAGTATTTGTGTTTGGCTGGGATTTCTCTACAGGTTCCATTTCTCTGCCGAGATTCACCGCTGTTCACTCGCTAAGATCACCTGCTTTTAACGGCTTCACGGAGATCTGGTCTGCACAGCCTCTCCCCATGGACAGATAGCGGGTTTTCATGTATTCAGGGTTGTGCAACCATCCGCACACGTGGAACTTTTCCATCACCCAAAAGACGGCACTGCCTACGTGTCGCCCCTTTTCTCCCCAGCCCCCTCTCCAGCCCCTGGCAACCATCTGTCTAGTTTTGGTCTCCATGGATTTGCCAACTGTGGACATTTCCTGTAAATGGAATCGGACACTATGCGGCCTTTGTGTCTGTGACTTAACATGTTTTCAAGGTTCACCCGGGTTCTAATAGACCAGTAGCACTTCATTGCACGTTTAAGTCCTTGAACATACTAGGTATCTGCTTTAAAGTCCTTTTGTGCTAATTCTAACATCTGGAATTTTTCTGAATGATGTGAAGGGGGGTAAACAGTGAAGTTTGCTCAGAAGAAAGCTCCGAGTGGATCTGAGATTCAAATGTGAAAGGCCCAATTATGAATCTGTCAGGAGATGCTAGAGATAAGAGAACAGGCTTCAGAATAGGAAGGGATTTCTCAAACAGGACACAAAGCTTAAGCCTTGATGGAAGAGGCTGATCAACTCAATTCGATTAAAACGAAGAACCTCGGGGCAGAGTTTGGGTTTTGTAAAATGAAAAGAGTTCTGGAGTGAAGCGTCATGAATATGCTTAACACTACTGAACTGTACAGTCATTTTATAATAAAACTATTAAATTGTAAAAGGTGAGAACCTCCTCTTCATCAAAGGACATAAATAGACTGAAAGGCAATGCTGGGGATGAAAAATCATTGACCATTATTCCTCAAAGTGAGTGGAAGGCAACGTCCCTGCAGGGTTTGAGCGGAAGAGTGGGCATGAGCTGGCGGGCCCCGTGCCAGCCACTTTTGCTGCTCTGTTGAGAGCAGCCTGTGGGACAGGTCGGGTGGTAGCAGAGAGCTAAGTGGCGAGAAGTGGTCAGATTCTGGACATGCACTGCAGGCAGACCCAGGACTTGGCTGGTGGAGTCCTCATGACATGGTGAGGGAGTGACTGCGGTCAGGAACCCAGGGCGCTCAGGAGCTTAGCCTGGAGCTGTGGAGTTAAAATGCCTGTCAGACGCGCAAGCTGGTAGACGGGTGGCTGCAGGTGGAAACGCGGGGTTTGTAAGCGTGTATAATAAGTGGGTTTAAGGTCATGATACTGGAAGCACTCTTCTAAAGAGCAAGTGTAGACAGAGGAGAGGCCCACAGGCTAAGCCCCAGGCAGAGTGGGAGGAAGAAGGCAAACCAGGCGCTGGGGAAGAAATGCATTGGGGAGGAAGCCTGACGAGGGTGGCATCCTGGAGGCCCCAGAGCACAGCCCATCAGAGCCTGCTGGCCTGGCTGGGCTCAACTGATCGCAGCCGCCCGGCTCTTGCATCTGCACTTGTCCATAGGGCGGCCAGGCGGCTCTGCTGGCCCTGACTGAGCTCACACACGTGTGGCTGGGGTCCACAGCCGGTGACTGATCGAGGATGGTCTTGGAGGCAGCTGCGGCACCTCAGCTTTGCTTCCTGTGTCTGACCCCAGCACGCCAGCCTGGGCATGGCGTTCCCGCGGCAGTGGCAGAGGGCAACAGCAAGACAAGCCCAGGCGCATGAGTTCATTTCAGCCTGCCCTGCCACGTGTCTGCCACTGTCCCATTGGCCAAAGCAAGCCACGGTCACCCAGATTCAAAGGATGGAGAGGGACCCGCCACCTCTGTGCTGGGGAGGGAGGAATTGGAGCCTTAGGGCAGGCCGTGACCCTCCACAGGGGAGGAAGAAGCAACTGCACCCCATGTGCTGATGGGCCACGTCCTGACGAGAAGGCGCCCCAGCTTTAGGGACATGAAGGTTGCCAGTGGCCTGGAAAGACCAGAACCCAGGCCTGCCGGGAGCAGCTAAAGCGGGACAGGAGTGAGCTGGGCTGGGGCTGTAGGTGCTCTAGCATCTTGAGGGCTGCTGCAGGCGGCCAGAAACTGACAGCCACTGGTGAGAGTGAGAGAGGAAGCAGGGAGAAGCAGGGCTGTGTCTGGTGGAGACACTGGTCCCCCAGAGAATGGGAGAGCAGCTGGAGCAGTGTCCCTGGGGAGCGTTGTTTGTTTTTGAGACGGAGTCCCACCCTGTCACCTGGGCTGGAGTGCACTGATGTGATCTCGGCTCACTGCAACCTCCACCTCCCGGGTTCAAGCAATTCTCCTGCCTCAGCCTCCTGAGTAGCTGGGATTAGCTGGTGGGGACACGAGATGCGCCACCACACCCAGCTAATTTTATATTTTTAGTAGAGATGGGGTTTCACCAAGCTGGCCAGGCTGGTCTCAAAATCCTGACCTCAGTTGATCCACCCACCTCTGCCTCCCAAAGTGTTGGGATTACAGGCGTGAGCCACCGCGCCCAGCCTCGTGAGTGTTGTTTAAATAGAAGGGAAGAAACCAGGAACAAGCCGAATGTCTAGAAGACTCAGGGAAATCAGCGGTCCCGCGTTTATATCCAACAGGGGGATGGGATGAGCTCCCTGTCCCCATGCAGACGGTCCCACAGCTGGTCCTCAAGGAAAGAAGCTGGCTGCCCAGGCAGTCAGGCCTGCGTAAACCCCACATTCTGCAGGGCAAGTGCATGTGGCGTGGCTCAGGAAGAGCCGGGATGAAGAGAGTGGGAACCCCACAAGGAACCATGGGCAGCAGGCTGGCAGGGAGCCTGCGGGGCCTGGCGCATTCTGTCTTCTGGCCTGGAACGTAATCACGCGGGCGCTCTGCTTCTCACCCTTGCATTTGCGTGCACGCTCTGCTGTGCTCAGAGTCACTGACGCCAAGGGCCCTGTGTGGCTGGGTGGGGATGCGAGATGCAGGCTTGCCTGGCGACAGGACTTCGTGCTTCCTGAGTTGTACCCCGCACAGACTGCAGAGGCTATCATAACATATCCGAAAGGAGGTGCCCAGGTGAGGGAGCCGCTCTTCTGCGGCTCTTGCTGGAGTGGCCGCCCCTCGTTTTCAGCTTGCACAGCAAGTCCTTTTGGGTCTGAGGTAGCATGCCAGGTCCGTCTCGCCTGATTAACACCCTGTGTGCCTCCTCTGCTACAGGCATGGAAAGCTCACCTGATGGGTCCAGCCGGCTGCAGCATGAACCTGCGCAAGACACACATTCTGCAGAAGGCCCTGGCACTGCAGCCAGGTGAGGGCCAGCGCCGCTGAGCGGGTGTAGTCTGCATCCCTCCATTTTGACTTATTCAAAAGAGCATCCCCAGCCAGGGCAACATGGCAAGACCCCATCCCTTTAAAAGCGAAAAAAAGCATCCCAGCCTCTCTTCATGTTCTGGTTCCTTAGTAAGCAGGCTAGTAATCATAATCGTGTGACCAAAATCCTTCTCCACGTGCAAACTGGCTGTGCAGTGCGAAGGCTCCACGGGTGGCCTAGGATTCACACTCCAGTCCTCCGCTCTTTCCACATCGCTGACTCAAGTGTTTAGAATCAGGAAGCTGGCCAGGCACAGTGGCTCACGCCTATAATCCCAGCACTTTGGGGGCTAAGGTAGGCAGATCACTTGAGGTCAGGAGTTCGAGATCAGCCTGGCCAACATGGTGAAACCCTATAAAAAATTGGCCGGGCACAGTGGCAGGCACCTATAGTCCAGCTACTCAGGAGGCTGAAGCAGGAGAATTGCTTGAACCCAGGAGGTGGAGGTTGTGGTGAGCCAATATTGCGCCACTGACCTCCAGCCTGGGTGACAGAGTGAGACTCAGTCTCAAAAAAAAAAAAAAAAAATAGGAAACTGAAGAGTAGACCCTACTAGGCTCAGCCCTGGCTCCTGTAGTCGGGTGATGGCCATCAGCATGGCCCTCGGATGTTGTTGCTGGGTGTCTGATCACTCCCGGCCACTGACACTGTGGCCACAGGTTCTGCACCTGGTCCGTGGGTAGGAGCGCCCCTCCTAATGCGGGTCCTGTGCTTGCTCTGCAGGCAAAAGCTCATCTGTGGCCACATCAGGCCCCTCGGGGTCAAAGGCCGGAAGCAAGATCCCCACCCCGAAGGGCGGACTGAGCAAGACCTCCAGCAGGACGCACGCCAAGCGCTGACACGGTGCTCAGGCTCCTTTGTCTCTGTAAGGGACGGAGCAGGTCTCCTGATTCTACACCATTTCTCCAGAACTCTCTGGCCTTGGTGACCCCATGCTTTGGCTGCTGTTCCCAGCTCCCAGTCGTGCACGCCTCTTACATGTCTGTGCCGTCAGCTTTCATGCGAATGATATGTATGGAACTAACCAAAGATCCTGTGTGCAGCGCCAGGACCTGGCCACACTGTACATTAAGCCTTCAGGGCTGTCTCAGGCCTTCCTTAGAATCAGAAGAGGAAGCGTCCTGTTTGGAGAGAGCCGGAGAGCATCACCCAGGAGGCGCTAGCGCAAGGCCACCGTCAGCACAGGCACGGTCCCGCTTTCCTTAGTGCTTGGAGCAATTTCCATAAAATATTCACCAGAAACCTTTTGCACATCGGTCTCTGCCACACACAGTAGAATTTCCGCAGGGCTGTGGCTCGGCCAGCATGGTTCCAGAAGAGTGGCAGTGCGCATGGGCCTCCAGCCGTGCCTTCTCCCTGCAGGCCCCATCTGCTGGGCCTGCTGCCCAGTGCACTCAGTCCCGGGTAGCAGAACTCACATTCCCACTATAGCAAGAAATAAAGGCAAAAGAGAACATCTTTTTTTAAATCGTAGTTTTTTTGAGAATTGGTCCCACCTCAGCCGCACCTTGCTGGATGCTTCTCCAGTAGTGCTGCCTCTGTGACAGGCGTCAGCTCCCTGCTGGAACTGAGGTAGACACAGGTGTGGGCCCTTCCCGTGCCTTCGCTCAGAGGCGCTTCACATTCTCCACACTTTCAAATTCCTAAAGACATGTGGAGGAAGTCACTGTTAAGTGAATTTCCACCTGATCACCCTGTGTTCACAGCAGGCAGAAGCCCACTGGTATGGGCCTCCCGCCCCTTCCACATCCACGTTGTGATTGGATCCATAAGTTTACTTTCTTCAAACAGTTGATAGGATGTTTAAAACACCATCACATTGCTTAAAATGATGAAACCAACCCTCAAAAAACAGTCTCCTAACCAGCCATCCCCTCCTGTGGGAGTGAGCTGGGGGTTTTGTCCATTGCTTTGGTTGGGCCTGTGTCACATCCAGGCAGCCATGTGGAGGGAGTCAGGTTCTGTCTGGAAGCATCCACCCTCTCGCTGCCCCAGCCTGTGTTCCCAGGGGCCTAGGCTACCACGGACTGAAGGGCAGTCCCCTCCCACCCGGTGCCCAGGGCTGGTGTTGCATGGGCAGACTTCAACAATGATAGAAAGGTTTGGGTTGATGGAGTTTGTATTAATGCAATTAGTATATAAATATGTTTTAATTGCTAACCGTGTGAAACAACAAAATATCTAAAAACTAATCCCTATTTGAATAATGTACTCCCTGGCCTGGATACATTAATAACCATGAATTTGCATGAATTAATCTCCACGTTTGGTAAACTAATACCTCTGGTTGACTCAGAATACTGAGTAAGATATAAGACCTACCAAGAACCTTTAAGAATATGCTCTGCTAAATGTTGTTTGTCTGTTCGAGACGGAGTCTCACTCTGTCGCCAGGGCTGGAATGCAATGGCGTGATCTTGACTCACGGCAACCTCCGCCTCCTGGGTTCAAGCAATTCTCCTGCCTCAGCCTCCCTAGTAGCTGGGATTACAGGTGCACACCACAATCCTCGGCTAATTTTTTGTATTTTTAGTAGAGATGGGGTTTCACCATGTTGGCCAGGCTGGTCTCAAACTCCTGACCTCATGATCTGACCACCTCAGCCTCCCAAAGTGCTGGGATTACAGGTGTGATCCACCATGCCCAGGTTAAATGTGTTTAAAGTATAAGGAGAGAGGAGGCTGGGCGTGGTGGCTCACGCAGTAATCCCAGCACCTTGGGAGGCTGAAGCGGGCGGACCACCTGAGGTCAGGAGTTCGAGACCAGCCTGGCCAACATGGTGAAACCCCATCTCTACTAAAAATACAAAAATTAGCCAGGCGTGGTGGCCTGTAGTCCCAGCTACTGGAGAGGCTGAGGCAGGAAAATTGCTTGAACCCTGGAGGTGGAGGTTGCATTGAGCCCACATCATGCCACTGCACTCCAGCCCAGGCGACAGAGCAAGACTCCGTCTCAAAAAAAAAAAAAAAAGTATAAAGAGAGAAATAACTTTAAAGTTGATAGACAAAACAGAGTATAGATGCCAAGATGTCTGTAAAATGATTTTTTCTGGTTTCAAAGAGATGCTGGCCATTAAAAATACAGACAAAACACTTCTTTAAACAAAATAAGAATGAGAAAAGTTAACCAAGGAATTATTCTTTTCTCACCAATCAACACTTTTAAGAAATACATATATATACACATATATACATGTTTTCTATATGTTGTAACTTAAAGAAAATATGAAAACACTTCATTTTTAGTGATTGACAAACAAACTTGGGTTCATTTAAAACAGGTTCCTCTTTTGTTAGTTACAGAAGAATCATGGGGTTTTCTTTGTTTTTTGGGGTTTTTTTTTGCAGGGGTGGTGGGGTTTGAGACGGAGTCTTGCTCTGTTGCCCAAGCTGGAGTGCAGTGGCGCAATCTTCGCCCCCTGCAACTTCCGCCTCCCGGGTTCAAGCGATTCTCCTGCCTCAGCCTCCCGAGTAGCTGGGATTACAGGCGTGCATCACCACGCCCGGCTAATTTTTTTGTATTTTTAGTAGAGACAGGGTTTCACCATATTGGCCAGGCTGGTCTCAAACTCCTGACCTTGTGATCCACCCACCTCAGCCTCCCAAAGTGCTGGGATTACAGGCGTGAGCCACCGCGCCTGGCCCAATCGTCTGTTTTTGTTGAAATGATCCTACCAGCGATTAGTGGCTATTGAGAGTTTTACAGGGTTATACATTTTTAAGTACCAAAAAATTTAAAAGGAACTATAAAATCCCTTGGTCATTCATAAATAAATATCTAAATTAGGAATACTACTTAATAATTGAATTTTCACTCATGAGTATGTTCTGAATATTTAATATTTATTTCTATTATTTTCGTATGTTAAGATGCTCCATTAAATCTAATTTAAAAGGATTGTATGTATAAATTGGCATTAGGATACAAATGTAAATATTTTTAATGAAATTTTGCAACTTTTTAATATTTTAACATAGTTTTCTATTTGTCTTTATTTCAAGTACCAGAATTACAAAATATCTAAGTAATATATTTTTGTTGTTGTTTTGGGCTTAAGGGTTCATTCACCCTGAGTATATTAATATAATAAAAAGATCACTAAATGTCTTGTCACTTTATTTCAACATTACAATTAAAAAGTAATTTGTCAATTACATTTACTTTAATAAACATGGAAGCCTAGCCCAGCCCTGAAAGAAAGTAGATTGAAAATTGCTGAAAAAAGACAACAATATGCAAATATGAAGTTGCCCTGAGGGTTTGGTCCCTAGAATAAGTTATTTGTCGAAACAAGTTCACTGCTAAAGAAACTGGACAATTTGAAGCCACATGGAGATTAGAGAAAATGATTGACCAGTTTCGTCCTGTGGAATAAATTCAGAATGTTCTCTAAGTTCTCTAATGGTGCCCAGTAGAGGATTATACTTTCTAGTCTCTTCATGGGTTTTCCCCCTTTGAAAGAGGGATTTTTACCAGCCCTCCAGGCTGTTTTGCTTTTCAACTAAGCACTGTACTGTGGTCACCCACCTACTGCCCAGGGAAGCCGGGGGCAGTGGCTGTGGCACCCTCGATTGGAAAGCTGGGTGGGCTGAGCCGTGGGAGGAAGGTCATGGCCAAGGCTTGGGCAGTGAGCCTGTGAGCTGACCCTGCGGGGAGGTGTGGCCTTAGACCACCCAGCAGGACGGAGGCGAGTCCGCAGAATCCTCACCACAACCATGCAAGGCTGGTGTTGTCATCCTCAACAACAGAGTAGAGAGTTAGCCACCAGGCACACACAGCCACAGCTTCAGGGCAAAGCTGCCCCTGCTGCCCTCTGACTGCAGGGAGGAAGGTGCTGGTCCAGAGGAACCTTGGCACTCTCTGGATCTTGAAAATAGTATGGGGGATCCTGACTCCACTGATGGATCAGTTACCAGGGAGTGTTTGACCACAGCTTGCCTCTGCCTCAGTTTCCTCACCTGTAAAATGGAACTGAGGGTCCCTTTGCTGTGCACTGAAAAGGACACACACTCTAGGCACTTTCCAGCCCTCTGCACAACTGGCCTCAGGGTGTCAGGCACCTGCTCCTAAATGGGGAGCACTTCTGAGTGTCAGCTGAGGTGAGGCCCAGCCGGCAGAGGGCAGTGGGCAGCCTGAAGGCAGGGGAGCCCCCACTGCCCACCCACCCAGCTGCAAACTCCCACCAGAGCATCTTCCAAACCCTGCTGTTCCCCGGGTGTCCCTGCTTCCTGAGAATAAAGCCCTGGAGCAGGGCCAGGCAGGGGAGAGGAAAGGAAATCTCTCGCCCTCAAGAACTTTTTCTTTTTTTTGAGACGGAGTCTCTGTTACCCAGGCTGGAGTGCAGTGGCGCAATCTCGGCTCACTGCAACATCCGCCTCCCAGGTTCAAGGGATTCTCCTGCTTCAGCCTCCCGAATAGCTAGGACTACAGGCACATGCCACCACGCCTGGCTAATTTTTGTATTTTTAGTAGAGACAGGGTTTTACTATATAGGCCAGGCTGGTCTCGAACTCCCAACCTCAGGCGATCCACCCGCCTCGGCTTCCCAAAGTGCTGGGATTACAGGCATGAGCCACTACACCCAGCCTGGCCCTTTTTTTTTTTTTTTTTTAGTTCCAGAGACAGGATCTCACTCTGTTGCCCAGGCTGGAGTGCAGTGGTGCTACCATGACTCACTGCAGTCTCCAACTCCTGGGCTCCAGCCATCTTCCCACCTCAGTCTCCTGAGTAGCTGGGACTACAGGCGCAAGCCGCCACCCCCAGCTAATTTTTGTATATATATATGTGTGTATATATATGTGTATATATATGTGTATATATATATGTGTATATATGTGTGTATATATATGTGTGTATATATATGTGTGTATATATATGTGTATATATATGTGTATATATGTGTATATATATGTGTATATATGTGTATATATATGTGTGTGTATATATGTGTGTATATATGTGTATATATATGTGTGTGTGTGTGTGTGTATATATATATATATATAGTATATATATATATAGTACTATATATATATAGTAGAGGTGGCGTCTCGTCATGTTGCCCAGGCCCCCCACAAACTATTTGATCACCAACATCAGTGTCTTCAGCAACCCATTTGCCTCTGTAATGCGGATTTCTCACCTCCTGCGTTGTGGCAGACTGCTGTTACTACTTGAGACCGTCATTATGAGACTGAATGAAGGGGGACACGAACATGGAAATGAAAACTTAAAACAAAAGTAACTATTTTAAAGGAAGGGTAACACGGGGAAGAATAAGAGAGCTCCCTGCTTCTAGTGAGCAAAGGCACCACCCGAGCTTCCACAGCCCTTCCTATTTATTGGGTAGCAAGAGCAGGGAGGAGGAGGTAACGATCGGTCAGCTGCTTAATTGATCACAGGTTCATAATGTTACTAACAGGCTTCAGATGTACCTAATCACAAGAAACACCGCGCTTGAGGCGTGACTGCCCTCAGCATTCCTTCTAGGTGGCAGACGCAGTTTGTCAGTTTGCCAACATTCTGCATTTACGAGAAACAGTTTGCTGTTTACTCATGTCGCCTCCAGTGGTATACTGAGTTGATCACGACCCTCACTCTTTCAGCCTGCAACACTGTATTACTCTAGGTAGCAGCGTCAGGCAGCATTCTGTTGCCTAGTGCTGGGAGATGAATGTGCCCCACAAATTCACAGGTTGGAAACTCACTGCCCGGTGCAACAGTATAGGCAGGTGGGGTCAGACAATAGGCCCTGCCCTCATGGTTGGATATGTGCAACAATAAAAGGACTTGGGGCCAGACACAGTGGCTCAAACCTATAAACCCAGCCCTTTGGGAGACCCAGATGAGAGGATCACTGGCGTCCAGGAGTTCAAAACCAACCTGGGCAACATAGTGAGAACCCATCTCTACAAAAAATAAAAAATTAGCTGGGCATGGTGGCATGTGCCTGTAGTGCCACCTATTTGGGTAGCGGAGGCAGGAGGATCACATGAGCCCTGGAGGTCGAGGCTGAAGTGAGCCATGATCAGGCCAGTGCACTCAGCCTGTGTGACAGAGTGAGACCCTGTCTCAAAAAAAAAAAAAAAGTGGGCCGGGCGCGGTGGCTCGTGCCTGTAATCCCAGCATTTTGGGAGGCCAAAGCGGGCAGATCACCTGAGGTCGGGAGTTCGAGGCTAGCCTGACCAACGTGGATAAACCCCGTCTCTACTAAAAATACAAAATTAGCCGGGCGTGGTGGCACCTGCCTGTAATCCCAGCTACTTGGAAGGCTGAGGCAGGAGAATCGCTTGAACCCGGGAGGTGGAGGTTGCGGTGAGCCATGATCGTGCCATTGCGCTCCAGCCTGGGCAACAAGAGTGAAACTCCATCTCAAAAAAAAAAAAGTGGGTGGGGGGTCTTGGGTGTGGGATCACCCTCCACCTTCCACCCTGTGAGGACACAGCCTGCCTTCCCTCTCTCCCTCCAGAGGATGCTTGGACTCCCAGCCTCCACGGCTGTTGGAAAGAAACCTCTGCTTTCTATAAATTACCCTATCTCAGGTATTTTGTTATAACAAGCAGACTAAGACACCTGATCCTCTTTGTTTATTATTGTTTGAGATAGGGTCTCGCTCTGTCAACCAGACTGGAGTGCAGTGGTGCCATCTCAGCTCATTGCAACCTTCAACCTCCTGGGCTCAACTGATCCTCCTGCCTCAGCCCCCTGAATAGCTGGAACTACAGGCACATGCCACCACACCCAGCTAATTTTTACATTTTTGTACAGGGGAATCTCACTATGTCGCCCAGGCTGGTCTGGAACTCCTGAGCTCAACTGATCCTCCCACCTCAGCCTCCCAAAGTGCTGGGATTACAGGTGTGAGCCACCACACCCCCTGAGTGGTGTCCTGTTTAAAATGCATCCAGTGGCCAGGCGTGGTGGCTCACACCTGTAATCTCAGCACTTTGGGAGGCCAAGGCAGGCAGATTACTTGAGGTCAGGAGTTCGAGACCAGCCTGGGCAACATGGTGAAACCCTGTCTCTAGCAAAAATACAAAAATCAGTCAGGTGTGGTGGCAGGTGTCAGTAATCCCAGCTAGTTGGAGGCTGAGGCAGGAGAATTGCTTGAACCCAGGAGGCGGAGGTTGCAATGAGCCAGGATTGCGGCACCACACTCCAGCTTGGATGACAGAGTGAGACTCCATCTCAAAAAAAAAAAGCGTCCAGTGCTGGGAGTTGCCCCATAAGAAGAGAGTGGCCAGTGCTCAGTGAAGGCACTCAAGCTAAGGGTGCCCTGTCCCCTGACCCTAGCCACCCTGACCTTGGCTTCTCAGCTGTCTCCTCAACTCTGGGAGTCTGCTGGGCTCTGCCACCCATGCTGGAGTGCAATGGTGAGTTTGATATGGTTTGGATCTGTGTCCCTGCCCACATCTCATAATGAAATGTAATCCTCAATGTTGGAGGAGGGGCCTGGTGGGAGGTGACTGGATCATGGGGGCAGATTTCTCATGAAGAGGTAGCACCATCCCCTTGGTCCTGTCCTGATGATAGAGAGTTATCATGAGATCTGGTTGTTTGAAAGTGTGTAGCACCTCCTCCTCATTCTCTAGTTCCTTCTTCACCTCCGCCCTGAGTAAAAGCTCCCTGAGGCCTCCCCAAGAAGATGCTCATGGCCATACTTCCTTCACAGCCTGCAGAACCTTGAGCCAATCAAACCTCTTTATAAATTACCCAGTCTCGGCCAGGCACCGTGGCTCACACCTGTAATCCCAGCACTTTGGGAGGCTGAGGCGGGCTGATCACGAGGTCAGGAGATCAAGACCATCCTGGCTAACATGGTGAAACCCCCATTTCTACTAAAAATACAAAAAAAAAAAACAAATTAGCCGGGCATGGTGGCAGGCACCTGTAGTCCCAGCTACTCAGGAGGCTGAGGCAGGAGAATGGCATGAACCCGGGAGGCAGAGCTTGCAGTGAGCCGAGATCGCATCACTGCACTCCAGCCTGGGCAGCAGAGCGAGACTCTGTCTCAAAAAATAAATAAATAAATAAATAAATAAATAAATAAATAAATAAATAAATAAAAATAAATTACCTAGTCTCAGGTAATTGCCCTTTACAAACCTTATCACAACCTACACTGACCATCTACAACATGTTTGGACTTTCTGACTTGTCTGATACTTCTCTCTTTTCTAGTCATTTTACTTTAGGATAAGAATTTACCACGTAATATCCTTTCTTATATAAAATCATTTTATTTTCTTCATATCCTTACCAAAAATACATCTTCATAGCCAAAACTTGTTTTATTACTCTCTCTCCTATTTACTAGTTTCTTTTTATCTTTCTTCATAAATAACTTTTAAACAACTTTCAAATTACATAAAATTATTTTTTCTCTCAATAACACAATTTACAGAATTATATATTAATTAGAATTCCTATTATTAGTAACCTTAAATTTTAGTGAAAACCCAGGAAGCAAGAAATCTTGAACTATCAGATGTTATTTTGTAGATGAAACCATTCCATAATTTTTAGAAACACATTTTCCCATAGCACAGTCTTTGCTTAATTGGAAATGACCCAGACAGCTGTGGGCAGCAAGCCATCCAGGTGCCAAGACAAGAGACCAAGGGCACAAGCTGTTCCAGTATAATAAAATATATAAAACAACAAGATTTATACTAGATCTAGATCATAGACATGATTATATATGAATTTCATTAATCATTAGTTTGTGGCAATTATTCTTTATTCCAATATTATAATAATCCTCACTCTATAATCATAACCTAGGAAAAACCAGGCCATACAGAGATGGGAGCTGAGGG
Source organism: Hylobates moloch (assembly GCF_009828535.3). Lineage (NCBI taxonomy): Eukaryota > Metazoa > Chordata > Mammalia > Primates > Hylobatidae > Hylobates > Hylobates moloch. The sequence goes on along the minus strand of NW_026652284.1, from coordinate 3,186,110 downwards.
GACATGGTGAGAGGTGACTGGAAGACAAGCGTGAGCCTTCTGTTATGCCTGGACAGGGCCACTAGAGGGCTCCTTGGTCTAGCGGCAATGCCAGCGTCTGGGAAGATGCCCGTTACCAAGCGGACCATGGTCTAGCAGTAGTGTCAGTGCCAAGGAAAAGCACCCGCTACTTAGCAGACCGGGAAAGGGAGTCTCCCTTTCCCCCGGGGAGTTTAGAGAAGGCTCTGCTCCTCCACCTCTTGTGGAGGGCCTGACACCAGTCAGGCTTTCCCGCAGTTATCCGGAGGCCTGCCTCCCTGTGATGCTGTGCTTCAGTGGTCATGCTTCTAGTCCGCCTTCATGTTCCATCCTGTACACCTGGCTCTGCCTTCTAGATAGCAGTAGCAAAATTAGTGAAAGTACTAAAAGTCTCTGATATGCAGAAATAATGGCATAAGCTGTCTCTGTCTCTCCCCCTCTCTCTCTCTCTGCCTCGGCTGCCAGGCAGGGAAGGGCTCCCTGTCCAGTGGACATGTGACCCACGTGACCTTACCTATCATTGGAGATGAGTCACACTCTTTCCCCTGCCCTTTTGCCTTGTATCCAATAAATAACAGCGCAGCTAGACATTCGGGGCCACTACCAGTCTCCGCATATTGGTGGTAGTGGTCCCCCGGGCCCAGCTGTCTTTTCTTTCCTTTGTCTTGTGTCTTTATTTCTACAATCTCTCATCTCTGCACACGGGGAGAAGAACCCACCAATCCTGTGGGACTGGTCCCTATAGCTGGCACTCCAACGTGGGGCTCTCCCTCGCTGTGTGAAGTTGCACCCTGAGTGTGGGATTCAGCGGAGGATTTCGACGAGAGATTCCTGAAGATTGCGGTCAATAAGCTTGGTGGTAAGCTTGAGCACTCAGAGTATTCTGAGGACACCATGGGAGAAGCCAGTACTAAGTACTCAGCTTATTTAAACTTTATAAAAACCCTCCTGTATTATCTCAACCCTGTCCCTGTTCAGCCCTGCTGTAGGGACCTCAACCTTCTGCCTGTTCGGCGTGGTAAATGAGGCCCTCAACCCTATCCCTCCACAGCCTGGTTTTCTCATGCCTGTTTCCTTTCCTCCTAATCAGACTCGGTTAGAGTCACAGGCTCCCTTGAAACCTGGTTCCTTTCCTACTAATCTGACTCTCCTGGAGTCACAGGCTCCCTTGAAGCCTGGTCCGCAGTTGCCACAGCAGCCTGAATTTCAGGCCCATGAAAGACCTGCTTGGCAGGTAATTTCATCTACCCTTGCTGCTCACAAGCAACAAGTTACATACATTCCTCAAAATGACACTCCTCTTATGAGGGCTATAGCACAGGCAAGAAAATATGGGGATCCCAGCGCCTGGCAATTTCCTGTAATTTTACAACCTCCAATACCTGCCGTCCCTGCGGCACAAAATCAGCCACAGCCCGCTGATCTTACTCAGCAGACAGCTGATCTCGCAGCACCTCCATGCTCCGTGTTAATATCTTATTTTTCTGCAGTACAACAAACAGTTGCAGCAGCCGGTTTGGTTACTGCCCCCCCGCCCCCCAAAAAAAATCCAGACTTCTTCTCCTTACCACAATTTAGCAATGCAGCTAGAAGTCAAGGTTATTAAGCCCAAAAAAATCATTGTTCCCCTCACCCGATTACAAGTTCAACAGGCTTTTGCAACCTGCATCACTTGGCAAGTACATTTGGCAGGTTTCCCAGGTATAATTGATGATCACTATCCTAATGTAAAATTATTTCAGTTCCTTAAACTCACTTCTTGGATTTTACCTAACATTACTAAAAACACCCCATTCGCTGAAGCTGTCACTGTTTTTACGGATGCTTCCTGTAATGGCCGAGCAGCATATACAGGGCCAAGAAAACATGTTCTTAATACAAGAGCATTTCAGCACAACGAGCTGAACTGCTTGCTGTTATGACCGTCCTTGAAGGTTTCCCTGAACCAGTTAACATTGTCTCTGATTCAGCATGTGTAGTACATGTCGCTCGCAGCATTGAAACGGCCTTAATCCAATTTCTGCCTGATGATAACCTGTTCTTTCTTTTTCAAAGGTTTCAGTCTGTGCCCAGAGCAAGGTCTTCTCCTTTCTACATTACTCACATTTGGGCTCACACACCCCTCCCCGGACCCCTCTCGGCAGCAAATGCCAGAGCTGATACATTAGTTACTCCCGTTTTCACAGATGCAGAAAATTTTCATGCTTTAACTCCTGTCAATGCTGCAGGACTCCGGAAAAAGATCCCCCTTACGTGGAAACAAGCTAAAACCATTGTACGTCACTGTCCTACTTGCCAAGTGTTAATTTTACACCCACTTTCCTCAGGAGTTAACCCTAGACGACTTTCACAGAATGCTCTCTGGCAAATGGACGTGACTCATTATCCTGCTTTTGGCAAGCTTTCTTTTATACGTGTAACTATTCACACTTTTTCACATTTTATCTGGGCCACTTGTCACACAGGGGAAAGTACAGCTCATGGTAAACGACATATGCTTTCATGTTTCTCGGTTATGGGCTGTCCCAAGAAACTGAAAACTGATAATAGCCCCAGCTACACTAGTGCTGCTTTTAAAAAGTTCACTCAAACATAGGCAATTACGCACACAACTGGCATCCCCTATAACTCTCAAGGACAGGCCTTAGCGGAACGAGCCAATAAAACACTCAAAGATCAACTTCGAAAACAGGATACTAAATCAAAGTGCCGCCACTCCTCATGCTCAGTTAAATCTGCCTCTTTTTACACTAGATTTCTTAAACCCAGCAAGAAATCAACCTTTTACAGCGACAGAACAACATTTCACTGGAAATAAGTTTGATCTGCAAAAACGAAGCGGGTATGGTGAAAGGATGCAAAAACTAACACATGGGAATTAGACATGGTCATAACTTGGGGTAGGGGTTTCGCTTGTGTTTCTCCAGGAAAAGGACAACAACCCGTGTGGGTTCCCTCCCGGCAACTGAAATTGCATTATAACTCCAAGGACGAAGAACTCTCAGAAACAAAAGGACTGCCAGACTGCTCCAAGAAACCTACAAAGGGACTTTTTTTTTTTTTTTTTTTTTTTTACTAAATTCAATTGTATGAAATGATTATAATACTCCAAAGGCCATAGTGTTCCAAACTCTACCTACGGGTGTTGCTATTGAATGGGCTCCAAAAGGGCATTATTGGCAAAATTGCTCCACCCAAAATACAAAATGCTCAGAGTTTAATTATTTGTTAGATTATACAGAGGATGGGCCGGGCATCGTGGCTCACACCTGTAATCTCAGCACTTTGGGAGGCTGAGGCAGGTGGATCACGAGGTCAGGAGATAGAGATCATCCTGGCTAACACAGTGAAACCCCGTCTCTACTAAAAAACAAAAAATTAGCCGGGCGTGGTGGCAGTCGCCTGTAGTCCCAGCTACTAGGGAGGCTGAGGCAGGAGAATGGCGTAAACCTGGGAGGCAGAGCTTGCAGTGAGCCGAGATCGTGCCACTGCACTCCAGCCTGGGTGACAGAGCAAGACTCCATCTCAAAAAAAAAAAAAAAAAAAGAAAAAGGATTATATAGAGGATGGATGGCAGTCATACAGGTTGAAACAATGGGTGTCTCCTTACCCATTTAAATGGATGGACACAGGCATTGTTCCTCCTACACCAAAAATGATTCATCCCATTGTTACCCCAGAACATTCTGAACTATGGAGCTGCAGCTATGACAGGAATAAGGATATGGAACACTACCTATTACCTCCTTTACACTAATACCAAAACACCCACATTCAACATCACCTTGATATCTGAACAGGTGATACCCATCAGGAGCTGTGTCAAACCCCCTTACATGCTGTTGGTTGGAAATATAATTATCATTCCCAATACACAAACTATAGAATGTGATAACTGTAAGCTGTTCACCTGCATTGATGCTACTTTTAATCCCACTTCAAACATTCTCTTGGTAAGGGCTAGGGAGGGGGTATGGATACCGGTTTCTTTACATCGTCCATGGGAGTCTTCCCCCTCTATTCACATAGTCAATGAAGTTCTTAAGGGTATCCTCAAAAGAACAAAGAGATTTATTTTTACTCTTATTGCAGTCATTGCAGGTCTAACTGCAGTGACTGCAACAGCAGCAACTGCTGGAGTTGCCATCCACAATTCTGTTCAAACTGCTCAATATGTTGAAGCATGACAAAAAACTCCTCCAGACTTTGGAATTCTCAGGCTCAAATTGATAAAAAAAAATTAGCCAATCAAATTAATGATCTCCACCAAAGTGTAATCTCGCTGAGAGACAGAGTTATGAATTTGGAACACCTTATGCAATTACAGTGTGATTGGAATACTTCTAACTATTGCCCAATGCCTTACGTTTATAATAAAGATCAACATAGCTGGGAAAAGGTCTCAAGACATTTAAAAGCCTGGGATGATAATTAATCTTGGATATTTCAAAACTTAAAGAGCAAATTTTTGAGGCTTCACAAGCTAATTCATCCACTGTTCCTGGCTCAGACATTTTTGAAGGAATAACTAAAGAATTACCTGATCTTAATCCCTTTAAATGGATCAAACCCCTTGGAGGATGATTGTTGTCACTGGCATTATTAATATTGGTATGCTTATGTTTCTCCTTTTAGTCTGCAGATGCCTCCAAGGAGTCCGAAAACAAGTCCGAAGTCAACGACAAGCAATGATGGCGATGGCGTTCCTAGTTAATAAAAAGGGGGGAGATGTGGGCGGCAAGCCATCCAGGTGCCAAGGCAAGAGACCGAGGGCATGAGCTGTTCCAGTATAATAAAATATATAAAACAACAGAAGTTATACTAGATCTAGATCATAGACGTGATTATATATGAATATCATTAATCATTAGTTGGTAGCAATTACTCTTTATTCCAATATTATAATAATCCCTGCTCTATAATCATAACCTAGGAAAAACCAGGCCATACAGAGATAGGAGCTGAGGGGACATAGTGAGCAGTGACCAGGAGACAAGAGTGCGAGCCTTCTGTTATGCCCGGACAGGGCCACCAGAGGGCTCCTGGGTCTAGACTCTACTCCTCCACCTGCATCTGTAGAAACGGGAGTAACTAACGTATCAGCTCTGGCATTTGCTGCCAAGAGGGGTCCGGGGAGGGGTGTGTGGGCCCAAATGTGAGTAATGTAGAAAGGAGAAGACCTTGCTCTGGGCACAGACTGAAACCTTTGAAAAAGAAAGAACAGGTTATCATCAGGCAGAAATTGGATTAAGGCAGTTTCAATGTTTCGAGCAACATGTACTACACATGCTGAATCAGAGACAATGTTAACTGGTTCAGGGAAACCTTCAAGGACGGTCATAACAGCACAAATCTCATCTTGAATTGTACTCCCATAATTCCCACAAGTTGTGGGAGGGACAAGGTGGGAGATAATTTGAATCATGGAGGCAGTTTCCCCCATACCGTTCTCAAGGTAGTGAATAAGTCTCATGAGATCTGATGGTTTTATCAGGGGTTTCTGCTTTTGCATCTTCTTCATTTTCTCTTGCCACCACCTTGTAAGAAGTGCCTTTCACCTCCCACCATGATTCTGAGGCCTCCCCAGCCATGTGGAACTTTAAGCCCAATTAAACCACTTTTTCTTCCTAGTCTCGGGTATGTTTTTATCAGCAGTGTGAAAATCGACAAATACACCTAGTGAGGAGAGGGGCAGCCTATCTTGCTGCTTTCTGACAACCAGATGGACCTAGTCTTGGCCATTGGGATGCAGACTGTGCCTAAGCACCCTCAGAGGGGGGTGCAACACTAAACAGAGACACAAACACAAACAGATCCAATGCAGACAGAGCCCTCCAAACAGAGGGGAGATTGGAGCGAAGTCCTGAGGTCCTGTCCCAGACCCAGACAGCACCACGGAGTGACCTGCGTTAGGTCCAGATGGCACAGATACCCAGGTGGCACCACAGAGTTACCTGTGTTAGGTCTGGATAGTACAGAGACCCAGGCAGCACCACAGACTACCAATACTACTAGCTCTAGACAGCTACAGCCTCAGATGGCAGACACAGAGGATTTCCAGGTGCACTTCAGTTCACATCCCACATGCTGCTTCCCTCCCACCAGCAAAGCATGAGAGATGCTGATGTCACAAAGGAGAGGGAAGGAAAAATCCCCAAGACAAAGGCAGTCTCAGCAGCTACTGGGAATTCCCTAAGGTCCTAGCCCTGGGGTCAGCTGGCCATGAGCAGCTGGCATTTTCAAGAGGCTGCTGTCCTGCCTGATAGCAAGAGTGGGTAAGCCCTGCGACTGCTGTGGCCAATCTGTGCATTCACTGGAAACCAGGCTCACAGGTTGAGCCACTCACAACACAGTGCCTCACACAAGGTACCAGATTTGTAACCAGCTCAAGCGTGGCTGCTCAAAGACCAAAAACATGAGAAGCGAGGTGTGGTGGAAGGAAAGCCGTTTATTAAACAAATGCCAGCCGACGGGACATGGCTGGGCTCATGCCTCCAAGAGACCCTCTGTCTTCTGGGCTGAGTGAGAGGTTTTGGAAGGAAAACTCGGTGTGGGAAACATGTGGACGTGGTGCAGGAGGATGCAGAAGGGTGCAAGGGGGTGCAGGGCTGCATGTCGTGTTCCAAAGGTGATCTCGAGTAAATAGCCTGTCTGAAGGTCCAGTTTGCATCATCCTGACTTTGGCCCAGTAGCGGTGGGCTCACTCTTCCTAACTGCCCCAGAGCAGTAGGATCCACATCTGGGTCTCTGAGCCTGGTTTCCTTCAAAATTAGCCCCTGGAAGGTTTTTTTTTTTTGGAGATGGAGCCTCCCTCTGTTGCCCAGGCTGGAGTGCAATGGTGCAATCTCAGCTCAGTGCAACTTCTGCCTCCTGGGTTGAAGCTCCTGCCTTAGCCTCCAAGTAACTAGGATTACGGGCGCCCACAACCCCACCTGGCTAATTTTTGTATTTTTAGGGGTTTCACCATGTTGGCCAAGCTGGTCTCAAACTCCTGACCTCGGGTGATCCACCTGCCTCAGCCTCCCAAAGTGTTGGGATTATAGGAGTGAGCCACTGCGCCCGGCCTGTAAATGGTTTTTGTTTTTTTGTTTATTTATTTATTTATTATCAGAGTTGATTCTCTCCTGGATCAGGAAAAAGGCCTAGCAAAGCAAGGAGACTGTCTTCAGAATGTGGATTTCCCCCACAATAGACAGCCTTGCAGGATTGTTTTAAGATACAGCAAGGAAGTATAATTTGGGGTAAAATAGTTCAATTTCTTTCAGGGCCTTTATCTGTCACATAATGCTCTACTAGAAGCAGGCTAGAATTTGGTATCATTGCTACAAAGAGTCAGCTTTGTCAGTCTTTTTTGTTGTTGTTGTTATTTTGAGATGGAGTCTTGCTCTGTCACCCAGTCTGGAATGCAGTGGTGCAATCTTGGCTCACTGCAACCTCCGCCTCCTGGGTTTAAGCAATTCTCCTGCCTCAGCCTCCCGAGTAGCTTGGATTACAGGCGCCCGCCACCACGCCCAGCTAATTTTTGTATTTTTAGTAGGGATGGGTTTTCACCATGTTGGTCAGGCTGGTCTCGAACTCCTGACCTCAAGTGATCCACCCACCACGGCCTCGAAAACTGCTGGGATTACAGGCATGAGCCACCGCGCCTGGCCTGGCTTTGTCAGTCTTAAAGTCTGTGTTGATGTTAATGATGGTCAGGTGGGACATGAATTCCCAAAGGGAGGAGAGTATAACGAGGCATGTCCAACCCCTACCCCCCACATCCGACCCTTCCCATCATGGCCTGAACTAGTTTTTCAGATTAACTAGGGAATGCCCTTGGCCGAGAGGAGGGGTCCACTCAGATGGTTGGGGGGCTTAGAATTTTATTTTATTTATATTTTTATTTATTTATTTTGAGACGGAGTCTCGCTCTGTCGCCCAGGCTGGAGTGCAGTGGCGCGATCTCCGCTCACTGCAAGCTCCGCCCTCTGGATTCATGCCATTCTCCTGCCTCAGCCTCCTGAGTAGCTGGGACTACAGGCACCTGCCACCACGCCCGGCTAATTTTTTTTGTATTTTTAGTAGAGACGGGGTTTCACCGTGTTCACCAGGATGGTCTCAATCTCCTGACCTCGTGATCCGCCTGCCTCGGCCCCTAGAGTTTTATTTTTTGGCCAGGTTTGGTGACTCACACCTGTAATCCTAGCAATTTGGGAGGTTGAGGCAGGTGGATTGCTTGAGCTCAGGGGTTTGAGACCAGCCTGGGCAACATGGCAAAACCCCAGCTCTACAAAAAACACAAAAATTAGCCAGGCGTGGTGGCACATTCCTGTAGTACCAGCTACTCGGGGGCTGAGGTGGGAGGATCACTGGAGCCAGGGAAGTTGAGGCTGCAATGAGCCAAGTTGGCACCACTGCACTCCAGCCTGGGTAACAGAGCAAGACCCTGTCTCAATAAACAAATAAATAAGTAAGAATTTGGGGGCCAGGTGCGGTGGCTTGTGCCTGTGAGCCCAGCACTTTGGGGGGCTGAGGCGGGCAGATCACCTGAGGTCAGGTGTTCGAGACCAGCCTGGCCAACATGGCGAAACCCGGTTAATATAAAAATTATATTAACAGAGTTAATACAAAAATTATATTAACACAGTTAATACAAAAATTAACCGGCCATGGTGGCATGCACCTGTAGTTCCAGCGGGAGGCTGAGGCAGGAGAATTCCTTGAACCCAGGAGGCGGAGGTTGCAGTGAACCAAGATAGCATCACTGCACTCCAGCCTGGGTGACAGAGCGAGACTCCATCTCAAGAAAAAAAAAAAAGAATTTTGGTTTTGGTTTTGGTTTACACCACTCAAAAGCGCAGAAATTCCAAAACAAGCGGGCTGGGGCACAGCAGAGCACAGACCCTGGCTCCTCCATCCGACCGCACCCCACCCTGTGGAAGGAAAATCTCAAAACCCCACAATCACTAAGTCAAAGGAAAAAGTCAAGCTGGGAACTGCTTCGGGCAAATCGGCCTCCCGTCTTATTCCTAAATAAGATAGTTACAAATACATATTTTTAAAGCTACACACCTCCCTCACAATTTGCCCACAAAGAAATTCCCTGTGGGCCTCAAGATCTTTACCCTAAAACGGTTCTGTTGAATTTCACCCTGGCAATGCAAATTCATAGCTTCCCTTCACAGGTGCAGGACAAAGGACTGAACTCAAAGCCATCCCTCTGCTCACCTGGACAAATGCATATCTGATCGCTTCCTTTGCTCTATTGTTTACGTAGAAATGCAGATTCAGTGAGCCAGACTAAAGCATAAGCCACTATTCCTCTACCCGCGTCTCACATGTATAATAAATTGTGTAGTCAGTGAAAGGCTGATCAAAGACTCAAAAGAATGCACCCTGCGGTCCTTTCTCTACCTGTGACCTGGAAGCCCTCTCCTGGAATTGTCCAGCCTTTCTGGGCTGAACCAAGGTACACTTGCACTTGTTGACTGATGCCTCACGTCTCCCTAAAATGTACAAAATCAAGCTGCACCCCAACTTCCCTGGGCACCATCGTCACGACCTTCTAGGGCTGTGACACTGGCGTGTCCTTAACCTTGGCAAAATAAACATTTTACATTTCATTGAGTCCTGTCTCAGACACTTTTGGGCTCATAAACCCCACCCTCACCCCTACCCGCGGAGAGAGTGTGCCGCTTTCTCCAGCGTCTCCCCGACTCCAAGCAGGAGAAGCCCCTCTCCTCTATGGCACGCGCGGCGGCACTCTAGCAGCCGGGTGGCTTCTCTATGGGCTTTTCCGGCACAGGCCGGAAGTGGTGGGCGCTGCCCCGGAAGCACCCTGGTGGGTGGGTGCCTGCCAGCAGCTGAGGCGCCATGGCGGCGGCAGCGGTCTCCGAGTCTTGGCCGGAGCTGGAGCTGGCTGAGCGGGAGCGGCGGCGGGAGCTGCTGCTGACAGGGCCCGGACTGGAGGAGCGAGTGCGGGCGGCGGGTGGGCAGCTGCCGCCGCGGCTTTTCACCCTGCCGCTGCTGCACTACTTGGAAGTGAGCGGCTGCGGGAGCCTGCGCGCGCCGGGGCCTGGCCTGGCGCAGGGCCTGCCGCAGCTGCACAGCCTCGTGCTCCGGCGCAACGCGCTGGGGCCTGGCCTGAGCCCCGAGCTCGGGCCGCTGCCTGCCCTTCGAGTGCTCGACCTCTCGGGCAACGCGCTGGAGGCCCTGCCGCCGGGCCAAGGCCTGGGCCCCGCCGAGCCGCCGGGCCTTCCGCAGCTGCAGAGCCTCAACCTCAGCGGCAACCGGCTGCGCGAGCTGCCAGCCGACCTGGCGCGCTGCGCCCCGCGCCTGCAGAGCCTCAACCTCACCGGCAATTGCCTAGACTCCTTCCCCGCCGAGCTCTTTCGCCCCGGCGCGCTGCCCCTGCTCAGTGAACTGGCGGCTGCTGACAACTGCCTCCGAGAACTCAGCCCCGACATCGCCCACCTGGCCTCGCTCAAGGTCAGCGGGGGCTGCCCGGGCGGGGCGGGATGGGGCCTTGGAGTAGCCCTGGAGATGGAACCCCTCTCGGGGCCGAGCCCTTCCTAGTGACGCCCCCTGGGGCACTGGGCCCAGGGAATTCCTACAAGGCTGAAAGCCAGCTGCGGGGGCATCACCCCTGGAAAGCAGATGCCGCCTTCCAACTCCCGCTTCTCCTGGCCACACCAACATACTAGGTGGTCTCTGAACTCCCCCGCATTCTGTTAACTGGGCTTTTACACGTGGTACGCTATTTTGTAATTGTTAGCAAACTTGGCTTCTCCTGTAGATCGAGCATAGAGACTGTCTTTTTTGTATCTAATACTTGTGAAGTGACTTGAGAGTGAGTCTTGTGGTGAAGGGGGCACCCTGGATTTTGCATAATGCCACATGCTGTGATCTTGAAGATTGTATTTCACTTCATTCTAATAACAGCTTTCCAAGGTAGGGGTGGTTATTCCTGTTTTACAGAAAGCCAAAGGGCCTGCCCAAAGTAAGCAGCAGGTAACTTGGGTTCTTCTCCAGACTATATTGTCCAGGGTCTGTTTACTAATTAATCTTGGATCTCCAGGCCCCGGGATAATGCTTGGCCTATAACAGGTGCCCATTTAATCTGCTGCCTAAACGATAGTAGGGAAGCCACATGGCAGAACCACGACCTAAACCCAGCCAGATGTTCTCTCCATCTTCTCTTTTGGTTTCATCCTTAAGGCAGTCTTGCATTTCTTCCCCCATTTTTCATCTTTGAATTTATGCAGATATTTCTTTTTTGGCGGGGGGGGATGGAGTCTCGCCCTGTCGCCCAGGCTGGAGTGCAGTGGCGTGATCTCGGCTCACTTCAACCTCCGTCTCCCGGGTTCAAGCGATTCTTCTGCCTCAGCCTCCTGAGTAGCTGGGATTACAGGCGCGCGCCACCACGCCCGGCTAATTTTTGTGTTTTTAGTAGAGACAGGTTTCACTATGTTAGTCAGGCTGGTCTGGAACTCCTGACCTCACGTGATCCGCCTGTCTCAGCCTCCCAAAGTGCTAGGATTACAGGTGTGAGCCACCGCGCCTGGCCTATGTGGACATTTCTTAATAAAATACGTATACACTGTAGCAGCTTATGTATTTATTTGCTGTAGCAATTCCTGAAGACATTGCAACTCATTGTACAAATAACATATCTATATAAGGGTATGTAGACAAACCCTAGCCAGGCGCGGTGGCTCACACCTGTAATCCCAGCACTTTGGGAAGCTGAGGCGGGCGGATCACTTGAGGTCAGGAGTTCAAGACCAGCCTGGCCAACATGGTAAAACCCCATCTCTACAAAAATACAAAAATACAAAAATTTGTTGGGCGTGGTGGCGCGTGCCTGTAGTCCCAGCTACTCGGGAGGCTGAGGTGGAAGGATCCCTTGAGCCCAGGAAGTGGAGGTTGCAGTGAGCTGTGATACCAGCTCACTGCACTCCAGCCTGAACAACAGAGTGAGACCATGTGGCAAACAAAACAAACCCACTGTAGAGCGACACATGGTTACTGATGTAACTGCCCAATGGGTTCATTTTGTCCACTACCCAGACAGAGCTGATTTATCAGGGCAGGAGGATTGCAATAGAGAAAGTTTTACACCTGCAGAGCCAGCTAAAGGGGAGACTGGAGTTTTACTATTATTGTTGTTTGAGACTGAGTCTCGCTCTGTCGCCCAAGCTGGAGTGCAGCGGTGCTATCTCGGCTCACTGCAAGCTCTGTCTCCCGGGTTCACGCCATTCTCCTGCCTCAGCCTCCCGAGTAGCCACAACACCCGGCTAATTTTTCGTATTTTTAGGAGAGATGGAGTTTCACTCTGTTAGCCAGGATCGTCTCAATCTCCTGACCTTATGATCTGCCAGTCTCGGCCTCCAAAGTGCTGAGATTACAGGCATGAGCCACCGCGCCCAGCCGAGTTTTATTACTAAATCAGCTTCCCCAAAAATTTGGAGGCTGGGGTTTTTCAGGGATAGTTTGGGGGAAGGGGAGGGTGGCTAGGCAATGGGTGCTTGCTGCTCATTGGTTGAGGTGCAATCATAGGGGTGTGGGAAATGGTCCTCCTGCTTACTGAGTCACTTCTGGGTGGGGCCACAGGAGCTCTTTATGGTTTCAGGTAGAGCCATTGATCAGACATGCAAAAAACCTGAAAAGACAGCTCAGAAGGCCAATCTTAGGTTCTACAGTACTGATAGCGCTGTTATCTGCAGGAGTAATGGGGGAAGTCACATATCTTGTGGCCTCCAGAACAATAGCTGGCAGTTTTTTATGTCTACCCCTTAGCAGAATTCAGGTTCCTCCATCCTCCTAGCCTAGTGGACCCCCATTAGCTTTACAAAGGCAGTTGAGTTTTACAGAAGGACTATTATCATTTAAATTGTAAATGTCTCCCAAAGTTAGCTTGGCCCAAGCCCAGGAATAATTAAAGGTAGTTTGAAGGGCCAGGCCTGGTGGCTCATGCCTGTAATCCCAGCACTTTGGGAGGCTGAGGCAGGCAGATCACCCGAGGTCGGGAGTTCTAGACCAGCCTGACCAACATGGAGAAACCTGTCTCTAGCTGGGCATGGTGGCGCATGCCTGTAATCCCAGCTACTCGGGAGGCTGAGGCAGGAGAATCACTTAAACCCGGGAGGCGGAGGTTGCGGTGAGCCAAGATCATGCCATTGCACGCCAGCCTGGGCACCAAGAGCGACACTCTGTTTAAAAAAAAAAGTAGTTTGAAGGCCAAAGATGGGGATTGGTTAGATCAGATCTCTTTCACCACTATAATTTTCTCACTGTTAACAGTTTTTGCAAAGGTGGTTTCATTGGCATTTCCTGGAAGAGGCGAGTTCACTGGCATTTATTTTCCTTGATCCTCGGGGCTGTAGGCATCCCTCCAGGATTAAGGTGTGATACTGGGTACAGCACGGTCTACTCCCACCTTCCCACCTGACAGATACTTTTGGTTTTCCAGAATGTTGATATACTAGGCGTGTATCTTAACATTGTGCCTTACATTGTGTAAGTGTCCATTCAGTTACAATATTTATCTTCAAATTCATAGATGTCTTTCAGTATTCAAGTTCTTAGAGTGTTGTGGGCCGGGCTCACGCTTGTTATCCCAGCACTTTAGGAGGCTGAGGCAGGCGAATCACGAGGTCAAGAGATCGAGACCATCCTGGCTAACATGGTGAAACCCCGTTTCTACTAAAAATACAAAAATTAGCTGGGCGTGGTGACGCGTGCCTGTAGTCCCAGCTACTTGGGAGGCCGAGGCAGGAGAATCGCTTCAACCCGGGAGGCGGAGGTTGCAGTGAGCCGAGATTGCGCCACTGCACTCCAGCCTGGGTGACAAAGTGAGGCTGCGTCTCAAAAAAATAAATAAATAAATAAATAAATAAACAGTATGTGTCCAGCTCTCTGTAGCACCTGCCCAGTAAAGCAGTCCTGTTTATGGTGCCCAAAACAATGTCATTCAAGGCAAAGAGTGTCTCTTGTTTTCTAAATCCCAAAAGAGGTGGCCAAGTTCCCTTTCCCCTGGGCCATTCTGTTCGTCAATTTTAGGCTTCCAGTGGCTCTCTGTCAGGAGACCTGTTTCTTGGAGGGTCATGCAAGAGCTATTGGAATCCCTTGTTGGACTCAGATGTCCTTTTGGGTACCTTTCTGAGGAATGGCTACCAGAACTGTGCCCAGCAATGTAGCTACGCACACTGGTGTTTTGCACACAAAGGCGAATGCATTTGATATCCTTCCTGGTGCTGTGGGGAGATGGGGAGTGTAGAAAACCAGAAAACTGAGCCCAGAAACAGAAGGCAGGCTGTGCGCAGTGGTTCATGCCTGGCATCCCAGCCCTTCAGGAAGCTGAGGCGGGCAGATCACTTGAGCCCAGGAGTTTGAGACCAGCCTGGGTAACATGGTGAAAACCTGTCTCTATAAAAAATACAAAAATTAGCTGGGTGTGGTGGTGTGCACCTGTAGTCCCAGCTACTCAGGAAGCTGAGGTGGGGTGAACGCTTAAACCTGGGAGGTTGAGGCTGCAGTGAGCTATGATCACACCACTGCACTCCAGCCTGGGCAACAGAGCTAGACCCTGTCTTAAAGAAAGGAGAGAGAGGCCAGGCGTGGTGGCTCACGCCTATTATCCCAGCACTTTGGGAGGCTGAGGCGGGCGGATCACCTGAGGTCGGGAGTTGAAGACCAGCCTGACCGGCATGGAGAAACCATGTCTCTACTAAAAATACAAAATTATCCGGGCGTGGTGGCGCATGCCTGTAATCCCACCTACTCGGGAGGCTGAGGCAGGAGAATTGCTTGAACCTGGGAGACAGAGGTTTCAGTGAGCCAAGTGGTGCCGTTGCACTCCAGTCTGGGCAACAAGAGCAAAACTTCATCTCAAGAACAAAGGAGAAAGAGGAGGAGAGAGAAAGAAGGGGGAGGAAAGGAAAAACAAAAACAGAAGGCACAGGCTCCAGCCCTGCTTCTCTGTGGCTGCGTGCCGTTGGCTGTTGAAGGCTCTTTGCTCCTCTGTAGGAAGACTGGGAGGGTAACGCAGTACATGAAGAGGGAGAGAGATAGGGGAGGTGGTGCTGGTCATCGTGGCTGCTTGACTTCGAAACCATGAGGTGTAAAGCCGCAGCGGCTCTGCCCTCTGGGCTGGCTCCGCCGGGCAGTGGACAGTGGACAGTGCTGCAGCTCTTGCTGCTGGTCGCTCGCGTGGCTGTGCTCAGCTGATGTGGGCTCAGGGCTGGGCTGCCGGGGTGGGCGGGCTTCTCCGTGTGTCGTCTCAGGGCCTCTCCCTCCCCTTTCACAGGGCTAGGGGCTCCTCAGCACAAAAGCAGCAGCTGCCAGCCCTTCTTCAGGCATCAACCTGGAACATGCCTCCTGCCACTTTCCTGCGTTTCGTGGGTTAACTAAGTGGGAGCCCAGTTCCGGTTCATTGGGAGGACTGGCTCTTTAGGGGCCGCCAAAATAACAGCACAGAGGCTTCTGCCTGTCCTTTCCCTCCCCAGAGGGGCGACACTGCTCGGCCTGGCTCCTAGTGCCCATCCCCACACCCATTCCCCAGAGAGCACCCCCAAGCCTGGGCTGGGACCTGCAGTGCAAAGGCCCTGACCCTCTCCTCCCAGCCACTGGGGACGAGGCCTCTGCTGTCCTATGGCCTCACCAGTAGCTCTGCCTGCATGGGAGCCTGGCTTCCCCAGCGTCCTGGCCTCAGCCACGTGGCTTGCTGAGACCTGAGAGCACCTGGCTGGCCCTCCCTGGCTGCTTCCCGCTGCTGTGGCCCGTGAGGCTCAGCTGCCAGCACTGTGGTGAGCCAAGGATGGGGGCACATCACACCTCTCCTGACTGCATTGTAAGTGCTGTCCGTGTAGGAATGAGGGATGGATGGGACAGATGTTACCTGAACAGCTGATGTGGGCAGGACGGTGCCTTAGTAAAGACATCCTATCAGGCCCTGGGCCACTCCCCTCCCAAGGCCAAGCTGCACAGGGGAGTTCAGCCTCAATGTGAACCCTCCTGAAGCCAAAGGCTCTCCCCCAGCTTCCGAGTTTCTCAGTTGCTGCCAGAGGGAGTGGGGCTCACTCGGGCTGGCGCTGCTTGTTGGGTTGGTTTATGTCAGCCTGTCACCACCATGAAGTTAGGATCCTTCCCCTGCAGCAGGTCCCCTGCAAAAGCCGTGGGCCCGGAAGGCAGCTGGTATGCCAGGCCAGAGTCAGGCCCCATGTTGCTGCCATCAGCTTAGCCACTGCAGGGGTTGTGTTTCCTGCAGTAGAGTGTCAGCTCCGGGTGACAGGTGATGGCAGTTTGTCCCATCAGGTGTCAGGAGGACCCCTAGTCACCCCCTGTGTAACTCATCCTCCCTGAAGCCAGTGTGCACTTCACATCCTTGTGGGCACGCCTGCTTGCTCCCTCGCACAATTGAAAACTGACACTACCCTCATCCACTCTTCCTGTGTGAAACCTCTGGCTTCATTTCCTGCTGAGGCTGCCACTGGGTGCCCAGCGCTGGCCTGAGGGGCCAGAGTGCGACCTCGTCAGCAGGGCCTCGCATTTCTGACAAGGACTCCCCAACATCTGCGGCTTTGTGCCCCACCCAGATGGTGACTCTCTTGCCCTCTCTCTTGCTTTCCTTCCCCCGCTTCCCTTCCTGTCCCCCGACTCCCCACAGAGCCTCCAGGCAGGTCCTGAGCTGCTCAGATGCCCTTTCTCTGACGGTCTTTGCCTGGAAGGAAGACCCTTCTCTGAGTGCCCACCATCGTCCTTTCGGGGACTCACTGCAGGCTGCGGGCTGAACTGGCTGTGGCTGCTCTGGGCGCCCCAGTGGGGCCCCGCCCGCCTCCTTCACCTCTGCTGCTGCTCCTGGGTCTGAAGGAACTTGCTCTTTGTCAGCGGAGGGAGACGCCCCACTGCGTGTTTGCAGGCAGAAAGGAGGTTCCACTTGAGGGGAACTCTCAAGCTTTTTGACCAAAGCCCCTTAGGGCAACGCAGAAGCCCACAGAGCAGAACCTCAGACGCCGGCGCCCCCACCTTCCAACCCAAGAGCTTCCTGTGGCCTCTGCCAGGCAGGCTGTGCCCTGGGCTGGCGGCCCAGGCTGGTTCTAATGCTGGAGCCAGGGCTCTGACAGGGAGGCGAGGAGCTCTAGAAGGCTGAGCTCACGGCCGTGCTGTTCCTGGTGCTGCAGGCTGGTGACAGCATTGGTGATACTGCTCCTGGTACTTTGTGAGGCCACCTGGATTCCAGGGGTAGATTGGTTCTCGTCCCATGTGGAGCCGGAAGGGAGGTCTGGGCTGGAGCCACCAGTCCAACCAGTTTATCCCAGGCCAGCCCAGCCCACCCTGTGCCGCCTGGAGAAGCACAAAATTGTGGCAGTTCTGTTAGATCCGATGGACGCGTGGCTCAGGTAGTGCCCAGCAGCTGGGCTTGGTCTCAGCCCCTGCCTCGTGTTCTTCCCCAGCAGGCGCCACTGCTGCTTAGACTGCCCCATTCTCTCCCGGAGGGCACGCGAGCCCTTTTATTTCTTTTACACACGCTGTTCCTGCTTGACTGTTAAGTTGTCGCTTCCTCCCTGGTCTCTCTTCTCCCTGTGGGAACTCATCCAGTGCACCCTCCCATGTCTGAGCTGTGCCGCCCTTCCCACTTCTGAGCACCGTCCCATTTCTGAGCCACGCTGCCCTTACCTGCCTCTGAGCAGCTTGATTGCTTGAGCCAGAGGATTCCAGCAGGTTCCTTTTTTCATTTCCTTCACAACTTGGGGCTTGAGAAATTGCATCACCCCTGCCATCTGTTCCAGGCGAAGCAGGAGGTGTTCGCTGGGTAATCAGCCCATCCCCAACTCTGTTCAGAGTCTATCAAGTCCAGCCCTACCTGTCTCCTCCACACCCAGTGTGACTAGGACTTATCAGCCACACCAACCAAGGGTGAGTGCTGGCTTCCAGGGGGCCCACGTGCTGTTGCCTCCTCTCTGGGGGCAGAGCCGGCACCCAGGCTGCCAGAAACCCCCGAGGGTCAGGCTTTGCATCCTGAGCAGGGTCTTCCTCCAGCCCTAGAGGAAGCTGGGACAGAAGGGTTTGCTCACAGTGCCTGCCCCACCACCCGGGTGAGGCTGTGGGGCCTGGGTACCAAGCCAGGAAAGAGCAGAGTGGAGGCGGATGGGCCCCTTTTGCCTGAGCCCGCAGCGGCAGCCTCACGTCATGGAAGTGGCTGCCGTCGAACACACATTCCCTGCGCTGCCCAGACCCTGGGAAAGACATCCTAAGAGTGCATCAGGTGCCACTGTACCCCTTCCATCCTTTCAGTGAGGTCACCTGCACGTTTTGCCAAAGTCTGATCAGTCATGGTCATAGAAAGCGCTTTCCCGTGGGCCACGGGGTGTCCTGGGCATCTTTGTGGCACACAGTGGTGGCCCCGATGCACCTGTCCTGGGTCAGACGAAGGCTGAGAACCCATCGCCGTTGAAGACGGCTTTCCCCTTTCCTTCCTGCATGAACCCTGAGAACACTCTGTGTGTCACTGCGGGCAACTTTGCACTTCAGTATGAAGAATGCTCTTAGAGATTTTGCTGTATTTTTTTTTTAGCTCATTTAATTGAAAAAAATAACACCACTTTGGGGAACCTGCTTCTCACCTGAGCAGTCCTGGCTAGGTCCCGACATGAGGTCACGTTTCACAGCCAGACATCCCTTGTCTCTTGTCACCTTTCTGTTCTCTAACCTGATGATTGATCTGCAGTGCTGCTGTCGTTGTTAAAGAGGGTGACATGTTTGAGTCAGAAGCATTTGCAGAGATCACTGTTAACCATGGCTGACACCTTCTCCTTGGAGAGGCTCCTTGGATATTGCCTTTGATGTGGGGTGCAGAGCTGGGGAAGCGACTCAAAGGTGAATAACTTGTGGCTCCCCAGGGATGCGTCCCCGCAGACAGGCCAGTGGTTGCTTTTGTGAGTGATGAGTGGTCTCCCTGCCTCTGGAGCATGACCTTGGACTCTCTTCCTAGAGTCCGGGGGTCTGACACATCCTTGTTTCTCTTTGCAGACGTTGGACCTCTCCAACAACCAGCTGAGCGAGATCCCTGCAGAGCTTGCGGACTGCCCCAAGCTCAAGGAGATCAATTTCCGCGGGAACAAGCTGAGGGACAAGCGCCTGGAGAAGATGGTCAGCGGCTGCCAGACCAGATCCATCCTGGAGTACCTGCGTGTCGGAGGCCGCGGTGGCGGGAAGGGCAAGGGCCGTGCTGAGGGCTCGGAGAAGGAAGAGAGCCGGAGGAAGAGGAGGGAGAGGAAGCAGAGGCGGGAGGGCGGCGATGGGGAGGAGCAAGACGTGGGAGATGCCGGCCGGCTGCTGCTCAGGGTCCTGCACGTCTCCGAAAACCCCACACCCCTGACAGTCAGAGTGAGCCCCGAGGTCCGGGATGTGCGGCCCTACATTGTGGGGGCTGTGGTGCGAGGCATGGACCTGCAGCCGGGGAATGCGCTCAAGCGCTTCCTCACCTCACAGGTGGGTGCCTGTGGGGTCCTCAGATGATGGGGACAGAGGTGTGGGACGCCACAAGCTGGGACACATCCTGGGGCGAGCGTGTCCAAAGGAGCGGCAGTGGAGTATGGGGCCCAGCCAGGTGTCTGTGTGCTTCAGTTTCCTCAGCTCCAAAGAGGGAATAGAGCAGGTTCTGCCTCAGGTGTTGCTGAGGAAGGGGTAAGGCCTCAGTCCCCTCCGGGAGGCGGGTGTCCCCAGTGTGGAGATGGCCTCTTTTTTTTTTTTTTTTTGAGACGGAGTCTCGCTCTTTCACCCAGGCTGGAGTGCAGTGGCGCGATCTCGGCTCACTGCAGGCTCCACCCCCCGGGGTTCACGCCATTCTCCTGCCTCAGCCTCCCGCGTAGCTGGGACTACAGGCGCCTGCCACCTCGCCCGGCTAATTTTTTGTATTTTTAGTAGAGACGGGGTTTCACCGTGTTAGCCAGGATGGTCTCGATCTCCTGACCTCGTGATCCGCCCACCTCGGCCTCCCAAAGTGCTGGGATTACAGGCGTGAGCCACCGCGCCCGGCCTGAGATGGCCTCTTCGCAGACGCCTGCAGCCTGGCCTGGTTGGCCCTGGTCACTGGCCCTATCCCTTGCTCCTCCACATATGGCGTTAACGGTTTATCCTAATTTTTTTTTTTTTTTTTTAAGGAGTCTCGCTTTGTCTCCCAGGCTGGAGTACAGTGGCACAGTCTAATCTCACTGTAGCCTCCGCCTCCTGGGTTCAAGTGATTCTCCTGCCTCAGCCTCCCGAGTAGCTGGCATTACAGGTGCCCACCATCATGTCCGGCTAATTTTTTTGTATTTTTAAAAGAGACGGAGTTTCACCATGTTGGCCAGGTTGATCTTGAACTCCTGACCTCAAGCAGTCCACCTGCCTCGGACTCCCAAAGTGTGGGGATTACGGGTGTCAGCCACCACACCTGGCCTGTCCTAATTTCTGGATAGCTTTATTGCAGTTGAAAATCAGGGTTCCAGCTGGTGCGGTGGCTCATGCCTGTAATCCCAGCACTTCGGGAGGCCAAGGCAGCTGGATCACATGAGGTCAGGAGTTCGAGACCAGCCTGGCCAACATGGCAAAACCCCATCTCTACCGAAAACACAAAAATTAGCCAGGCGTGGTGGCGAGCACCTTTAATCCCAGCTACTGGGGAGGCCGAGGCAGGAGAATCACTTGAACCTGGGAGGTGGAGGTTGCAGTGAGCCGAGATGGCACCACCACACTCCAGCCTGGGCGACACAACAAGACTCCATCTCAAAAAAAAAAAAAAAAGGAAAAGAAAATCAGGGTTCCTTGATTTTTCGATATTTTGGTGGGTTTTCTGACTTCTGCAGTAAATCACGCATTTTGTTTTATGTAAGACGGTATTAAAGTCATCAACTCTTGCCAGCACATTCTTCTGTAAATTGTTTAGGTTTTGGCAAGACTAACTTCCCAGTTTGTTGTTTTTCTGTGATACCTGACCAACTTTTAAAATATAAAGCACATCTGTGCCCAGGGGAAAGTCTCGTGCGCCCCGCAGTGGCAGCGACAGAGCATGGCGGGCCGAGGGCGACTCGTGAGAGTCCTTCTGCCTGCAGCTTAGGGAGGAAGGGAACAGGCACCAAAGGCAGGGCTTTAAAACTTAAAGCTCAGCCTTTATTTACATTTTAGTTCAAGGTGGGTTCTTTGAAATCTCAAATACTATGTCTAGAATTAGAGAAGGAAGAAAGTCTGCTGATTGATAGGTTAAGATAGTTTTCCTGATGGTGATTCCACAAAGTGAGTGCCAGGCTGGCCGGGTGGAGAAGAGTTGGAGGGGAGCCCTGTCTCGGAAAGGGGCATGGCGGGGTTGTGAAGACCTTGGACCGGGAGGGTTTCCTGGCACACAGCCCAGCTGAGGGGCAAGCATGGACACCTCGCTGGGCTTCAGGGCACAAGAGACCTTGTTCATCACTGCTCCTGTGTTACAGACCAAGCTCCACGAAGATCTCTGTGAGAAGAGGACGGCCGCCACCCTTGCCACCCATGAGCTCCGCGCCGTCAAGGGGCCCCTGCTGTACTGCGCCCGGCCCCCGCAGGACCTCAAGGTGCTGCAGCCTCCTTTGCAGGGTCTACTCAAGGGTCTCCTCGGTGTTGAAAGACGCCATGCTGATGCTGGAGCCTGAACATTTTCTTTTCTTTTCTTTTCTTTTCTTTTTGGAGATGGAGTTTCGTTCTTGTTGCCCAGGCTGGAGTGCAGTGGCACAATCTTGGCTCACTGCAGCCTCCGCCTTCTGGGTTCAAGCGATTGTCCTGCTTCAGCCTCCCGAATAGCTGAGTTTACAGGCATGCGCCACCATGCCCAGCTAATTTTGTATTTTTAGTAGAGACAGGGTTTCTCCATGTTGGTCAGGCCTGTCTCGAACTCCAGACCTCAGGTGATCCACCCACTTCGGCCTCCCAAAGTACTGGGATTATAGGCGTAAGCCATGGCGCCCGGCCTGAACATTTTCTTTAGAGTAGAATCCGATGCTGTTCTTGCAAAGACATGAAATAATGAAACAGGCCGCATTTGTGGTTACTCGAAGCGATGCACAGCTGTGAGAGGACTCGGCGGAGGAGCAGTCGTGGGGAAATGGTTTCCTTCACTTGCTCACTACCTTTTAATCAGAAATTTTGGTCTCTGTCCCGATAGTAAAACCGTTTGCGTGGGGTTGGCGGTAGGGTGAGCTGCTGTGTCATGGGGCTGTCCTGGGCTGTTGAATCTGTGGAGTGCACAAGGTCCCGGCTGCTCAGCCTTTCTCTCCTCTTTTGGCCTTCTGAGGATGGCAGACCTCTGGAAACAGCTGTGCATGAGCTGGGTTTAAGGTTAAGCCCCGCCTCGGTAGGATCAGTGTGTTTAGGTGTCAGGTCTCCCTGGGACGCTGCAGTCAAACCCGCATGCAGCTTCCTGCTGCGTGGTCCCGTGGGATGCTCCCTGCCTGCTGTAGAGATGAATGAGGGCGGGAGTCAGGAGGGCTCGTTGAGGCTTAAGGCGGTAATCAACAGGCCAGGCGAGTTCTGTGGCTGTGACCCTAGTGGAGTTTGTGGGTTTCTGCCCGATAGATCATCCCCTTGGGTCGGAAAGAGGCCAAGGCCAAAGAGCTGGTGCGGCAGCTGCAGCTGGAGGCCGAGGAGCAGAGGAAGCAGAAGAAGCGGCAGAGTGTGTCGGGCCTGCACAGGTGGGCAGCATGCCTGGTGGGGTGGGGCTGGGCCCAGGGGAGTACAGCATGCTGGCCTCAGCTGAGTTAGTCTGTGCTCCTCAGGAACCGCCTAATGCTACCAGAACCCGGAAGCTTCTTAACAGGGTAAAAAGAAAGCATTCTCTTTCCAAAGGAGACGTTGTGGAACCAGTCTGTCATCTAGACGGCCCTGATGTGAGGGAAGTGGAAGGTGTTAGGAGCAGAGGTATTGGCCATTCCGCAGGGGGCTGGTGGCCCTCGGGATGGGACAGGACAGGATATAAAGTAGCCATTAGGAAACGGACATAAATGCCAGCCCAACCCACAGCATTTTATCCATACCCTGTGCTGTTGGGTATCATCCAAGTCAGGGTCCTTGGCCCTGCTCTAAGCAAGATGATCATCCATAACTGGCCCAGTGATTTCTGTAAACACAGGCTTCAGAATACTTTGTTCTTTGAAGCTTGTTAGGCTTGGGCCCTTGATATTACACTTAATTTGTGTAAAGAACTTTTTGAGTCATCCAGTTTACCCTTTAGGTATGTTTGCAGGTGTGTACCTTTTTTTTTTTTTTTTTTTTTTTTTTTTTCGGGGTCTCACTCTTGTCACCCAGGCTGGAGTGCAATGGCACAATCTTGGCTCACTGCAACCTCCACCTCCTGGGTTCAAGCGATTCTCCTGCCTCAGCCTCCCGAGTAGCTGGGATTACAGGCGCCTGCCACCATGCCTGGCTAATATTTGTGTTTTTAGTAGAGATGGGGTTTCGCCATGTTGGCCAGGCTGGTCTTGAACTCCTGACCTCAGGCAATCCGCCTGCCTTGGCCTCCCAAACTGCTAGGATTACAGGCATGAGCCACCACACCCGGCTGTGCCTTTTTTCTTTCTTTCTTTCTTTTTTTTTTTTTTTTTTAAAGATGTGGTCACGCCACGTTGCCCAGGCTGGAGTGAGGTGGCCAATAATAGGCGCAATCCCACTACTGATCAGCACCGGAGCTTTTTGTCCTGCTCTGTTTCTGACCTGGGCTGGTTCACTCTTCCTTAGGCAGCCTGGTGGTCCTCCACTCCCAGGAGCTCACCATAGTGATGACAGACTTAGTGTAGACACTCCATTGGCACAGCACACCCCAGCAAACTCCTGGGCCCATGCAGCCCTCCTGTCTCAGCCTCCTGAGTGCTGGGACCACAGGCACATGCCACCACACCCAGCACAGTATATCTTTTATAGTTATGCCTATAATTTGTATTTCTTCCCATGCAGATACCTTCACTTGCTGGATGGAAATGAAAATTACCCGTGTCTTGTGGATGCGGACGGTGATGTGATTTCCTTCCCACCAATAACCAACAGTGAGAAGACAAAGGTAGGGTGGCATGTGTGTGAACATGGTGTGTCTTCTAGGCTGTTCCCTGTAGAATTAACACAAGTCTGTGGGGCGTGGTGGCTCAATGCCTGTAATCCCAGCATTTAAATGGGAGACCGAGGTGGGCGGATCACCTGAGGTCGGGAGTTCAAGACCAGCCTGACCAATATGGAGAAACCTTGTCTTTAGTAAAAATACAAAATTAGCCCGGTGTGGTGGTACATGCCTGTAATCCCAGCTACTGGGGAGGCTGAGGCAGGAGAATCACTTGAACCCGGAAGGCAGAGGTTGTGGTGAGCCGAGATCGCACCATTGCACTCCAGCCTGGGCAACAAGAGTGAAACTCCGTCTCCAGAAAAAAAAGAAGAGGAAGAAAGAAAAAGAATTAACACACACAAGTTGTCTGCTGCATTGTGAGGTCTCATTGTGTGCAATAGAAAACGCAGCCCAGAGGGGTCAAAGGGTCCCCTGGCTTCTCAGAGCTGTGGCTCACTGTTCACGCTTGGTGCTGTGTGACGGCCCGGGATGCTGCTCGCGCTCGGTGCTGTGCGATGGCCCGGGATGCTGCTCGCGCTCGGTGCTGTGCGACGGCCCGGGATGTTGCTCGCGCTCGGTGCTGTGTGACGGCCTGGGATGCTGCTGGCGCTAGGCACTGCGCGATGGCCCGGCATGCTGTTCAGGCTTGGTGCTGCACAACAGCCCGGCATGCTGCGTGCAGCACTGCAGTCTTCCTCTATAAGGAGCGGGCCTGGTGTGTGTGATGCCATCTGCTTGATTGATTGAGACAGGTCTTGCTCTGTTGCCAAAGTTGGAGTGCAGTGGCGAGATCATAGCTCACTGCAGCCTCAAACTCTTGGGCTCAAGCAATCCTCCCATGTCAGCCTCCTGAGTAGCTGGGACCACAGGTGCATGGCACCACACCTGGCTAATTTTTGTATTTTTTTGTAGAGATGGGGTCTCGCTGTGTTGTCCAGGCTGGTCTTGAACTCCTGAGCTCAAGCGATCCTCCCACATCAACCTCCCAAAGTGCTGGATTTACAGGTGTGAGCCACTGTGCCTGGCCACACAGTTTTGTAGATTTTTCCTGAGAACAAATGTTGCAGTTGCTGATGTCTACATTTGATAACTGTTCTTTTCCAAAATGTTTTTTTCTTTTAAGGTTAAGAAAACGACTTCTGATTTGTTTTTGGAAGTAACAAGTGCCACCAGTCTGCAGATTTGCAAGGATGTCATGGATGCCCTCATTCTGGTGAGTGTGGGGTGGCTCCTCCTGAGAAACACTTTTGAGCATGAGTGGTGCTCTGCTCTTTGACTTCCCACCCATCCTGCTTGCCTCTTTCTTGCTTACTGTGTTGGCTGACAGCAGCATGTCTTCCCTGGGTCACCTCTCATCTCCAGGTTAAAAAGGTATTTTTTATTTGCAGAAAATGGCAGAAATGAACAAGTACACTTTAGAAAATAAAGAGGAAGGATCACTCTCAGATACTGAAGCTGATGCAGTCTCTGGACAACTTCCAGATCCCAGAACGAATCCCAGTGCTGGAAAGGACGGGCCCTCCCTGCTGGTGGTGGAGCAGGTCCGGGTGGTGGACCTGGAAGGAAGCCTGAAGGTGGTGTACCCATCCAAGGCTGACCTGGCCACTGCCCCTCCCCACGTGACTGTCGTGCGCTGACGCCAGGGCCGCCTGTCCGCGTTTGTTTGGCCTATTTTACAGAGGTTTCTATGCGGCAGTGCTGAATTATCCGTTAGATTTTCACCCCAGTTTTTTTTTTTTTTTTTTGAGATGGAGTCTCGCTCTCGCCAGGATGGAGTGCAGTGGCGTGTTCTCGACTCACTGCAACCTCTGTCTCCTGGGTTCAAGTGATTCTTCTGCCTCAGCCTCCCGAGTAGCTGGGACTACAGGTGTGTGCCACTACGCTCAGCTAATTTTTGTATTTTTAGTAGAGACGGAGTTTCACCATTTTGGCCAGGATGGTCTTGA
This sequence comes from Hylobates moloch, assembly GCF_009828535.3. Classification (NCBI taxonomy): domain Eukaryota; kingdom Metazoa; phylum Chordata; class Mammalia; order Primates; family Hylobatidae; genus Hylobates; species Hylobates moloch. The sequence continues at coordinate 3,160,073 of NW_026652284.1, read as the reverse complement.
TCTCTTGACCTCATGATCTGTCCACCTCTGCCCCCCAAAGTGCTGGGATTACGTGATCCGCCCACCTCAGCCTCCCAAAGTGCTGGGATTACAGGCGTGAGCTACTGTGCCTGGCCCACCCCAGCATTTTTTAAGATGTATGTATTTGTTGTTCTGTTTTTCCAGATGATTCTGTCGTAAAGTGATACTGTGTTGTCGTTACAACATCAAAGTGATTTTATGGTTTTTTATGGAATTATTCAAATGTGAGAATTAACTGTTCAAAATGTTGTGAATCGTGTAGATACATGGCAGGTAACTGTTTATGGGAGAAAAGACACTGTATAGTCATGTGCCACATAACAGCGTCTGGGTCAGTGACGGATAGTACCTGACAGCAGACCCACGATATTCTCGTGCAGTGTGTTTGGAATCCTGGTCTGGGCTCTCGGCGCTGGCCTTGTAGATCAAGTAGGGGAAGTGAGTGATGTTTAGTCATGCTGCTGGGACACTTGGTTTTCCAGATGAAAACACATAAATAAAACTACACTCACCATCGAGGCTCGTGTAAGGACTCTGTGATCACACAGCAGCGGCTAAGCACACATTGCTCGTGTCACTGAGCGACACCTGACTGTCACTGGTTCGGAGACCCGAAAACTTGGGAAGCCAACCGATGGGCGTTTCCTTGAACGACACAGTCACTTTCTATGACGCAGCATCTTGTAAAACCATATCATGCCAGGATGCAGCTTGGCACGTGCAAGGACATTGGGTTCTCCAGCTGGCAGTGAGCATAATCTCTGGGGGAAAAGTTTTAATGTGACCTTAGAATTGGCAGAATTGCGTCTCTTCATAGTGCTGTTGGATTGCCTTGTGGGGGTAGAGATGTGGGGACCCCTCCAGGTGAGCAGCCTGTAGGCTGAAGGCAGTGGCAGCCCCTCACCCTGGCTCCGCGGGGCCGAGTGGAGGAGAGCGGTGTCGGTGGGGTTTCCATCGTGTGCACACTAGTGCCGCAGTGACAGGCAGGTGGAGCCCCATGAGTGGACCGGACGCCTCTGCTTGGGAAGCATCGGCAGTCATCAGCCAGCTGAGGGACAGATGGTAGCAATAGCTGGAGGATGCTTAGGTTTTTGAGCCAAAAATCTTCATTTGTGTGCCAGATGGATGGGTCCTGGGCGCCTTCTGTTGTAGACGTTTCCGTTGTGAATGTCCAGGTCAGACCCCCACGTCCACGTGTCTTTGTCTATGTCCAGGCACATGTGCGTGCACACCACTCCTGGAAGTCAGTGCGCTTGGTTCATGAGGACACGGCCAGCCACCACAATGGCTTTCACGGACCCCACTGCCTTATGATCTGGGTGCCATGTGAGAAGCAGACTCATCAGCTTTATCAAATGACACCATTTGTTCTCTGTTCAGTGTCTCGATTTCTGTGTCTGTAGAAATGACTGGCGATTTTGGGGAGCATCTGCAAGAGCCCCACAGCCCACACACCTTTAGTTGTCAACCTGAGAGGCCCGGGGCCCTGTGCAGTGGGCAGACTAACAGCTGGGTGGCTCTTCAGAGACTTGCAGGACACGGGCTAGGCTGCCTTGAGACCTGGACCCACTTGTCTGGTCACTGCCAGGCCTTCCCGTCTGGCCCACTGTGGGAGGGAGAGGACTCCAGACAGGACCAGGCCCACACTCAGTGCCAGCCGGACTGCTGTGGGTGTGTCAGATGACTGCCTTGCCTTGTGTCCCCCCAAAACCTAATTTCCTGCTGCTCTGGGCAGTCAAGGCAGATGCCACAGTTGGCCAGGGGCCTGCCCTGCTGGAGGCTTGAGGTGGCACAGGGGCGTCCCCAGGCCAGGACTCTGCTGGAGTTCTGGGGCTGGGGACCCCAGACAGTTGCTCTGAGAGGTGATTTGAGGCTGCCATGGCAGAGGCCACCCTTTCTCTGCATGGCCCGGCCCAGCCCGGGAAGGAGGAAGGGAGGGATGCTGGAGCTGCCATCTTGGCTCCCGGGGACTTGGTGTCCATGCTATAGCACATCTGTCACTGTGCGGGTTTGGGTGAGGCTGCCACGTGCGGTGCCCTTTCCTGATGCAGCTTGTGATGCGTGAGATGCTGGAAATGTATTTAACTGGCAGCACAGGTGTCTCTGATGTTGTCTTCACCCCTCCCCCCACTCGCTAATAAAACAGCTCCGCACCTGGCCCAGCAGATCTTTCCCACCGGCACTGCCAGAGGTTGTTGCTCGAAGTGTCACAAAGCTCACTCTAGCCCAGTGGTGGCTTCTATGTGCGGAGGCTGAGGGCCTCCTGTCCCCACCCAGATCTTGCCAGCAGGGAGCAAGAGGCACCTGCCACTGTCACGGGGAAGCTGGTGCCCTTGACCAGGGGTCCTGGGAACTGGCCCCACCCTGCTGGGCCCCTGCCTGGAGCACACGGTGGACCAGAGGTGTCGGGCTGCATGGATACCCCAGGTGCACTCTTAGAGGAGCCCAGGCCCCAGGCGCACCCACAGCAGATCCTCCTGTTCTCGAGGCTCTGGGAGGGTGGGCCAGGCGGCCACTCAGCAGGGTCTTGTCCCATCCTCTCCCCAACCCTCCCAGAGCTGTAAGGACACTGCCCAGCTCAGCCTAGGTCCATGACCCTGGGGGTCCTGGGGCTGGAGCTGCTCTCTCCACCATGGCCACTTAGGGGACAAGCGGTGTGCCCAAGAGGCGGCTGTCGGTAACTTGAGTGCCTGGCCCATTGAGCACCCGTGGGTGTCTGCCTGCAGCCTCCCCTGCTGGGGCTGGCAGGGCTGCTGGTGGAGCCCCTGGCTGAAGATGCTGGGCCCCTGCCAGGGCGGGCCCAGATGCAGCCAGACAGATCAGGGCAGACCCCAACATCCGCCTGTGCCATCTGCTGCCGGCCCTTGACAGGTGGGGAGGAGCGTTTGTGGGGGTGCATAGGCATCACTGGCATGCGGGACCCGCAGCAGAAGCACCAGGGCCACTTCCCCTCCTTTGACTGTAGAACTGGGACAGCTCCCATCCCCATCCTGTGCCCTCGCCTGGCTCCTGGGCCGCACCAGTTCTTGGGGAGGCCCAGCACCGGGACCCCCAGGTCGGAGTGCTGCCTTCTGGGGCCCATGCAGCCAAACTGCTGGGCCCAGTAGCCTCTGCCACTTCCTTACAGCAGCCCCAGGGCGGTGCTGTCCTGTGAAGCTGGGCTCCAGGGAGGGTACCAGCTGGCCACTCCTCTCCCTCCTTGGGAGTGGCAGGTCAGAGGTAGGGATTTCTTTTTGAAGACTTGTGCCGAGATCCAGGCTGTCATGGGGCTGGGGCAGGCAGCGGCCCACCCAACAGCAGGCTCCCAGGAAAGCATCATTGCTTCAGACCCCAGCCCAGGACAGGCCCTTGGGCTCCCTCCTCGGGTTTGGAGCCAGGAGCCTTGGGGCAGTGTGCAATCAGCCAAATCAGCCATGCAGCTCCACCTGCCACCGTCTGGCCCCAGGCAGATCTCAAGTGAGCCCGCTCGCCCTAAAGGCGGATGGTGTGGAGTCTGCCTCCCCACCAGGACTGGCCCAGCACCTCCTGTTTACCTGACTTGATGCTTTCGGCGGGACCTGGCCTGGGGCAGGCGCAGCCTCAGCCCTCCGATAACCTCATCTGGCCCTGTGGCCTCCCTTCTCTGCCCGTGAGGATAGTGGCTGCCCATGTCTCCCACCCCCAGCCCTGGGGTAAGGACCCCTTTCCTAAGGGGATGTTTCTGGCAAGGCTTTTTGGGGTCTTTTGTGGTAGGTGAGGGCCAAACACACGACCCAGGAAAGCATCTACCAAGAGAATGGAGGTTGGGACCGGAGGCTGGGACTGAAGGCCAGGATGGGGGTGGGGGGAATAGGACCGAAGTCCCTGGGACACAGCTGAGGTCCAGCCACATCAGGGTCCCCAGGCCTGCCGGGTGTCCTTGCCAGAGGGCCCAGTTGGTAGGGGCGCATTCCTAGAGCCACATGGGAGGGGGCCTGCCCCGGGGAAACAAGCCCTTCCCACAGCCTTCCTGGATGTCACGCCTGGCCGGGTAACTGTGGCAAGGGCTGTCATCCACCGTTCATTCAACAGACACTTAATGCCTCTGTACACAGGCTATTGACCCACAAGTACTTGGAGGGACCAGGCCCGTCCCTGGGGGAGGGAGGGTAGACCCAGGTCCTCCCTGGCAGCCGCCAGCCCCAAGATGATGCACCCAGCCCCTGCGCGTGGTGGGCTGCCTAGGAAGAACTGTGCCCACTTACTAAGGAAGACATGGTGCATCTGAGACAAGGGCGGGGGACACATAGCCCTTATTGGAGCCACCCTTACAAAACCAGGAGTCAGGCCCAGAGAAGACAGAGGCCTGCCCAGGGCCACACAGCTCTGCACACTGCCCCCATGGAGGAAAGCAGCTGGGAGAATCCCACCGCAGGGGGCTGCCAGGGAGGTGGGCTCAGTTTGTCTGCTGAAGAAACCCCTCATCCTGGCCTTCACAAGGGAAGGGGCTGGGCCCTGGGAGAGGGGAGGCTGTGGCTGGGGGCTCCGGGCCCCAGGGCCCAGCCTGGGTGTGTCCTGCAGCTCCTGCTGAGGCTGGGCCCAGGCCTCCCAGCCACGTGTGCCCAGCTGTTTGTCTGCAGGTCCTTTGGAGGGCTGTGTGCCAGGTGTTTGTGCGCCCCCGTGTGGGGCCTGTGACAGCTGTGCACCTGGTGTCTTCGTGTGCCTGGCTGCCAGCGCGTGTGCCCTGTGCGCTGTGTGTGCTGCAGGGCCCATGTCCATGGGGGGGGGTCCATGTGTACAGGGGTGTGTCTCCAGGCCTGTGCTCTCACGTGTGCAGCCAGCCCGCAGCGTGCATGCAGGGCAGCATTTATTTGCACTTGTGCACATAGTAGCCAGTGAGGTAGCCCAGGATAAAGATGATCCAGAAGAGGGCCACGCCGCCCAGCACCTTCATGGCGATGCCCAGCTTGCCCGTGCACAGCTTCTGGGAGATCCTGGGGTGAGAACCAACTGGAGGTGAGCCCCAGGCCAGGGCCGCATGAGGGGCCCCCTAAGTGGACTGTGGCCCTTGGTCCGGGTCAGGGGGAGGGGCCTGGGCTCTCTGCTGGAGTCAAGAGGAAGCTCTTCCCACCCACAGCCAACCAGAGGGAAGGCCAAAGGCTGCGGTTTGGTGAGCCGCTGGACCGTGGGCTCCCAGCCAGGATGGGGTGGAGGGTGATGGGGCCGGTGGCAGGGGTTAGGGCAGATGTCTCTGGAGGGAGGCACCAGCCTGCTACGGCTGGCAGGCTGCCCTCAGGCCCCTCACCTGCGGCAGCATGAGACCTCTTCTGTGCTGGACACAGCCCCTAGACTGATTCCGTCCCTGCTGCCGTCTTCCCACCTACTATAGTGGACGTGGCTCTCCTGGGGCTGCATGCTGTGGGGCTGCAGCGGGAGGGGCGGGGCCTTCACGGTGGGGAGATCAAGACAGGTGGCGAGGCTGTGACTTCACTGTAAAACAACCAGATGGAAGGCGGCAGTCAAGACCCCCTCTGGGGCTGCTGTTAGGGGAGGGGCACTAAGGGTCAGGGGCTGGCTCCCTCACTGGGTCCTGACTTTACAGGTGACCTAGACACAAAGTGGTTGAGTCATTTGCCCAGGGTCAGGCCGGGAGGATGGGACCAAGCGAGAATTCCATCTCAGGCCAAGCCCTGACCTCAGGCATGTGGGAGGCCAGTGTTTCCTTCCAGCACGCTCCAGGAGCTTCCCTTCCAAGGTGCTTTTATCAGGGAGCCTGCACAGCCTGCCACCCTCAAGAGACGAGGACATTGTGGCCCAACCTAGGCTGCAGCCCCTGATAACTGTACCCCTCCTTAACCCTGCCCGATAAGGCGCCTGCTGGCCTCTGGGGAGGCTGGCCAGGGGAGGGGGGGTGGGGCAGGGCAGCAGGTCCGGGGCAGCGGCTGGTACAGCTAGACTGGTCCCTGTCTGGGGAGGATGCGTGGCTGGCCCCAGGCAGTGGCAGCAGCTGTGTCCTCAGCCTGTGTGGGTTGCAGCCCCTCCCCCACCCACACCTCTAGGAGGGCTGGGGCTTGGGGGGCATGATGCACTGAGCACGAGGCCGGGGTGGATTCAAGGCCTCGGGGAGGCCCTACAGAGACAGGAGGGTCCTGGGGCTGGGTGGATGCCCGGAGCAGGAGGGGCCCAGCCCCAAGGCCAGCTTCCTGCTGGGCTCCAGTTCCTGCAGGCCTGGGACTCATCTTTGCATCTTGGCACTCAGCTCGGTACCTGGCAGCCCAAGTGCCCAGAGGGGCGAGGAGACCGCGGGGACTGAGCAGGAACTCCAAGCGCTAGCGCAGCTGCCTGGCCGGCCTGAGCCAGCCCGGACTCTAAGCACCTCCTTTACCCTCTGGCCTCTGTTTTGACCTCCTATTTACCTAAGGGGGTGTGGGGGTGGAGGAGTTGGAGTGGGTGCCAGAAGTTGACAACCCACCCAGGCTGTGAGACTGGGATTAGCTCTCTGGTCTGCTGGGCCCCCAGTGTCCCCTCTCAGCATCTGGCCCCCAGGAGTAGGGTCCTCGGGCAGGCAGTGGCAGGCCTCTCACTTCTACAGGCTGAGGCTTTGCTGGGCCCCCTCCAGCGGGGAAGGCTGATCTTCCTCCCAGGTCCTCAGCACAAAGGCCTAATGGCACAGCAGCCACTCCCCTGCAAGAAGCCAGCTCAGAAACTCAGGCCCCAGGCAGTTCTGAGACTCCCAGCACTTCCGTGTCTGCCCTTCCCCAAAGCCCAGAGAGGCAGAGGGAGCTGTCTCAAAGCCATAAAGTGTGCCTTTGGTGGGAGCCCTGGCTCAGTGCAGCCTGGCACTCAGGCCTGGGGAGGCCCAGCCTCTACTGGAGTATGGGTGCTGTTTTCCCGGAGCATGTGGAGCCGTCAGCTGCCTACCCAAGGTTCACGCCCTCTTGCCTGGTGTGCAGAATCCCAGTCTAGTCCCAGCAGCAATGTGCCAGCCCCAGGTAACAGCCATGACCGGGGTAGGACAAGCTTAATACCACCACCCCTGCTTTCCCAAGTCATCCAGTTGGGGGCCAGGAGCCAGGGTGCAGCAGGGGATGGGAGAGCCTTTGCTTCTGTGAAAGCAGCAGCAGCCACCTCCTCCTTCCAGCCTCGACGTGATGGCTGGAGCTGCAGCAGCCGCCTTGCAACCTGACATCCATGCAGCATTAGTCCCGGGAGTGCTGAGTCTCCAAGTCCACAGCAGCATCCCACCGTGGGCCTCCGTGTGCACCCCGGTGCACAAAGCCACCAGAGCCGGCCCTTGAGGCTGGCCTCCCTCACTTGCTCAGTAAACGTCTCTCCACACTCACGTAAGGGTCACAGGTGTCGGGGCAGGAACCCATCAGGGACTCCCCTCCAGGCCCTGGGAAACTCCCGGGTCCTGGCACCTCCTGGGGGTTTGTCAGTGCAGGAAGGCCCTAGGTACACAGCCGCCCCTGCATAGACCTCTTCACCCCACAGCGCCTCAGGGCCCCACACTTACCCGGAGAATCTTGCCTGAGGGCTGGGGCCTCTGGGCCAGGTTGCGGTCAGGGCCTGGCCAGCCGCCCGCACCTCCCAGCCGGGCAGGTCGTGGGCTGAGGTGCGGCAGACGCCTCGAGCCTAAAAAAATAAAAGTGACCGGAGAAGCCGGTCTTGCTAAGGGCCGGGAAGGGAAAGTGGCTGGCGTCGGGGGTCCCCAGCGGCCACAAGTTGCCGGGCGGGCAGTTCCGGGCCTGGCCCCGCACCGCGGGTTAGGCCGGTGGGGGTCAGTCCAGGGCACGCCCCCAGCCCCCGCCAATTCTCAGCCAGCGAGGCCGCGCACAGGCGCACCTGCCCACTGAGGCCGCACCGGGAAGCCGCAGCCCGAACCCCGCGCGCCTCACCTGTGTCCCCGCGTCTCTGGGCTCCGCAGGGGCCGGGCCTGCGCAGGGGGCGAGGGCGAGGGCGGGGCCACGCGGGGAAGAGCTGGAGCCAGCAGCGGGGAGGTGTCTGGTATGGAAGGTGGCGGGGCTAGAGTGGTGGGCGGGGCCATGCGGGGAAGGTCTTGGGCCAGTAGCGGGGAGGTGCCTGGTCCAGAAGGGGCCGGGGGCGGGGCGAGAGGGGCGGGGCCATGCCGGGAAGGGCTAGAGCCAGCAGCGGGGAGGTACCTAGTCCAGAAGGGACTGGGAGCGGGGCGAGTGGGGCTGGGAGACGCCTCGTCCGGAAGGGGCCGGGACCCTACGCCGCCCAGCCCCGGGGCCAGGAGGTTGCAGGGGGCCAGGCAGGGTCTGCAGAGGGCTGCACTTCCTGTCCCCAGATGGCCCGCCTTTGGGGCCTTCAGGGTCCCCTACCTCCTTCACCCCTGCTGGAGCCCTTCCGACGCCAGGAGCCCCCCAGCCCCGCGGGGACCCGGCTGCAGCGCCGACGAGACTGCGAGAGGCTCTGGGCGCGTCTGGGCCTGAATCCTGGGTATCGGAGACCCGGCCGCGGGGACCGTCCTCCTCCGGGGCTTGAGGGGCGTGGCGCCCGCACGTGGCCCACGCTTGGTGCTCGGCGCGGGAAGGGAAGCAGGTGTGGGTGGGGAGCAGAGAAGGGCGATAGGGAGAGTCCCTTCCGAATGTGTTCAGGCTCCCAGAGCCTGCGAGGCGCTGGGGAAGCGTCAGGGACCACAGTTCTCGTCCGTAAAGCTTTCCTTCCAGGAGCGGGGAGATGGGAACAGAGCCCCCCCACCCTCACCATCTTCCAGAGGGGTCCTCCAGCAAGAGAGTGCCCCAGCCAGGAGAGCCCCCAGGGCAGAAGGTCACAGACCCCCTCTGCTCAGTAGGCATGAGGTCTGTGCTGAGAGCTGGGTGGACACCCCGGCTCAGGCCTCTGGCAGCCTGGTGCCTCAAGGGGACCTGTTAGGAGCTAGGGGCACAGGCTGGTGTGCTGACTCCCAGTGAGTGAGCTTTGGAATGGGGAGTGTCGTTGTAGCTCAAGGTCGCAGAGGAGAGTAGGCGCCCGCGTGGATCCCAGAGAAGAAAAAGGTGGGACAGTGTCAACACCGGGGTTTAATTCTGAGTCTGAGAGCAGGACGCATGGTGGGGGCGGGTGGTTCTGGAGCTGGGCCCCGGCCTCTGCTGGGCTGACAGTATTTGGGGGCCTGGCTGGGCCTACTTGGAGGTCCCCTTCTTGGATTTGCTGGTCAGGAAGGCCTCTGACTGTTGCAGGGGGGGCACTTTGACGCCTTTCTGCTTCAGCTGATTATAGTAGTCGCTTCTCTCTGAGATAATTCTCTACACAAGAAACACAGCCATCGAGGTGGCCTTCCCAGTTCCTCACCTTGGCTTTGAGGCCGGTCTGCCCAGTCCATGCCAGCTGCCCGGGACGCCATCCTCTCCTCCTCCTCCAGAGGGGCTCACTGCAGCAGGGGTGTGCTGGTGAATACTTACAACCGGCTCTCCAGGGGGGAGAAAAAAGCAAACAACGCTTGGCTTTGTGGCGTTGCCAATTTCTGTGGTGGGAATATTCCCACAGCGACTGATTTTCAGCCACGTAAGTGAAGTCACAGAATGCGGAGCCGGGGGCAGGTGCACACCACCAGCCCGGAGAAGCCTGCACTAAGTCCCCTCTTCAGCCCTCTTAGAGTTGTGAGGAGCCCCAGACTCCTAGAGATCTTTGAGGTCATCACGTCTGTCCCTCAAGTCCCTTCTGTCCTGTACAGAGGGAATGTTGTCCCCACCTCTCTTCCATTTTCCTCTCTGGGCTGTTGCTGGTTCGTGTCAGGCTACGGCAAGCAAGCAAAGGTGCTCTTCCCTGGCTACTGTGCGGTGGAAATAACTCCCTCCATCCTCTGTCTTCCCTCTTCTCTTCCTCTTTCTCTCCCCTTCCTCCTCCCCTCTCCCAGACAACAGTACCAAGGCTGCAGAGACCTCTCTCCACATTACAGCTCTGCAGGAAAGGCACTGCGAGGCCCCCCCCACCACTCTGCAGAGGAAGGGAACCAGGCCTCAGGAACGTGGGTGCTGGAAGGTCATGGGCACACACTGCAGTTTAAGGGCAGCCCCAGAGGGTGAAGTGTGGGTCTTGGGAACAGAAGCAGCTCCTGGTGAGAGGGGACCCCTTGGTAGCACAGGGCCCCATACAGAGCCACAGCCGGTGCCCGGCTCCCAGAGTTCTGAGTCTTAGGACACCTTGCAGGTGAGCATGCGCTCTCCATCACAGAGGGAGGCGTCTATGGCTCAGAGAAGTGAGTGTGTGGCCCCCAGCTGGTGGATGGTGACCCCCCCATGCCCAGCGACCCCAAGGCCTGAATTCTCCTACACCCCTCTACTTCTCCGAGGCCCCTGCGTGGGGACCCCTGGTCAGGAAGGAGCCTAGGAGGCTGTGGCCGGGGTGGGAGGGTCTGCACCAGGGCCCTGGATCAGTGGGTGGTGATACCAGCGGAGGGGACCAAGCTGGACAAAGCCGGGGCTGGGCTCCTGCTGCGGGAGAATCTTCGTGATCTGAGCGGCTTGTCCCCTCTCCACAGCGCTCAGGATGGGTTGTGGCGGTTACTGCTGGTCACTGATGCCCGTCTCCCTTTTCGCTGAGAGTAGCTAAGACTCCTGTGCCATGCCCCCACCCGCCTTAGGATGATTTGATCCCCTCTGCCTGAGCAGAGAGAAAGGAGGGTCCTGGGGTCCAGGTGAATAGGTGACACAGGTAGGATGAGAACAGAGTCCCTTGAATCTAACCTAGGCCCCCCAACCCCCTACCACAGCCTTGGCCTGGGGGGATGGGGCCCGGATGGAGGCAGCTGAACTTAGGGGTATACCTGCAGGGCTTCCAGGATGTCATTGTCAGAGATCTCGTTGGCCCAGGACTTGGTCCCGGAGATGCTAAAGGTGGCCTGGATGATCTTATTCCTTAACCTCTCGAGCTATGAGCAAAGGGACAACACCATCATTCGCCTTTGCCCAAGAAGGCGCCTGGCCGGTGGGCTGCACCCCCCACCACCTTAATTTTTATGGGCCAGGAAAGAACAGCTCACCCTCACTTTTCATGGCTTTAGAAACTGGAAATGGGCCGGAGAAGTCAGTGTGGACTGTCTGAGAGCTAGGAGGTGCCGGATCCAACCCCTGACCCTGTGCGGCCCAGCCCCAAAGCCCAAAGACTCTCCTACACCAGTTGGGCTTTTCTAATTGGAAAGTAAAACCTACACACACACACACACACACACACACACACACATATATATATTTTTAAACCAACAAACCAAAATAGTACAGAAGCCGCACGTAACCCCTGGACCATCCTCCACTGCCCGGGGGAGCTGCAGTGAGCGGACTTCCTGGTCCTTGGGGACACTCTCACTTTAGGCATTTAACAGTGCGCTGCTGGCGCTTCCTCCTTTCCATGCTGACTAGGAGGCGTCTGTGCCATGGACGGCAGCGTTGAACCTGGCCCCTGCGCACAGACCCGGAAGGCGTTCTAGTCTTTTGCTGCCGTGAAGATCCTTGTCTGCCTGTACACCCGCAGCCACCTCCCCAGAGGTAGCTAATCGTGCCTCCCAGGAAGCTGCAGAGGAAACCCCTCCAGTCTGCACCTCAGGAGCCTCAGACAGGAACCCCTCGAATTATGCGGCATGCTCAGCACCAGTTCCCTGTCCAGAAACCCTGACAATGCAGAGGTGCCCAACGGGAGCTGGGCCCAAGAGGCTCAGCCTTGCCTCCGAGTGGAAGCATGTCCACACTGCTGCTTGGACAGGTTTAAGTGACAGCAGGAATGTCATGCGCCCCTGGCCTGTGTGAGGAGTGGAATCCTTTTCTTCTTTCCAGTATTTATTGAGTGCCCGCTTTGTACAAACACTGTGCCAGGTGCTGGAGGTCCTGAGGTCACAAGGGGCTGGGCCTCTGTACTGGGGGTGCCTCCCCAGGGTAGAGGTTGGCAGCTACCCGGGGTGTCCAGCCTCACTTCCCCACACCCGTGGGGCCTCACCATCAGGCTTGGCACTAGTTCCTGCTCACCCAGACTTAGCTTCAGCATATTCTCAGCTCAGCTTTCCAGGCTCGACCAGGTCAGTGCAGGCTGGCGCACAAATGGACACACCTAGACCGCCTCTGGTCTAACACTTTCACCAGGACTACGGCTGGATCCCAAACTGTTTTATCAAGGGATACCGGGGCGGGTGGGGGGTGCCTCCGTCTGACCCAGCCAGAAGGAGGCGGGCTCAAGCAGGAAAGAGGACGCAGTTGAGTTGCGGTTGGCATTTCTGGTGGGCACATGACTTCAAAAGCCTCCATACATGACCTTGACCTTTGCTTAATTTTGGATTCTAAATCAAGGTCAGGGCTAGGCACAGTGGCTGACACCTGTATTCCCAACACTTCGGGAGGCCAAGGCAGGCAGATTGCTGGAGCCCAGGAGTTCGAGATCAGCCTGGACAACATAGTGAGACCGTCTCTACAAAAAGTTTTTAAAATTAGCCGGGTATGGCCGGGCGCGGTGGCTCACGCTTGTAATCCCAGCACTTTCGGAGGCCGAGGCGGGCGGATCACGAGGTCAGGAGATCGAGATCACGGTGAAACACCGTCTCTACTAAAAATACAAAAAATTAGCCGGGCATGGTGGCGGGCGCCTGTAGTCCCAGCTACTCGGAGAGGCTGAGGCAGGAGAATGGCGTGAACCCGGGAGGCGGAGCTTGCAGTGAGCCGAGATTGCGCCACTGCACTCCAGCCTGGGCGACAGAGCGAGACTCCGTCTCAAAAAATAAAAATAAAATAAAACAATTAAAAATAAAATAAAATTAGCCGGGTATGACGGCACATGCCTGTGGTCCCAGCTACTCAGGAGGCTGAGGTGGGATGACGACGGCTTGAGCCTGGGAGGCCGAGGCTGCAGTGAGCTGTTGTCACCCCACTGCACTCCAGACTGGACGACAGAGAAAGACCCTGTCTCAGGAAAAAAAAAAAAAAAAAAAAAAAGTCAGCTCTTTATTGATTTCCTTTTTGGCACGGGGCCCTCACAAGCAGGGTGCACTCTGGCCTTGCTCACATTTAATATGATGCCCCAGTGGGGCCCTGCAGTTAAGACTGCCAAAGCCCAGCACCACCGCAAAGCAGGTCTGGTGTCCGGGGGACTGTTCATCCTTTCCCGTTTGTCTATTAAGTGAGGATCATGCTAACTACTTCGCAGTTTGGTTAAAGGAGCTACATGACTTTGATACCAAGAAGGTACTTAGAATGGTGCCTGGCCCAGCAAGCACGCTATGACTCAGAGACAAGGGGGCAACACCATGCCTCCCTATCCAGGTGCCCTTCTCCTTTCCAGCCAGTGATCCAACCCCTTCACAATGCAACCCAAGACCCGCAGCCCTGCCCACGGGGCTCTGCCCACCACCGCCATTGACGAACATTTCCGGGCTGCTCCGTCGCACCCTCACTCCATCCTCTTGGTGTATACGGCAGAACCAGCCCGAGCCCCATTGTACTCAGACCCCGGTTCTACCTCGGTGGGCGGTGGGCAGGGGCCCGGGTGCTTGGCCACCAGCTGCTGGGACAGACCCTCCGGAGGAAAGGCTGGGCATACCCTGGACTGGGAGCTCTCCAGGGCCACGCGGGCGTGCTGCTCCGCCTGCTGAATCATCTCCTTCTTGCTCTGCAAATCCTCCTGCAGCTGCTTCCACCTCTGCAGGTGGTTCTGGTCCAGTTCCACCTGCTCCTGCAGCTGGCTGACCTTGGTGTCCAACTCTGAGATGACGCGGTCCCGCTTGGTGAGCTTTCTCTCCAGTTTCGACACTTGCTGGAGACAGCCAGGGAGAATAAAGTGGTGGGGTCATTTCGCCCAACCTGAGTACATGTGGTACCCATCCACTTTTCCCTAAAAGATGGCCGGCGGCCAGGTGCAGTGGCTCACGCCTGTAATCCTAGCACTTTAGGAAGCTGAAGTGGGTGGATCACGAGGTTAAGAGATCGAGACCAGCCTGACCAGCATGGTGAAACCCTGTCTCTACTAAAAATACAAAAATTAGCTGGGTGTGGTGGCACGTGCTCGTAGTCCCAGCTACTTGGGAGACTGAGGCAGGAGAATCGCTTGAACCCGGGAGGCGGAAGTTGCAGTGAGCTGAGATCATACCATCGCACTCCAGCCTGGTGACAGAGCAGGACTCTGTCTCAAAAAAAAAAGGCCGGCAACGCTTGCTGGGTCCCTCCAGTCCAGTCTGGACCCAGCAATTGGGAGGAGCCTTCTGTGTGGACATGGGGTGCAGAGATGTGTCGAGTGGCATGCTACCGAAGGGGCCCTGGCTCAGCTGTGAAGATGCTCCAGCCCCGTCTTGCCCTTCGCTGTGTTGGGACTTACAGCAAGAACAGTGGCCTAGCTGATCATTTAACGACACCCAGGCTGTCACCTGTCGGAGGAGCTGGTTGTCCTTTTCAATGAGCCCCATCATCTCTTGGTGTTTCTTATCTTCTCGGAGGTTGGAGAACTGGAAGGAGACAGAAGGGTTGGCTTGGGGGACTCCCAGGTTTAGATAACAGACTGAACGCTGACATCTAACTTTTTTCCTTCCCCAAAGCTCCCTAAAATAATAGCAGCGGGATTTCTATTGAAGGCAGGGAGAAGAGCAGAAGAAAGAGGACTAAAAATATTTTGGAGAGTTTGAAGGTGGCTGAGTGGTATCTGACATCCCAGATCCAAGAAAGCCAAATAGCTGGCAGTAGGAAAAGCAGAAAACAAGCCCAATTCACACTTGAGTTCCCAAAAGTCTCAGACATTGTTGGTCCGGGTTCTTCTAAACATGGAGGCTAAAATGAGGATGATTGGTGGAATGTTATTTCAGAAATGAAGAGCCCTAGGCCACGTGCGGTGGCTCACACCTGTAATCCCAGCACTTTAGAAGGCTGAGGTGGGTGGATCACTTGAGGTTAGGTATTTGAGAGAAGCATGGGTAACATAGATCCTATCTCTACAAAAAATAAAAACATGGTTGGGTATGGTGGCGTGTGCCTGTGGTCCCAGCTCCTCAGGAGGCTGAGGCGAGAGGATCACATGACTCTGGAGAGGCTGACGCTGCAGTGAGCTGTGATCACACCACTGAACTCCAGCCTGGGTGACAGAGTGAGAACCCATCTCAGAAAAAAAAAAAAAAAAAAAAGGAGAAAAGAAAAGAAACTCTCCATTAAAATGCCAAAGCAAAGCACACTGCTCTGCCAGGGAGCACAGAGTGGTCACCTGTGTGCTCAGAGTCCAGTCAACTTGAACATTGGAGCAAAGCTCTCAGATGAATGACAGAGACCAAAAGCAAACTTTAAAAAGGAACTTGTAGGAAATAGAAGTGGTGCAAGAAGTTAGAAAACTAACACTATGATGAACGCCGTCATCAAGAGAAGAGAAAATACTGCAATTGTGAAGCCAAACAAGAGTGTGCTTCAAAAAAAGAAAAATGGAACATTCAGAGAATATCAGAGTAAAATATTATAACGAAATGAAAACTCAAGAGCTGTTGATAAAGTTAAGGAAATCTAGAAAGTATCTGTAAAAGACAAGGAGACAAAAAGGAGGAGATAACAGATAAAATAAGAGCAGGACAGGAGGTCCAATAGCCAAATAATTGAGAGAAGGACATAAAAAACCAAAAAAACCAAAGAAAATTCCAGAACTAAAGGACATGAGTTTCCAGATGGCCGCTGAGTGCCCAGTACAACAGATGAAAACACGCCCTCAATAAAGCACAACTCTGGGAGGTTTCAGATCACCTGGGGCAAAGATAGAATCTTACAACTTTCCAGAGAGGACCAACCAACCCACAAAGAACCATGAACGACTTTGGACTTCTCATCAGCAAACCTGGAAGACAACAGAGGAATGGTTATGCTGAAGGAAAAGGGTTTTCAAACAGGAATGCTATATCCAACCCAGATGTTACAAGGGTGTAGAGTAAGGACATTTGCCAACATATCCACATATCCTGTCCCCAAAACTTTACCCCTATTCATCCTTTTTTTTTTTTTTTGAGATAGAGTTTTGCTCTTGTCACCCAGACTGGAGTGCAATGGTACAATCTTGGCTCACTGCAACCTCCTTCTCCTGGGTTCAAGTGATTCTCCTGCCTTGGCCTCCTGAGTAGTTGGGGTTACAGGCATCCACCATCACACTGGTTAATTTTTGTATTTTTAGTAGAGCCGGGGTTTCACCATGTTGGTCAGGCTGGTCTTGAATTCCTGACCTGAGGTGATCCACCTGCCTCAGCCCCCCAAAGTGCTGGGATTACAGGTGTGAGCCATTGCACTCAGCCTCATTTATCCTTTTTGATAAAACTAGTGGAGGAGGTGCTCCACCAAAAATAAGTGAAGAGGGCAAGAAAGCAAAAGATAAGGGATGCAGCAGTTTTAAAGTTGTGGTTTATGAATCTTAGTACTGTTATGTAAAACTTATTTATGTGTGTGTGTGTGTGAGACAAATGACTGTCCTAATGATGTCAGTGCAACATTGATTGTGATAGAATGATATGGGGAGGAGGGTGGATGGAAAGGCTGCCCTTGTGTGTGTTCGGGGCGGTGGCAGGGGAGGAAAAAAAGGAAGCATTAAATAATGTTAAGATGGAGAAAAGTCTAGAATGGGCATTATGAGCATGCTATTTAGAGATATGGAGATGGATTCATAAAGAATGTGCTGGAAGAATTTAAAATGATGCCTTAGGAGAGGGCAAATGAGAGGAAGGAGGTCAGAGGCTCCTGGTTTTCATGACAGGCCTCGTGGAACTATTTGATTCTTTAAGCGATATGCACGAATAACTTTGATAAGAATGAAAACTAAAACGCTTAACAGAAACGGCAAGAGTGGGCTCAGTGGAGTAGCAGTCTCTCTAAGCACGGATAGAGCATTCTCACCCTCAGGACTCATGGGGCAGGAGATGCCCGAGGAGCGGCCAAGAGCACAGCGGCTCAGGAGACAGGGACATGTGCTTCCAGCCCAGGGGCAGGGCAGAGCCGTGGCTGGGCACATGGGCTCCAGCCTCCCACACACCTTGGGGAATCCTAGTGGGACCGCTATCAGCCGCACAACCCTGGGCCAGCTGCCTGGACGCCCCAGGCTCAAAGTCTCCATCAGTAGATGGGACGGGCGGCGCCTGCCCCGAGCTGCTGGGGGTTAATGAAGCCTGGGGCCCGTGCTCATGGAGCAGAGGCCGGTACTGAGCGCACGGCCACCTTGTCGGTCATGGCTTGTAGCTGCTGCCTCCGCTCTCGGAGCTCCTTCTGCAGCATCTCATTTTCCGTATTGATCTTTCGCAGCTGGGATTCTTGGAAATCCACTTGTTGTTGTAAAGACGCAATCACTCCTGGGCACAGAGGCAGAGGCGGTGAGCGGGAGCAAGCAGGGGCAGTGAGGGACAGGAGGACAGGGCCGGGCCACCTCGCCAGCTGGGAGGGCACTGCCAGCCTGGGTGAGGCTGCTGACACCTGCCCCTGCTCCAGCTCACTGACCAGAGCAGGCAGCGTCTGGGCGTCCCAGCTCCTGGGCGGGGACCCACTGAGTGGCCAAAGCGCAGTGCCCCCCGCCGAGGTCCTACCTGTTGCAAGGGAGTATCTGGTCCTGGTGGCCTCCAGGTTGAACTGGAAGTCCAGGATGACCTGCTCGTACTCCTCCAGCTGGGCCAGCAGCTCCTCCTCAAATGACTCGGCCAGGGAGGAGGCCCTTCTCCTGGGGATCTCCTCCTCCTCCAGCAGCTCTCTTTCCTCTGAGTCCTCATCCCTGTCCCCTTCCTCCTCTTCCTCCTCCTCGCTTCCCTCCTCATGCATGGCCCCCATCTGGCTCACACCTCCCCTGGCACCCGTGTCTTCCGCCCCCTTGGGTTCCCCTTCTGGGCCCTCGTCCTCCTCGCCGCCTCTCAGGTCCGGCTCCCTGCCCATCTCTGGTGCCGGAGACTCCTCTTGCATCTGCGAGATGGGTAGGGCAGGGGCTAGGCAGGGCTGCGGGGCACCCCCAGGGCGGGGGGCTCTAATGCTCATGGCGGGGACACCGGGGAGGGCGCCTCCTTCCGGGCTGCCGCAGGGTCCACGGAGCGGGGGAGCATCTGCCTGGCAAGGTCACCAACAGTGGCCCAGGCACTGCAGCCTCAGTCACGGGTCCTCCTCCCTCTGTCAGGAGACTGCACCTGACCTGTGCCTTCAAGGGGGTTAACGACCCACCCACCTCACCTGCTCCCCTGGAGTGGGGGCACCCCAGGTCAGGGCTGCAGCAGGGACAGTTGGGGCCTGGGCCTCTTAGTTAAGCAGCATAGGTGGCTCCTGGGCCTGGGTCCCCCACTGTGTGCCTGCTCTCTAGGTGGCCCGCACCTGCTGCCGGTGCTGCAGCTCCTCCTCATCTCTGGAGAAGGCCTTCAGGAGGCTAAGCCTGTCCAGATTCAGCGAAGCATCTGAGAGCTGCTCCTGCAAGACACCCATGGGACCCTCAGCTTTCCAGCCCCTCCTGCCGCACCCCAGGGACGGACCACTGCCTGTCTTGGAAGGGACAGCGGCCTCTCATGTCTGGGGAGAGGACCTGCGTCCTCCTGCCAAGGGGCTGGGGGATGTGGGTGCTGTGGCAGTGGAGGGCACAGGAACCTGCAGATGGGCAGCTCTGGGGGGCAGAAGGGCTCTAGGCACCTCCACAGCAGCCTCCAGCAAGTGGCCTTGCAGTAAAGGACAAGGCCTTGGAAGTTGGGGAGCCAGCCTTAGATACACCCACTGTGCATGTCATTGCCTGGATGCCCCACCCTCAGACACCCACCCAGCAGCCTGGGGAGGACAGAGAGTGGAAGCCCCTGGCTGGCCGCCTTTCTCTGCCCCAGCCCCATGTGTCTAGGCAGCCTTCCCTTGAGGCATTTAGGCAGTCAGTGTGGTCAGAGGCCTTCCCCCGGTCCCTGCTTCATCTCTGGCCCCCAGCATAAACTCAGGCTGTCTCCTCAGGTATGAAAGAAATCAGGTCTTAGGAAGATCAGGTGACCACCCCTGGGCACAACACAAACCTGCCTCATCCAGTCCTCTGCCCACACCTAGAGGTGGGGTAGCATCCCCACCTGCATCCCCACCCCCACCCCAACCCCATGCCCAGCCTCACAGGGGGCCTCACAGCCAGAGAGTGGGGAGAAGGGATTCTCAGCCAGGGCAGGGTAGTGCAAGCTGCCACTGCCCACTACGCACAGAGCCAGGCCTGGGGAACCCGCCTGCACGGTGGCCTCCATGCCCCAGGATTTCAGAGGTGAGCTCAGCCCTCATTTTATAGATAAGGACCCTGAGCCCAGACAGCATCGTGCCTTGCCCCATTCAGAAAGCAAGTCAGAAGCCAGGTGCAGGTGCCTAGACATCGGCTCATGGCTTTCATTTGTCATTTCGCACCTCTGTTCGCCTCTCCCCTGCCTGTTGCATCAGCGCATGGCTCTCATTTGTCATTTCGTGCCTCTGTTCGCCTCTCCCCTGCCTGTTGATCAGAACCCTGAGAACCAGTCCGTGTTCCAGCAAGGACCTGATAGGATCCAGGGGGCCTGGGGGTTTGCCAGGGGCCTATGTGTCACCAGCAGCTTTGGACGCTTTGAAAACAACCATCTTAGAGCTCTGCACTGTGCCCCGCTGGGGCTGGCTCACCCTCCTGCCTGGGGACATGGATGTCTCTTGGCCTTTGCCTTTCAGGAGGCATTTCAGCTGCGTCTTCAGGGCCTCCCTCTCCTCCTGGAGCAGCAGGATCTCCTCGTCTTTCTTCTGAACCTGTATCTCCAGCTCAGACAGGCAGTGATCCTGGGCAGAAAACCAAGGGCAGCCCCCGTGGGCCAGGCAGCCACACACTCTTCCCCTGACCTGCCTCCAGCCCACCCAGGAGGAGCAGATCTGCTGTCCTGGGACCCCAAAACCCCAGGTTCCCAGGGATTTCAAGATGTGTACTGCGGTAAAGAGCTAGCTCTACACATCTAGAGACCAAGATGTGCCAGCTCTTTACTGCAGCCATGCCTGGCACCTCCAGCGCCTCTGCACCCGTCCTAAGAGCAGATCCTAAATCCTCGTCCGAGGAGTTGCAAGGCAGCTTCCTTTTCAGATCTGGCCCATGGTCTGTCCCTGCACCCCACTATACCACAGGATGCCAGTCTTCTTTGCGGCCCCCACACTTAACCGGCAACACCCTCCAAGCTTCCCTAGGGGCTTGTCGGGGAGCTCCTGAAACTTCTGAAACTTTCATTCTCAGGATCTCAACTCCCTCAATTCTTCAAAATTAAAGACAAAAATAAAGGTGTTTTCAGGCAAACAGAAATGGAAAGAATCTGTCACCAACAGATCTGAACTTAGAGAAATACTGAAGGGAGTTCTTCAGGTGGAAGGAAAATGATCCCACCAGAATATTCTGGAAGGAAAGATAACTAGAAAGTCTCCTAAATGTTTGGAAAGTAAGTGATAGGCTTCTGTATAGCCAATGGGTCAAAAAAGAAATCACAAAGAAAGCTAGAAACATTTTAAACTGATAAGGAACATCTGGACACATCAAAGCTCGTGGGACGCAGTTAAAGTTGTGATTAACGACAAATTTATAGCCTTAAAATGCATATACCAGGAGGAAAATGGAAAATCAATGACCCAAGTATCTACGTCAAGAATTCAGAAAAAGAACTAAAATTAATCCTACAGAAAGTAGAAGAAAAGGAATAAAGTTAGGTGTGAAAATTTATGATATAGCAAGGGAGCGAGAGAGAGAGGAGCAAGGGGGAGAGAGGGGAGAGAAGGATAAAGCAAATGTGGCCACATTTAACATTTGGGGAATGGAAACATACATGGGAATCTTTGTAGTATGGATTCTTACCACTTTATGCCTGAAATACAAAGTTAAAGGGAAAAAAAAGTGCAGAAATCACATTTCATCACCCTGGCCATGGTCCCGAGACACTCACATGTCTCAAAATAGTGCAAGGACTGCTGGAAAGGAGATCTGATCACCTCTTGGAGCTGCCGAGTTTACACAATGCCAGCTGCAAACTTGCTGCTGCAGGTGGCTCTCTTGCCACCAAATGAGAAGAGTTTATCTATGACAGCCCAGACGAAGGCAGAGAGGAGATAAAGAAAAGCCTGATGAGCCCCTTAGAGCTCCTGGAGGCAGCCAAGCCTGCAACCCTTCCCTTGGATGGTTCATACACATGAGCTGGTAAATCCCCTCCCTGCTGCCTACATGAATAACATCAGCATATGCCTGACTCTTGGCTAATGATATGCTCAGGCTATTTCTCAGAAATGAAATTACTTGGTTAAAGGGTAGGAACACTCTTAAAGCAGTGAAATCTATGATAATGTCCAGGTAGAGTTGCAGGAATAAACAAAATGAATATCATGGACCCCCAGGAGCTGGGACTGGCAAGCCCCCTTGTGTCTCCATTCAATCATATGACTCCCCCCATGCCTCTGTGCCCTGCACCAACTCGCCAACATTTTGTGACTCATGTCCATAATTTTCATCAAAACTTTACCAGTTTCAAAAGAATGCAGAGAAAGAAGGAAACAGACACTAGAGAAAAATCAACAAAATCTAAAGCTGATTCTAAGAGAAGGTTATTAAAATTGATAAAACTCCAATGAGACCAATGGGGAAAAAGAAAGGAGGCACAAGGCAGCCACGTCGGGATTGAGACAGAGGCCGTCCCCACCCTGCCCACGCTGCATCAAGGATAGTACTATGTACAGCCTTAGGCTGATACATAAAAAATCTTATGTGAAATAGATGCATTCCTAGAAAAACACAGAACACCAAAACTGAAACTAGAGGAAAAAGAAAATCTGGATATATTTTAAAAGAATTGAATTTGTGATTTTTTTTTTTTTTTTTTTTGAGACAGAGTCTCGCACTGTCGCCTGGGCTGGCGTGCAGTGGGTCGATCTCAGCTCACTGAAACCTCCGCCTCCTGGATTCAAGCGATTCTCCTGCCTCAGCCTCCCAAGTAGCTGGGATTACTAGCATCTGCCACCACATCCAGCTTTTTTTTTTTTTTTTTTTGTATTTTTTAGTAGAGATGGGGTTTCACTATGTTGGCCAGGCTAGTCTTGAACTCCTGACCTCATGATCCACCCACCTCAGCCTCCCAAAGTGCTGGGATTACAAGGGTGAGCCACTGTGCCTGGCCTGATTTGTGATTTTTAAAACTGCTCCTGTAGGGGGCCCAGTACGGTGGCTCACACCTGCTATCCCAGCACTTTTGGAGGCTGAGGCAAGAGGATCACTTGAGCTCAGGAGTTCGAGGCAAACCTGAGCAACATGGAGAGACCTCATCTCTACAAAAAAATGAAAACAATTAATGGGCATGGTGGCGTGTGCCTGTGGTCCCAGCTATTCGAGAGGCTGAGGTGGGAAGATTGCTTGAACCCTGGGAGGTCAAGGCTGCAGTGAGCTGGGATCACTCCACTGTACTCCAACCTGGGTGACAAAGTGAGACCTTGTCTCATAATAAATTAAATAAACAAATTAAAAAATAAAAGTGCCCCTTTAGATGGAGGCTGCAGTGAGCTCTGATAGTGCCATTGCACTCCAGCCTGGGCAACAGAATAAGACCCTTTCTCTAAAAAAATAAAGGCTGAGCACAGTGGCTCACGCCTGTAATCCCAGCACTTTGGGAGGCCCAGGCAGGTAGATCACGAGGTCAAGAGATCGAGACCATCCTGTCTGACATGGTGAAACCCGTCTCTACTAAAAATAACAAAAATTAGCTGGGTGTGGTGGTGCATGCCTGTAATCCCAGCTACTTGGGAGGCTGAGGCAGGAAAATTGCTTGAACCCCGGAGGCAGAGGTGGCAGCGAGCTGAATGGTGCCACTGCACTCCGGCCTGGCAACAGAGTGAGACTTCAACTCAAAAATAAATAAATTAATAAAATAAGAGTGCTCCTGTGAGGAATCCCCAGACACAGACACCTTCAATGGCGAATTCTTCAGAATTCAAGGAAGAAATGACATCAATCTTATATACAAACTCTTCCAGAGAATAGAAAAAGAAAAAAGGTGCTGGGTGCAGTGGCTCACACCCCTAATCACAGCACTTTGGGAGGCCAAGGCGAGTGGATCACTTGAGCCCAGGAGTTCGAGACCTGCCTGGGCAACATGGGGAAACCCCATTTCTACAAAAATACAAAAAGTAGCCAGGTGTGGTGGCGCACACCTGTAGTGCCAGCTACTTGGGAGGCTGAAGTGGGAGGACTGCTTGAGCTCAGGCAGCTCGAGGCTGCAGTGAGCCGGGATCACACCACCACACTCCAGCCTGGGTGACAGAGCGAGACCCTGTCTCAAAAACTACTACTACTACTACTAATAATAATAAAATAAAAAAGAAAAGAAAATGAGAAAAAAGGAACTGTTTTCCAGCCTTTTCTTTCTTTCATTTTAATGAGGCCAGAATAACTTTGATACTAAAATTTGATGAGGAAATTACAAGACAGTGAAAATATAGGTCAGTCTTTCTTATAGATTAAAAAACACTACAATGAATCAACTTGTACATAAATCAAGCTGGTTATTGCTGTTATGATTTTTATTATTTAGAATACATTCTCTGAAGCAGAGTCTGTGGGTGCAAAGATGTGTGGATGGTTGGAGGTCATGCGTGCCGGTGAGTCTGAGTTCCATGCCGGCGTAACTGCCACCCACTGGGGTGAGGATGGACAGGGGTGAGGAGCTTTGTCAAAGCAGGGTGTCTGGAGGTCATTTTAGGCCATGGGGACCTGCTTGATGCAGCTAACCAGATACTAGAACCAGAGCCTCTCAGGGAGCAGGGCTGTCCTCCTAGCCGGACGCAGAGCGAGGGAGTAGGGGGCTGGGATCTGCACCCCCTCCACCAGTACCTTCTCGTGGATGACTGAGAGGTACCAGGGCGTCCTCTTTCTCGGGCAGCTCTGAGATGCGACTGAGCTGCTGGTGACCGGACTCAAAGTCTGGGATTTGCTCCCCTTCCGCAAGTAATTGAACTCGCAGATGCTCTTACTGAAGGGAAGGAGGTGCCCTGTGGCGACAACAGAGGCCAAATGAGAAACGAGACCCCTCCCTGCTGAGCTCCTCTGGCGTCTTCGATGATGACGTCCACCCTTCTGAGACTTCCCTCGGAAACCCCTATCTGCCCAGATGGACTCCGATCTGTCTCCTAACTCTTGTCACCCTCATTTTGAGGACACAGTGTGGTGCTGCTGTGAACACGATGGGGCACCCACACCCAGCACAGCGCGTGCTGAGGGAGTGAAGGAAGGTGCGAAAGCTCGGGCCAAGACACCCAGGACAAAGGAGCCAGAGCTGGGAGTCGGGACGAGGGGGTCATCCTGATGCTGTCTCTGCACACCTGGTTGCTTGTCCCCTCCTGGAGCCTCAGTTTTCCCATGTCTCTCTTTTTTTTTCTTTTTCAGGTGGAGTCTCACTCTATCTCCCAAGCTCGAGTGCAGTGGCATGATTTCAGCTCACTGTATCCTCTGCCTACCAAATTCAAGCAATTCTCTGCCTCAGCCTCCTGAGTAGCTGGGATTACAGGTGCCCGCCACATGCCCGGCTAATTTGTGTTTTTAGTAGAGACGGGGTTTCACCATCTTGGCCAGGCTGGTCTTGAACTCCTGATCTTGTGATCCACCCGCCTCGGCCTCCCAAAGTGCTGGGATTACAGGCATGAGCCACTGCGCCTAGCCCAGTTTCTCCATCTTTAAACTGAGGGGAGGGAGGAGATTCTCCACCTTCCTGAGTTCGAGGGGAGCTGGTCACTACAGACTCTAGGTTTCCTCCAGTTAAGGCAAGAAAGGAGACACGTTGCTGGGAATTTCCTCTTGGTGAATGGAAACAGGCACACCTGTCTGCGGGGCAGTGTCCTGGGGGGTCTCTACCCACAGTGAGGGATGCATCCATCAGCCTCTGGGTAAAGGCCAAGGGGACAAAACTTTCAACTATGATTTTTACTAAAGACAAGGGGCCACCGTCCTGGGGGGACTGCAGCCTAAGCTGTCAGGGAAGGCAGGGCTAGTTCTGCATAAGGGAGCCTGGGGGCCTTTCTGTGTGAGTCCTCAGGAGACAGGCAGTCCTGGGAGGGAATTCCACAGGGCATGAGCAGTGACCCTGCAAGAAGCAGGCCTCGAGCTCAGGGGCCCAGCAGGTGCAGGCAGAGGCCCTGGGGCTCCCTCACCGTCCACGTTTGTGTCCGAGCCCTGCCTGCCCAAGAACAGGTCCTGGGTGCCTCTCCAGGTCTCCCAGCTGTTGTCAATCTCTCCGGACAAATCGGCCTCAGTGGGTGAACCTGCAGAGTGTTAAAGATGCTATCTGGTGACTGCTGCGGTCTCGTCGCCCCAAGATCTCCAGGGCAGACTCTTATTTATCCTTAAACACCAGGTAGGGGCACAGGTGGCTTTTTTTTTTTTTTTTTTTTTTTGAGACGGGGTCTCACTCTTTGGCCCAGCCTGGAGTGCAGTGGCACAATCTCGGCTCACGGCAAGCTCCGCCTCCCAGGTTCACGCCATTCTCCTGCCTCAGCCCCGAGTAGCTGGGACTACAGGTGCCCGCCACTGCGCCCGGCTAATTTTTTGTATTTTTAGTAGAGATGGGGTTTCGCCGTGTTAACCAGGATGGTCTCGATCTCCTGACCTCGTGATCCGCCCGCCTCGGCCTCCCAAAGTGCTGGGATTACAGGCGTGAGCCACCGCACCCGACCTACGGGTGGCTTTTTTTAATGGATGCATGGGACTGAGCAAGGGCTGAACCAAAGGGTGGGCTTCATCCTCCTGCCTGCCCTGGTGTCTCCACCTCAACAGACCCGAGTGTGGCTGAATTTCTGTAGCTGATGCCCCCTTTCCCCCGGAGGAGCAGACCCTACTTTCCTTTGGTAAAAACGTGCCTCCTAAAAGTCGAACAGAAGCTCCCCTGCTTCCAGACCAGCCCATCCAAGGCAGACCCTGTTTCCCCTAAACCATCACAAATATCGCCCCAATGGCAGGTGCCTATGAGCAGTATGTAGACGCAGACCCCACGCCCAGGACACTGTGTGGCCCCTCAGCCTCCCCAGAGACCTGCCCACAACAATGCCTGGTCCTGGAGCCCTGGCCGCCGCGGAGACCCTCTTGCTGAGGCAGCGGGGGCTGAAGCCTAGAAAGGTGGGGGCCCTGCTTCTACCTGATGCCGGCTGAGATTCGTGGACAGCAGGGGACCCCCTCCCCCACCCCCCACCCCACCCTTGCTACTGGTCACAGGAATGTAGCTCAAGCTCGCCATCCCTAAGAATGGTGTCTTGTGTGGGGACATGGAACCAGTCCAGGTCCAGGAGCAGATGCTGGGATGAAGCCTTGGCTCTGGGCAGCGTCCCCCAGGTGCCCACGGAGCTCGGCAGCTGCCTGCTCCGAGCCTCCTGTTCTCATCAGAGCAGTGAGGGGCTTGGACCGGATGGCTGCGAGGGCTCCCCAGGGGCACTGTCCCTAATGAGCTATCTGGCTTTATGGGGTTCTTTCCTGAAGCTTCCAGAATCTTCAACCATTTCCACTCCCCTAGCCCCTGACCCTACTGAATTTTTAGTGGGTGAAACAATAGAAAAGCAAGAAGGCTGGGGAGACAAATCATAACCACAGTGGCCAGGAGAAGGAGGCCTCCCTCCACCCCCAGCTGCATTGCTGCCCTGGCTCCCTGCGCACAGGGCGGATTTCAAAAGCAGCAGCTGGGGCCACTGTGGAGGCCAACTCTGGTGGCTGCTCCCAGGCTGAAGGGTGCAGGAAGGCTTCCCCCGGCCCCTCGACTCTGACAGGCAGTTTCACAGGCGGTCCTGGTGGGGGGCTCTTACCACAGTGGGACATGGATGTGGCCCTGGTGCTGAACTGGGGGCAGTCAGGACGCGTGGGGAAGACCGTTCGAAGTTCCTCCATTTCGGACATGAAGCCGGTGAGGCTGACGGCATCCTTGGGTTCACTCTGGCAGAGCGGGGAAAATAAGGCAGGCGCGGAAGGCCCCTGACTGTAGGCCAGCCCATCCAAGGGCAGACCCTGTTTCCCTAAACCATCACAAATCTCCCCAGTGGCAGGTGCCTATGGGCAGTATGTAGACGCAGACCCCACACCCCTCAGGCCTCCCCAGAGACCTGCCCACAACAACCCCCTGGTCCTGGAGCCCTGGCTGCCCACCGAGAGCCTCTTAGGGATCCTGAAGCCGAGACAGATGGGGGCCCTGCTTCTGCCTGACTGCCGGCTGAGATTCACAGACAGGCCCCCCACCACCCACACATGCTGCTGGTCACAGGCACTAAGCCACTCTCCCATTGGGGTTGAAAGGGCCTTCGTGTGTGCAGGCTGCAGCAGTGTGTCCCCTCTGTCCCCTCTCCAGCACACTGGATGCTCAGCAAGAGCCATGCAGACCCACTTTGGAAACCATAGTCCAGCCAGGCATGGTGGCTCATGCCTGTAATCCCAGCACTTTGGGAGGCCAAGGCGGGCGGATCACGTGAGGTTGGGAGTTCAAGACCAGCCTGACCAACATGGAGAAACCCCATCTCTATTAAAAATACAAAAATAACAAACAAACAAAAAAGATTAGCCGGGCGTGGTGGCACATTGTAATCCCAGCTACTCGGGAGGCTGAGGCTGGAGAATTACTTGAACCCGGGAGGTGGAGGTTGTGGTGAGCCAAGATTGTGCCATTGCACTCCAGCCTGGGTGACAAGAGTGAAACTCCGTCTCTAAAACAAAAAAAAGAGAAAAAGAAACCATAGTCCACTAGGTCCAGGCAATGCATTCACCCAGGAAGCTGCCAGGAGCCGGGGTGACCATCTCGGGCTCCCCAAATACATGGTGGCACAGTGCACCTGTCCGGCTGAGGTGCCCTTCCACATTTTCTCACCTTCACTCTCCTTTTCAAGATGCACCTTGGGAGACTTGGGGCAAACTGTGCATCTTCTCCCCTTGGCCAACCAGAGGCACTGGGAGCCAAGGTCTGCAAGAGGGGAGGACCGGCCCAAAGCAGCTAACCCAGAAGAAGCCGGTGGCATGTGGGGACTAAGGCACCAGGCCCTTCAGAAAGGGAGAGGACTGCAGGGCTCTTTCCACCACTAGCGCTCAATTCGTTGCCTGCCTGGAATCTCCCTTTGGTAACCCATCACCAGAAGGCCTGTGGAATGCTTTGTGGGCTGACAGCTCTACGGGCCCTTGGGGAGGAGGAGAAACAGGTCACCTCAAGGCTTATGGCAGCCCTCCTCCTGGGACCCCATACCGTCTTCCTGTAGTAGCAGCTGATGGTCTGGACCGACTTGCTGAGCACACGTGGCTTTTGGTGCAGTTTCCATTCTGGGCACTGGGTGTCCCGGCTGGCCATGCTCTGGAGGAGCACCAGGGCCCTGGTCATCGAGCTGGACATCGAACTGTGCCTTTCAGACGGGCTGGCCTCCTTAGGTGACATGAGGCGTGGGACGCAAAGACCAAGTGAGCTTTGTCTCCTGAATGTGGACCTGAATGAGGACAGGCCCGGCTTTTCCCGTGGATCTCTCTTCAGCCTGGCTTGGGGTGTGGAGGGGAAGATGGCCTTGAACATGAACCTGCTGGCTGGTGCAGTGGGAGGAGATCAGCTTCCAGAGCTCCAGGTCCTGTGGGCTCCTGGGAGCAGTGGTGGCATCACAGATGTCTCCATAGAAACCGTTATTGAGCAAAAGGGGCCCGCGGCTGGATGCGCTGGAGGCCAGTGCTGTGACACCAGGTTTTTGAGAAGATCAAAGCTCAATATTGAAGGTTGCCTTCTGGGATGGGTGTGGTGGCTCACACCTGTAATCCCAGCACTTTGGGATGCCCAGGTGGGAGGAACGCTTGAGCCCAGGAGTTAAGCATTTTTTTAATTAGCCAGGCATGGTGGCGTGCACCTGTAGTCCCAGCTCCTCAGGAGGCTGAGGTGAGAGGATCACCTGAGCCTGCGGAGGTCAAGGTTGCAGTGAGCTGTGTTTACGTCACTGCACTCCAGCCTGGACTACAGAGTGAGGCCCTATCTCCAAAAAAAAAAAAAAAAAAGAAAAAAAAAGAAAGAAAAGAAAAAAAGAAAAGTCAGCTCCCAAGGACACAGGAGTCCAGCTCAAATCTGTCTCCATATGCTGGCTTGCAGACAGTAATTGTATTAGAAAATGTTAGGCTGGGTGCGGTGGCTCACACCTGTAATCCCAGCACTTTGGGAGGCCGAGGTGGGCAGGTCACCTGAGGTCAGGAGATCGAGACCATCCTGGCTAACACAGTGAAATCCCGTCTCTACTAAAAATACAAAAAATTAGCCAGGCATGGTGGCAGGCGCCTGTAGTCCCGGCTACTTGGGAGGCTGAGGCAGGAGAATGGTGTGAACCCAGGAGGCGGAGCTTGCAGTGAGCAGAGATCGCGCCAGGGCACTCCAGCCTGGGCGACAGAGTGAGACTCCGTCTCAAAAAAAAAAAAGGTTTAGGGGGTGGGCTCTGGGATTAGAACCATTTGGCCAAGAAATACCTAGAAGAGAGACAGAGAAGCCTGACCCCCTGGGAATGATTTTCCAGGCTTCAAATGCCTACCTCAAGACATCTATTTAAGGAAAGACAAAACTCCTACCTTCAGAAGCCTTGACTGGGGTCTGAGTGGGAAGAAAGGCTTCTCTGCTTGCTGACTGAAGGAAATTTTAAGGGGGGCTGCCCCATCCACACCTGTGGGTATTTCTCTTCAGGTGGAGATGAGAGACAGAAAAGAAATAAGACACAGAAACAAAGTATAGAGAAAGAACAGTGAGCCCAGGGGACCGGCACTCTCAGCATGCAAAGACCTGCACCGGCGCTGGTCTCTGAGTTCCCTCAGTATTTATGGATCACTGTTTTTACTATCTTAGTGAGGGGAGTGTGGCAGGGCAACAGGGTGATGGTGGGGAGAAGGTCAGAAGGGAAACGTGAGCAAAGGAATCTGTATCATGAATAAGTTCAAGGAAAGGTACTGTGCCTGGATGTGCACATAGGCTAGATTTATGTTTCACTTTACACAGACATCTCAGTGTAGCAGAGAGTAACAGAGCAGTATTGCTGCCAGCATTTCTCACCTCCAGCCACAGGTCGGTTTTCTCCTATCTCAGAATAGAACGAATGGTTGGCTTTGCACCGAGGCATTCCATTCCCAGAGATGAGCAAGAGATAGATATCTTCCTCTTATCTCAACCTCCCTCTTTAACTACTCCTCCTCAGCACAGACCCTTCATGGGTATCAGGCTGGGGGATGTAAGGTCTTTCCTTTCCCACAAGGCCGTATCTCAGGCTGTCCCAGTGGGGGGAAGCCTTGGACAGGCTTTCTTGGGCAGAGGTCCCTGCAGCTTTCCTCGGTGTATTGTGTCCCTGGTTAATAGAGAATGGAGAATGGCGATGACTTTTACCAGGCATACTGCCTGCAAACAAATTGTTAACAAGGCACATCCTGCACAGCCCTAAATCCATTAAACCTTGATTCAATACAGCATATGTTTCTGTGAGCACAGCGTTGGGGCTAAAGTTACAGATTAACGGCATCTCAAAGCAGAACAATTTTTCTTAGTACAGATCAAAATGGAGTTTCTTATGTCTTCCTTTTCTACATAGACACAGTTACAATCTGATCTCTCTTTTCCCTACAGAAATTTATGACCCCATCCTTTCCAATATGACTATAAAAAATATTTATCGTCCAAAAATCTCTTCAGTTTTTTGCATCTAAAAAGTACAAAACAAGCTTAGTATATATTTGAATTTTTGACATATACAGTCATATACCGAATAATGAAATTTTGGTTAATGATAGACCAAATGACAGACCAATACAATGGTAGTCTCTTAAGAATCTAATACTGTCTTTTGGCCAGGCGTGGTGGCTCATGCCTGTAATCCCAGCACTTTGGGAGGCCGAGGTGGGCGGATCACAAGGTCAGGAGATTGAGACCATCCTGGCTAAAACAGGGAAACCCCATCTCTACTAAAAATACAAAAATTAGCTGGGCGTGGTGGCAGGCACCTGTAGTCCCAGCTACTCGGGAGGCTGAGGCAGGAGAATGGCGTGAACCCAAGAGGCGGAGCTTGCAGTGAGCCCAGATTGCGCCACTTCACTCCAGCCTGGGCGACAGAGCGAGACTCCGTCTCAAAAAAAAAAAAAAAAAAGAATCTAATAGTGTATTTTCACTGTAGCTTTTCTGTGTTTAGACATGTGTAGATACACACATACGTTGTGTTCCAACTGCCTGCAGTACTCAGGAACATGCTGTACAGGTCTGCAGCCTGAGCAACAGGTATAGCATATAGCCTAGGTGTGGACTAGGCTGTAAACCACGTAGGTTTGTGTGAGCACACGGTATGACGTCTGCAGGATGGTGAAATTGCCTAATGATGCACTTCTCAGAACATATCCCCGTTATTAAGTGACACATACTGTATTTTAATAAGAAATAAAGCACTTTTACCAGCCTCAAATACTGAGAAGGAATTCTTGCCTTGCCAATTTCTCTTTTGGTGATTATTTTGTAGTCTTCCATATGAATTTCTTTTTTTTTTTTTTTTTTTGAGACGGAGTCTCGCTCTGTCGCCCAGGCTGGAGTGCAGTGGCGCAATCTCGGCTCACTGCAAGCTCCGCCTCCCGGGTTCACGCCATTCTCCTGCCTCAGCCTCTCCGAGTAGCTGGGACTACAGGCGCCCGCCACCACGCCCAGCTAATTTTTTGTATTTTTAGTAGAGACGGGGTTTCACCGTGGTCTCGATCTCCTGACCTCGTGATCCGCCCGCCTCGGCCTCTCAAAGTGCTGGGATTACAAGCGTGAGCCACCGCGCCCGGCCTTCCATATGAATTTCTAATCGTTTTGGGGACTTGGACCACAGGAAATGTTGTCACATTGGCCTGAGGTCCGGCATGTTTGAAAATCACATGTATTATGCTTTGTTTTTACACTGGTCTCTGAAACGCTGTTCAACAGACTCCTCGTCTATTAAAACACTCAAGTAAATTTCTGGTTCAGTTAACAGAAACTCATGGTGACTATTTGATCGATAGAGAAGCCAATATTAAATAGAAAGCTTATCTTGGGACCGACATTCAATCTATACAAACAAATCAAAGCTTCTCATCTTGTCACTTCATGTGAAAATGGCTAGATTTCCCCCAGATCTAGACGGTATGTTTGGAGTTGGCTTAAATGCAGGCCAGTGGCTGTGGGCGGAGGATTACCTAGGTGCCGAGGCAAGAGACTGAAGGCCCAAACTGTTTCAGTATAATAAAGAAAATAGTTAGAATAAGAATAGTCATAATACAAATTAGATATAATGAACAATTATCAATCATTATTAATCATTAGCTTTTAATATTACTCTTTGTTGCATTACTAATACAACCCAGAAATAACCGGCGGATATAGGGTCAGGTGCTGAAGGGACATTGTGAGAAGTGACCAAGAAGGCAAGAGGTGAGCCTTCTGTCACACCCGCATAAGGGCCACTTGAGGGCTCCTTGGTCAAGCAGTAATGCCAGTGCCTGGGAAGGCACCCGTTACTTAGCAGACCATCAAAGGGAGTCTCCTTTCCTTGGAGGAGTCAGGGAACACACTGCTCCACCAGCTTCTTGTGGGAGGCTGGATATCATCCAGGCCTGCCCGCAGTCATCCAGAGGCCTAAACCCCTCCCTGTGGTGCTGTGCTTCAATGGTCACACTCCTTGTCCACTTTCATGCTCCTCCCGTATTCTTGGTTCCTCTTTGAAGTTCATAGTAGACAGCGATAGAAGACATAGTGAAAGTCTTCAAGTCTTTGATCTTTCTTATAAGTGCAGAGAAGAAAACGCTGATTTATGCTGCCTTCTCTCTCTGCCTCGCCTATCTAAAAGGGAAGGGCTCCCTATCCTGTAATCACATGACTTGCTTCACTTTGTCAATCACTTAGAAGATTCACCCTCCTTACCCTGCCACCTTGTCTTGTATGCAATAAATATCAGCGAGCCCAGCCGTTTGGGGCCACTACCGATCTCCGCATCTTGATGGTAGTGGTCCCTGGGGCCAGCTGCTTTCTTTATCTCTTTGTCTTGTGCCTTTATTTATTAAAATCTCTCGTCTCTGTACACGGGGAGAACGCCCGCTAAGCCCCATAGGGCTGGACCCTACAAGTGGCACCAGAAAATGTATCTGGGAAGCGAGGCAGCCCTGGAAGTCTGGCCATCGCAGGGGGCAAGGTGTGTGTGTGTTAGCTACAGGTATCTCCTGCTGCGTCCTCATTTCCCAGAGCAAGGAGTGGGTGGGCCAGTGTGAAGTGAGGGTGGAGTGTGAAAGGCACACGTGCGTCTATTTGCTACCTAGGCCTAGGGGTCGTGTGAGCTCGGCATCCCTCGCCTGGGCCCGCACCTTCCACAGGTGTTGTGTTCTTGTACTCACCGAAAAGCAACCTGGGCCTTCAGGGCCTTTATTGATAAAACTCGCGCCTGTAGTCTCAGCTACTTGGGGGGCTGAGGCAGGAGAATCGCTTGAATCCGGGAGGCAGAGGTTGCAGTGAGCCGAGATCACGCCACTGCACTCCAACCTGGATGACAGACGGAGACTCGGTCTCAAAAAAAACCAAAAAACGAAAACAAAACAACAAAAACTGAGTGGGAAGTCAAACACTAACAAGCCTAAGGTTTTTGGTTACTGTAAAAAAAAAAAGTTGTAAATTGCAAAGTCAATTTTATTTTCTTAATAAGAAAATAAAACCCTCTTGTCAATCAGGGAAATCCTGTGGGAAGAGCGGCTCCACTTGGAGATAACGGGCCCAGAGAAACTGCCTAAGGTGGGGCAGTCAGCACCTGGGTGCAGGTGCATCTGGGACCCGTCAGATCTCTACGCCCCACGCAGGCTCCGCCCCCACGCCCAAGACCCCGCCCCTCGGCCAGAGCCCCGCCCCGCGCCCGGAGCCTCCCTCGACTTGGCCCTGGGTCTGCACCGAAGGTCCCACCCCTGCCCTCGCCCCGTCCCGCCCCCGCGCTTCCGGATCCGGGTTGTTGCGGGATCTCACGGGCTTTAAACCGCGGCGCCGCGGCGCCTGGGTGTGGATCCCAAGATGGGTGCCGAGGATGGGTTGGGTGCCGGGCGGGTGGCAGTCGGGGCTGGCTGCAGCGGCACTTTGCCGCCTCGGGCCCTGGACCCCTTCACCCCGCCGCCTGCCCAGGCGGGCCGGCCCTGCCCGTCCACCGGCCGCCGAGAGCCCCCGGCCTTGGGCCCCTGGGGCCGCTGACTGGCCTCGGTCACCTCCCGGGGAAGACTCCCGCGCCTCCATCTGCCCCCGCAGGAAGGGACCCTCTTCTCGCCCGCGAGGCTTCTCCGGGTGGGATCGTCCTGGCCCCCAGCCCTAAGGGATCCGCCCCCTCCGAGTATCCGCCGCCCCTCGGAGACCACTCCTGCTCGGACGGACCCACTCCAGCCAGCGCTGCACGCGGAAGCGCTCATCCTCCCCGCCTGCCCCGTTCCCTCCCCCTTCTCCTGTGGGACAACCAGGGACCACAGCTCCCCGCTCTCCAGGTGTGGAGGCTCCGACACGAACGCCTCTGCTCGCAGGGCGGTGAGCGCAGATCCCACGGGTCCCTCGATCGGGGGTCAAGGCTGCTTCCGTTTCCATCCCGGACCCGACAATGGGCGGGAAAAAGAAGACTTTACACGACTACGCGGCGGAGTTCACCGACCTGTTGGTGAAGCAGCACCTGATTGAGCACAGTGACTCTGAGGACACGTCTGTGGTGGAGACCCTTTACTGCAGGGCCTGCGAGCGAGCTGCCTATGCGCGTGCGGAGGGACCGCATCCTGGAACACCTGTCCTCGGGCAGGCACTACAGGAACCGCAGACTCATCCAACAGCACGGCCTGCGGACGCCCATTCTCATGTAAATGTCAGTGCCAAAGCTGGTGTTTCAGGAGACATCCCAGCGGGCTGCGGGCTATTTTAGGATTCTCTGCCCTGCAAACGTTTCCAAAGTATGTGGACAGGCCGCCTGATGACACTACGTTTACGGGATCTGCTAGTGGCTTGCCCACTTAGGGAGTAAACCCTGTGAAGTCTCGCAGTTTTGTTAAACTGTGCGTGGCCACCTGAATGCTGCCTTATCACAAGCCAGGTACATACTGGTCTGCAGGGTAACTCCCCACTGTTGATCCTCTGAGATGATTGTAGACTGGGTGCTGTGAGTCCTGCCACTTTGTTTAAGTGAATGTGTCTTTTGTCCAGCTCAGCCGCCTCGGATCTCGCTGCCACCGGCCTTCCTGCACACCCGTGCCACCCGCCCTTGCCCCGTCAGCCTCAGCCTCGGCTCATTCTCTCAGGCAGTCCCAGCATTGGCACGGTACCTCCTCCCGCTGTGGGCCACACGTCTCTGCTCCCTGTCAACCCTACTGCCACCACCACCAGCGACTTGTCTGCCCAGGAGGGTGCAACACCATCTACCTCCACCGGCCACCTTTCAGTGTTTCCAGCTTTCCAAGTAAAGACACCAGCAGTGCCCTCAGAGCAGACCAGCCAGAGATTTTCTGAAGCCTCCCACAGGGTGCTCCCCGGAGGAGGCCTGAGATGCTCTCATGACTTTGGAGCCGGGGTGGCTGGCCACCTTGGCCTGGCCATGTTTGGGGTGGGCTTTGGGAGCCTGGCACTGCTGCAGAGTGTGGTGGATGAGAACAGCTGCTGCTTGCTGTACGTGGTGGAGGACCAGCTGTGTGACGTGGAGCGAGCCTTCAGAGCTGAGCATTTGGCCAACACCAGAGTGGTTCGGGGACAGGATGCAGACATTGTCCTCAACGACCAGCGGTACGGTTTCAGTTGTCAGCAGAGGTTCACTGAACACCTGCTGTGTGCCGGGCACCGTCCTGGAGGCTGGAGAAATGGCTCTGAATGCTGCAAAGTCCCCATCCTTGTGCTGCTGAATTGGGGGCAGAGGCAGATGAGTAGATCTCAATACATCAGTAGCAATAAGCTCTGCGGAGAGAACTCACTCTCCGCGGAGAGTCGGGAGAGGGAGGCTGGAGGGAGTGCTGTTTTAGGTGAGATAGTTGGGGAAGACTTGAGGAGGGGGCATTGGAGCCAGGGACCTAGGTGGGTGAGTGAGATGGCCACGGGGGTATCCGGGACAGCACACTCTACAAAGAGGACACTGAGTCTTCTCCAGTCCTTGATGTAGCCGAGTGGCCGTGCTGGCAGGAACGGAGTGAACAGGATGAGGGCTAGGCAACGAGGTCCCAGGCCCAAGGAGCCTGGGGGCCACCCAGAGGCTTTGAAAGCCACCAGGGGTTGGTTTGGTTTGAGCTCACACTCAGGAGGCGGAGGAGAAGGACACAGGGACACCAGTGAGGGGTATTGTGGGGCCAGTGAGGCATGATGGGCCTGGACCAGGGTAGCAGTGTGGCTGGATTTGGGATATTTCGAATGTACAGCCTTTGCGATGGGGTCCTGGCTTCCTCCCTTCACTCGAGCAGCTGGGTGTGACATGTCCACCCTGTTCATGAGTGGTGTCTCCAGCAGCTGGAGCAGCATCTATACTTGCTGCCCACAGGGTGTGGACAGCCACAGCAGGTAGATGGGTTTGCGGGCAGCCACCCAGCCCTGGGCTCAGGTGCAGCCACTGTGTTCAGGCCTGGGCTGGGCACTGCCTGGTGTTTCGCAGAGCTGGCCAGTGCTGCTCAGAGGGCAGGCCTGGCTCACC
Organism: Hylobates moloch; assembly: GCF_009828535.3. NCBI lineage: Eukaryota > Metazoa > Chordata > Mammalia > Primates > Hylobatidae > Hylobates > Hylobates moloch. The sequence goes on along the minus strand of NW_026652284.1, from coordinate 3,123,501 downwards.
TTTGGAGTGTCCAGGTTTGGACAAGCTCTTAATAGCATAGTAAGGGGATTGACCCCAGCTTGTTAACGCACGTGGAGGGCTCTGAACGTATTAGCGGACAGTGTTGTGTCTCAGCAAAGCCCATTGTCACTGCAGAAGAATGTTCATGAATGTTAATGCTTTGTGTGTTTTTGGAAAGTTGGCAAATTTTATTTATTTATTTATTTACTTTATTTATCTTTTGAGGCAGAGTCTCACTCCTCTGACGGAGTCTCACTCTGTCGCCAGGCTGGAGTGCAGTGGCACGATCTCGGCTCACTGCATCCTCCACCGCTGGGTTCAAGCGCTTCTTCTGCCTCAGCCTCCGGAGTAGCTGGGACTACAGGTGCCCGCTACCATGCCCGGCTAATTTGTATTTTTAGTAGAGACAGGGTTTCACTGTGTTAGCCAGGATGGTCTTGATCTGCTGACCTCGTGATCTGCCTGCCTCGGCCTCCCAAAGTGCTGGGATTACAGGCGTGAGCCACCGCATCTATCCCTGAGGATCTTAATAGAATTTGGCTCACAGAAGCCTATTCTGTGACTTAGCTGGGATCTGTATTTTGTTCCTCAAAATTAGCAAGTTAAATTCTGAAATAAGTCATACTGGAAATGTTTTCACAGTTTACTTTGTTGAGGCCTTTTTCTTCTGTTATTCTCGTGCCTGAGATGGTTTATAGAGTGGTGTTAGCAGCATGGATTCTGGAATGTTCTAGGTCTCAAAGCATGCTCTTAACATTCCACTTTATTCCTGCAGTGTCTCTGGAGTAGTTGTCTGCTCCCCGCCGGAGGCAGCTTCTGAAATTGTGATGGATGCTCTCCGAGCAGCTATGGGCCGGGCTGGCTGAGGTGATGTCTGCACCCGTGCCCAGGTGTCTCAGGGAGAATGGGCTTCGGGGAATGGGCTTGCCTGCTTCGTTTCCTGACTCCTCTCCTAGGCGCTTTGATCCGGCTTTCCAGTTCTTGCACAAGCAAGTTTGTGTCAGCCACGCCCTGCAGAGGATCCACTGGATCACCGCCATCAGCATCGTGTTCCCAGCGGCCTCTCTGGCTTCCCTAAAGAGGGCAGGTGGGCATCTGTGTTGTTGGGGGAATGCACAGCGTTGTGGCATCTGTGTCCATGTCACGTGGTTCCCTGTGACCCAGAACCCTCCAATGCTTCTCGCCAGTAGCTTCCCTCGAGACCAGAAGCCAGAGCTCACCCTCCCTTGTGTCCAAGTGGGGTTTTCTACAATGCTGCTGTGCATGATGTGGATGCCATATGCATGTTGCTGGGGGAAGCCACTCCAGACACTGTGTTTTCTCTGGAACATGCCTTCTGCCCAGGTAAGAGTGGGCTTCACTGTTGCAAGGTGCTCCTATGGCCACCGAGGCTGGTTGAAGATGTAGCACAGGCTAGGGCCCCTGTTTAGGATTCCTCCCCCACTCCCAGCTTTAGGGAGCAGATAAAGTAACATGGAGTACACGTAAAAAAGATGACTAAATGGTCACGTCACTGAATCCCTCAGGCATTTCCCAAGGCTGAAAGCCATCATGCAGGAAGTATTTCACATTTGATGAACTTCGAGAGTCACTGTCCTAGTAACCATTTCTCCAGCCCCTGCGATGTGACAGGCCCCCTGTAGTTTCTAAGGTTGCAAAGGTGAATAAATACAGTCCCGGCTGGAAGTCACAGCAGGTTGGGATGCACACAGATTAGCAGATCGTCAGTGAGCACCAGGTGAAGGCAGGGCTGGGGATACTGGTTCCTAGGTCCTGGTCTGGCAGCAGAAGCTCAGGGTGGGTCCTGAGGGCTGCTGAAGAGGACAGGTTATCTGTTGCTTTATGACACACCATGCACTTGAAACAACAGCCACTGGGTAGTTAGGATTTTGCAGCCTGGACTGGGCTTGGCTGGAGTCCCTCTTCTGTTCTGCCCAGTGGTCACTCACGTGACTACAGCCAGCTGGTCAGCGGCCTGCCTGGAACAGCCCCACCAGGGTCACAGGGCTGGGCCCCGCTGTCACCTGGGTTCTCTTCTGTGTCGTCCCCACGCCTCCTCAGGTCCCCACAGCAGCGTGGCCACACATTTGATGGTCTCAGGGCACCAAAGTGGAAGCACTCAGATATCCTGAGGTTTGGGCCAGGACTGACATGGTACCCCTCACACCACACTTTGTGTACTGGGGCAACTCCAGGCCCAGCCAGTGCCAGTGCTGACTTCTCTCCACGCCCGCTTTGCTCTGTCTCGTCAGCACCCCCTTTTGGCACTGCCTCCCCCATCTGCCCAAAGTTCACCCACCCACCCTGCTCCGCTGGCCACCACCCCGATCCCAGCCATGTCCTCATCCTGGCTATGGCCATCTGCCTGCAATCTCTTCCCTGTAAGACCTCAGCTGGACCAGGTGCCTGCCTGCTCTGAGCTCTCCAGAGCACAGGTGGAGGCCACGGTCTCCACAGACCCTTCGGGCCTGTCACCGGTCAAGGGTCTTGACTGCACGTTGTCCAGGTTCTTGGCGTTTTGAACAAAGAATTGGACAAAACACCCAGCAAAGCAAAGAAAGGATGAAGCAACAAAATAACGAAAGCAGGGGTTTATTGAAAATGAAACACACTCCACAGTGTGGGAGTGGCCCGAGCAGCAGCTCTAGGGCCCGATACAGAATCTTCTTGGGCCCAAATACCCCCAGAAGTTTCCCATCAGCCACTGCATGCTCACCTCATGTAAATGAAGTGGTTGCAAAAAGCAACCAGTCAGAGGCTGGAGTGAAGTTACCAAGTTATACTTCTATGCAAATGAAAACTCAGCCTGTAATCCGTCTGATTGGTGTGGACAGCGACCATTCAGAGGCTGGAGTGAAGTTACAAAGTTGCAAACGAAGACTTGACCCACAACCAGTCTGATTTGTTGCAGACAGCCAGTTTCCGTCTGCCAGGCAGAAAAGGTGAGGGGGTTTGCAAAGGCGCTGGTCCTTTTGTTACTTAGGAGTGGAAAGTTAGGGTTTTCCCTTCAACATAGTTCAAGGAAGTTGTGAAACAGCCTTAGGTTCCCTGCCTCCAGACCCTAATCTCCTGCCTCAGGCCCACAGGTGCCGCCCCCCCCCCCCCCCCACAACCCCACTGTCCTCTTGTCCACTTTTCGCTCTTCCTCAGAAGGCCAGACAAGTACCTGTCTGGGGCCCGCTCCCCGGGTGGGACATGGGGACTGGCTCTGCTAGGCTCATGGCTGTACCCCCAGGGTCCGGAAGGTGCCTGGGCGGAGGACCGCCAACGTTGCAGAAGCTTAGCAAACACGGAACTGGACTGCTTGCTGGGCAGCGTCCCCGTGCCTCTCAGGGACTCATTTTGGAACAATTTAGAGTTGATTTTCTATTAAGGACCACTTTCTGTGTAACTACTTGGCCATGCCTTTCGCCCACTGCTTCAGTTAAAGCAGTGAGTTCAGGCCGGATGTAGTGGTAATCCTAGCACTGTAATCCTAGCACTTTGGGAGGCCCAGGCTGCGGGATCACTTGAGTTCAGGAGTTCGAAACCAGCCTGGCCAACATGGTGAAACCCGTCTCTACTAAAAATACAAAAAAATCAGCCGGATGTAATAGTGGACGCCTGTAATCCCAGCTACTTGAGAGGCTGAGGCAGGAGAATTGCTTGAACCCGGGAGGCAGAGTTTGCAGTGAGCCAAGATCATGCCACTGCACTCCAGCCTGGGTGACAGAGCAAGACTCTCTCAAAAACAAAACCAAACAAAACAGTTTATCATTTGCCTAAATCAACTTTTGTTATCATCTAAAGTTTTCTTCTGCTTAGATATGGCCGCCTTAAAAGATGCAGACACTGTTGGGATCAGCATGAAGTTTCCCTGTTGAGGCTGTGGTCAGCGTGGACGTCAGCCAGCACTGCACAGACAGCTGCGACCAGGACATCAGCCAGCACTGCACAGACAGCTGCGGCCAGGACGTCAGCCAGCACTGCACAGACAGCTGCGACCAGAGACTGGAGGTGACCCCTGCCCTTTTCCACCCTTCGCCAGTCCACTGTGAAAAGCTGGGTTGATTGTGTGGCTTAGATAGAGGTCATCAGCCGGCTTGATTGTGTGGGTAAGATAGAAGTCATCAGCCAGGTTGATTGTGGGGGTTAGACAGAGGTCATCAGCCAGGTTGATTGTGTGGGTTAGATAGAGGTCATCAGCCGGGTTGATTCTATGGGTAAGATAGAGGTCATCAGCTGGGTTGATTCTATGGGTAAGATAGAGGTCATCAGCCGGGTTGATTGTGTGGGTTAGATAGAGATCATCAGCTGGGTTGATTGTGTGAGTTAGATAGAGGTCATCAGCCGGGTTGATTGTACAAGTTAGATAGAGGTCATCAGCTGGGTTGATTCCGCAGGTTAGAGAGAGGTCATCAGCTGGGTTGATTCCGCAGGTTAGATAGAGGTCATCAGCTGGGTTGATTGTGTGGGTTAGATAGAGGTCATCACCTGGCCACCCTCAGCCGGGTTGATTGTATGGGTTAGATAGAGGTTATCAGCCAGGTGGATTCCACAGGTTAGATAGAGGTCATCAGCTGGGTTGATTCTGTGGGTTAGATAGAGGTCGTCACCTGGCCACCCTCAGCTGGGTTGATTGTACGGGTTAGATAGAGGTCATTAGCTGGGTGCGTGGGTCCCAAAGCGCGCTGCAGATGGAGAATCAGAATCCCTTGGGCATCACTGGGCGGGGCATGTCCCTGTCCCTCGGCTCCCAGACCCCGGCTAGCTGCTACCAGGACTCATATCGAGAGCTCTTCAGACACTTTGTCAGAACGCTTAAAGGTGGGTGCCATTCTCAGGAGGAGCCTAGGATGTCCTGATGCTCAATGGGTAGATGCCTTCCAGGCTGCAGTCAGTGCAGATGATATGCCAATTTCAGGTGGAAAATTGCATTCCAGATACCGGGTTCAGATTTGAAATTGTCCATCTCAGTGATCATTTATGTTGCGTGCACTTGAGGGAAATTCTGAGAGATGCTCCTTTGGGGTTCTGTGCATGTACCATGTTGCCTGACACGTCCTAAGAAATCTTAAACTCTGAGTTAGCCGGGCGCGGTGGCTTATGCTTGTAATCCCAGCACTTTGGGAGGCTGAGGCGGGCGGATCACGAGGTCAGGAGATCGAGACCACGGTGAAACCCCGTCTCTACTAAAAATACAAAAAAATTAGCCGGGCGTGGTGGCGGGCGCCTGTAGTCCCAGCTACTCGGAGAGGCTGAGGCAGGAGAATGGCGTGAACCCGGGAGGCGGAGCTTGCAGTGAGCCGAGATTGCGCCACTGCACTCCAGCCTGGGCGACAGAGCGAGACTCCGTCTCAAAAACAACAACAACAACAACAACAAAAAACCTCTGAGTTTATAAAATGATAACTACTTCTGAACTCCTGAGATCTAGTGGATACCATGTGTCCTGGAAGATAAGACACCTTCTACCCTCTGTCAGTCCTGGGGGTGACTGGGAACCAGAGAGGTTGAGCAGAATTCCTGGACCTGGGTGGGGCTTGTCCAAGAGGGGCAGGTGGGCCTCTCTAGGACCAGTGTCCCACCCAGAGGCCAGTGGCCCCTTCGCATGCCCCAACAAGAGGAAGACTGGCTCTGATGTGTTGGGTTTTGTCCTGAATCTGCAAATGTGCAGGGAAAGAACCTCCTGAAATCACCAAAGAGTAGTTCCTCAGGGCCTTCCGGGTGGCCATGGCCGCGGAGCAGTCGTGGTGGAACCGGTCAGCTGTGGACCTGCCCTGCGAATCGGCAGAGGCCTCCGTGGTGAAGACAGAAGCTCCATGAACCAACCCGAGGCTGAAGCCAAGATCCTGCCCGATATCCAGTTGCTTGTTTCACTTGTCGCTGTTACTGAGAGAGGGAGACAGAACCTCACGGCGGTCTTGTCCTCACTGGAGACTCAGAAGGGGAAGAATTGGGAAACCATGTATGTTTCATTTCTGGTGTAACCAGGCTTTTCAGAATGTGACTTCAGACCAAGGACACAAGTTGGGCTTGCTTAGCTGTTTTGTGTTGCGTGCAGGCTGAAGAGATGCTCTTCCAGTCAGAGTTCCCTTGGCAGGGCCTCGGAGGCCTCTGGTTGGCTCTCTCAGGAAGAGGGCAGGTCGGGGATTGGATGGTGTAAATTGACCCAGAAACCTGCAGTTTCAGCTTTTCTGTGGCAAACAGGGCCGAGGGCTGGTGAAGCTGTTAAGACTAAATGTCGCATGCATGAGGCAGGCTGCAGGCCTCCTTAGGCCTTTTTTGGGGTAATTACACCAGTATTTAAAAACACTTTTTTGTTTGTTTGTTTTGAGACGGAGTCTTGCCCTGTCACCCAGGCTGGAGTGCAATGGTGCGATCTCGGCTCACTGCAACCTCCATCTCCCGGGTTCAAGCGATTTTTCTGCCTCTGCCTTCTGAGTAGCTGGGATTACATGCGTGCGCCACCACGCTCGGCTAATTTTTGTATTTTTAGTAGAGACTGGGTTTCACCATGTTGGCCAGGCTGGTCTCGAACTACTGACCTCGTGATCCACCTGCCACGGCCTCCCAAAGCGTTGGGATTACAGGCATGAGCCACCATGCTTGGCCTAAAAAACAATTTTCTTGAAGAATCTGATTTTGTGCATAGTAATGACACAGCACCATTCCTGAGAAATAGGAAATATATGTGTGTGGTATGAAAAGCCCATATTCTGTTCTTGTCGCCTGAATCTAGGCTTCTGCTTTGGATGTGAACGTGGGAATGAACAGTGGCTGTTTTCCACCCAAAGGGGCATGGAGACCTTTTGGAAACGGGCCTTCTCCTTTCCATTTTGCAGCCAGGGGCAGGTGGAAACCTTCCTTCAAAGGGTAGTGCCTTGGGGAGCAGCAGACCTGCTCTGAGTCCAGCTTAGCTTTCCAAAATTCTGTGTGGAACTTACTGGAGATGTTTTTGTATATTTGAAAATAATGGCCTGTATTTCTCATGCTATACTTAAAAAAATAACTAATCTTTTAAACGAAGATATTCAAACTCACCCTTGTGCGGAAAGTGCTCGTGTTTCTGTGTTCATTCCTGAAAGGGCGTTTTAGAGTCCCCATTTCTACGTTCTATGTGGCACCCTCTTGCCAAGGGAACATCCAGAATCCCTCCACTTCCTGTCTAGTTTGAGGCCTCAACACCTTCATGATCCAGAGTTCTGTGGCTGTGAGGGGGTGGGCCTGCCGCCGCCCAGCCCTCCTTGGTGGTCGTGGGGACAGGTAGGAGCCTAGGGAAAGGGGTGAGCGGGCTCTGGTGTGACAATGTGAGCGCTAGCCAGGAAGGTGGGGCCAGGGCCAGTCATGGCGCCTCACCTGCATCTCACCTGTGGGGGAACTCGGCGGAGCTTCCTGTCAGCATCTCCCCGGCAGCATCTCCCCCTCTTGCCTTGGTCCTTTCTGTCTTTGTTTTAGGCCAATTTCTAAAAAGACTGAGGCCTCCTTCAAGGTTGAACAGATTTCTAGAGCCTTGTTTTTGCTGTGACAGGTCCCTAGTCCCTGTTCACAACTCTGAAACCAGGAAACCTGAGAACCAAGAGAACTGAAAGGAAGCCCGTTGGTCTCAGCCTGGCTTGAGCCAACACGAGGCTCTCTGCTGCCTTTTGTTTTCTTAGGTTTTGCTGAGAAATGGGAGTGCGTTCTGTGTGGGTGTTTGTGACACCTTGAGACCCTGCTTGGCCTAGCTAAAGTCCGGAAAGCCTGGGCCCCACAGGGCTTGGATGAGGGCTCATGAGCCTGTACTTCAGGAGGCCTGAGAGGCCCGGTCAGTCCCATGAGGCTACACGGCTTGGCCCGCAGGTCCTCCGAGGCACAGGGCAGAGGGACACCCCAGGGACCCATCAGACTCACGACACGGAGAAACTCAAGTGGGGTGCCAGGGCCGGCTGCGGAGGCCACAGGCTTCCTGCCTGTGAGGAGCCGCCCTGTTCGAGCCCTTCGGAGATTTAGGTTTAGTCAGGAGAACCCGTCATTGGAACATACACTTTATTATGTTACAAAAACAAAAATCCCCACCAAAACACAGCTAAAAAAATAACACATTTTCCCAAGATTACATTACCAAAAACAGGTGTTATGTCATTGGAGGGTGTCCATTAATACTGCTCGGAGAAGCACGATCCTACACGAAAAACACGGATGGGATTTCGTTTTCACCTTAAAGCATTAAAGTGCTTTAACTGGTAACAGAGGAGTGGATGTTTGTGCGTTGGAGACACTGACTGTTCCGAGTGACAAGTGGCTCTGTGCCAGGATACTGCGGGTCGGGCTCCTGGGTACAGCAAGGGCTTCCCAGCAGCCCAGGCCTGGTGGGAACGCTGGGGGAATGGGGGGGAGTTGCTGTTTCTGACCAAGCGACTTGGACAGACGTGAGCTGACCTGCCTGGCGAGCGCCTTCTGCCTTGCCTCTCTGAGCAGACTCAAGACCACTGCCCGTCCCCCTTGGCCCCAGGAGTGCCAGCAGCCTCCCTCCCACCCCTGCACTGCTGGAAAAACCGTCCGCCTTCAAGATTTATTTGTTGATTTGTTTAGTTTTATAAAAACACATCGCTTAAAGGATTCTTGTTCCTGGGAATTTGCATTTTCTCCTGACCACAGCGAAGTCTCAACTCTGTTTACTTTCACAGCTGCTTCTCCAGCGCAAGGAGGCTGCACCGGCTCCCTGGACAAGTGCAGCTGGGGCCATCTGGCTGCTCCGTGTTCCAGCCGGCTTCCTTGGACGTCTGGCTGGGGTTCCAGTGACAGCTGCCCCTGGGCGTCTCCCTGCTCTGTGCCAGCCGCCCCCCGACCCCAGCCCTTCCCAGGAGCACACTGCAGGGGCTCTTGGGATAGCCTCACTGGACTCAGGGTGGACAGGTAATGTGCCTAAGAAACAAATCGACAAGCCCCCTGGAATTGAAGCGCATCTGCACTGGGCTCAGGGACCCCGGGTGTTGGGATGGGCCCCCGCGGCTCCTGAAGTGGAACATGGGGGCAGAGTGGGGGCTTCAGGAGGTGGCCTCGGGTAGCAGGTGCCCAGCCCCCAAGAGATAGGCGTGGTGCCTGGGGCATGGATCTTAGCCTTTCTGGCCTCAGCTTCCTCATCTACGAAATGGCAATAAGATGGAGAGCTGAGGTGACATGCAGCTGGGGTGGCTGCGCCATCCTGGGAAAGCCCTGAGTCTGCTACTGCCGCTGCTACTGACTGATACCCTGGGCATGGGCACCTTTCTAGGGAGATGGAACCCTAGAAGCTAAGCAGCCAGAGCTTCCTGCCCTTCAGCTGGAAGGAGCTGGAAGGAAGGGCCAGGCCCTTGCCCTGGCTGCAGCCAGATCCCCTGAGAGCCGACAGCCCCGTTCCTGCTGCCCCCACAAGCGTGCACCCAGGCGGCTGTGCTGTCAGCGGCCCCGGGAGAGGTGGACGGTGGGAGAGGGACGCCTGCGTCTTTGTAGACCAGGCACCTGCGGCAACACCAGTCGCTGCTTTTAAATAAGGGGAGGCTGGTGACGGCGATGCCACGTAGCAAGATGGAGTCCTGATCTGGGGATGGGGGCTGTGTCTAACCTTGCTGTGCCCTGGGGGGCTTAACTGCTTGTTCTGGGGGATGTTAGTGGGGGAGCTCCTAGCCCTTAGGAGCTGATGCCACACATACCCCAGGCAGGGGGTGTGGAGCTGGCCGCGTCGGAAGGGGCCAGGCAGCCTGCACTCTGGGTGGTGTCTCGGCTTGCGTGGGTGAGGGCTCCCATTGGCCCACCTGCCCGGAATGAAGGGCCTCGTCACACCTGTCAGGCTCCCCGGGGGCTCCGGTTCCCTGCCCTGAAGCTGTGCTCTGGGACGGTCAGGCTCCGGCCACCGAGGCTCAGGCTGCTCCTCGTGGATGGAGGTGGCCCCAGAAAGGGCCTGTGCAGACGCTGTCTCCCCGGGGCCCACTAACTCCCTGGGGTGCTCCACGAAGGCCTAGACCCCCCTGCACCTACCTCAGTCTGTTCCCTGACTGCCGCCGCCTAGAAAGGAAAGCAATGCCCTCTGGCCCTCGCAGTGGTAGAGAAGGTGCCCGTGGCAAGGGAGGAGCTGCCCCCACGGCACAGCGGCAGAGCGTTCCTGCGGGTTTGCCTGGATTTGCCCTTCCCCGCGCTCCCTCTAGGCTTCCTCCCCACCCGGCCTTCCTGGGGATGAGTCCCGCCCACCTGGCTTCTCACTCAGCTTCCTCAGCCCGGCTCATGGGCGCTAGGTTGAACTCCAAAGAGAATGCTGAGAAAGTAAGTTAAAAAAAAAAAACTGACCCACCGTGTAGAAAAGGGTATCATTTTATCAAATATTGACAATTTCCAGTCCTCCAAGGACAAGCTGTCCCTTTCTGCTGAGGGGTCCCCAAGGAGAGGCGACTGTGGCCAGGCTGAGGGGCACTGGCTGAGGCGGCACCAGATGCTTCCCCGCGCCTGGGAGGGGTTGCGCCCTCCCCAGTTTTCTCCAATTTCAGCAACACTGTGGTTGTTGTTAGGGGCAGGAAGGAGGCGGTCCTGCAGAATACGGTGTGCTGGGGGCAGAGGCCAGTCCCAAGTCCAGCAGAGAGAGTCCCCAGCCCCCGGCACGGGCAAGACGCAGTTAGGGATATTCCCTGAAAATACATTGGTGTTTCAGACACAGTCACTTGGTTGCTCACTACTATCCAGAACCAAAAGATGTCGCAAAATACTTTTTGGCAGTCCATCAGCAAAGAGGATCCTTTCCTTTGGAAGGACCTCGCCTGGTGGGGAGATGACAGTCTCTAGGATGAAGCCTGGAGGTTGGAGCCGACACTGCGGTCCCCACCCACGCCTGCCATGGAGCACGCCAGGGCAGTGGCAGGGCTGAGAGTGGGCCAGCCCCCGCCCCACAAGCCCAGCGCTAGAGCAGCTCCAGAAGGTTCTGCGGGTGACTCAGGCTGTCCACAGGCGGCTTCGGTGACTGGGGATGGGCCGGACCTTGCCTTTTCCCGGGCACAGCCCGGAGGTCCTGCCCCGAGGCAGTTTTGGACACACAGGAAGGAGAGGGGAGGCGGCTTGGGTCTCTGGGCGGTGGCACAGGCTGCGGCCCGGCGAGGCCCTTAGTGGATCTCGGCCTCCGTGAACTCCTCCTTGATGGGCTGCTTGCGGGCTTTGCAGTCGGGCAGGTCGAAACCGAAGTCCGCCCACTCGTCGGGGCCACTACCTGGGCCGCTGCGGTTGGGGATGGTGATGGTGTGGCGCACGCGGAAGTGCACGGCCTCCATGACCCGCTGGCGCTGCAGTTCCCCTGAGCCGCCGATGGAGATGGTGGCCGCGTTGCTGGAGCGGAGCAGCTGCTGCGCGGTGCTGTAGTCGTGGCCCTGCTTCAGGTCCTGCAGGCCCCGCCAGATGGTCATGCGGTACTGCTCGGGGATCTTCAGGGCCCCCAGGTCCTGCGAGAGGCCGGCACATTAGGGGCAGGGAGCAGTGGGGCAGGGAGAGCAGAAGGGGCTGCCCTGGGCCCCGGAGGTCCAGCCAGACCACACCCTGGCCCCCACACCCCCAACCAGAATAGGAGAGGGGACATGGGGGAGGGGGAGAGCCCACCAGGGCTGCTCCTGGCCTGTGTGGGGCCTGGGCCCTGACCTGGGAGCGTTAGACATGGAGCCCCCTGAGCATCTACCTGGCCCTGGGGAACTGCCTCCCAGCCTCAGGACAGGGCCCTCCTTGGTCTCCATGTCCCTGCCCCCCGGAACGGACCCCCATCTCATCCCTGAGCTCCCAACACCCTCTGGGCACCACACCAAGCACACACATCACTCAGGAGAGGCAAGGGTTAACGTGACCTGGAGCTGGCTCAGCGTAGGTCACTGGGGACAGGTTGCGGGGAGGGCGGTTAGTGGACACAGACGCAGCCACCCTCTGCACGAGGGACAGTTAGGCTGAGCAGCTGGCCCCAGCTCGCACTGACCCTCATCTCTGTCTGCAGCCCCAGGCTGGGGATGGTCTGGGATGGGCCTTGGACCTGGGCCACCGCACTGGCTGGGGGGTGGGTTCCCACCAGAGGGCTTGCCCTTCCTTGACTGACAGTGCCCTGTGGTTCACACCGTCCTAGGCTACGAGCAGGCTTTGTACACGACTAGTCTCTAGCCCAAAGACAAGCTGTGGCTGTTTAATCATGGTGCCTGCAATCAGCTGCCACAGGTGCCAAGAGCTGTGTGGCCTCGGGCCAGGTGCTTGCCTTCCCTAGGTCCCCTTTCCTCTCTGTGTAAATGGCGCTGAACTGGACTGACTCCCTCGGGGCCTTACATTCTTCTGTTCTTTGTGCCTTGGAAACAGCCCATCCCCTAAAATCAAAGGCACACTGGCTGCTGGGAGTCTGAAAAGGCTCAAATGACCAGTTCAGCATCTGGAGGCCTGGGCCTGTGTCCCGCGCTGCCAGCCGTGTGCCTGGCTGCACCTGCCTAAGCTCTCGAGAGTCAAGTCATCGCATCTGCTTGCCCGTGGGAAAGGGTTTCCGTTTCCCAGCCATGACAGCAAGGAAGAGAAGGCTCTTTGCCCTCTGGACAGGGGCCCCTCCAGCTACTGCCTCTGTAGAGCGGGCAGTTACCACCCGGGCGTTACCTCGATGGTCAGGTTCTGCAGGTGGTAAATGCTCTGTAACCCTTGGGAGGTGAAATACTCGATGCAGTTTGGACACCCCAATCCTGTTAAAAAACTGCAGAGAGAATTTGAGAAAGGAAGCAGCATTAGCTTCCAAGCACAGGGCTGCGCGAGCCCGCGTCTCTGAGAGTGGCCTGGCTGGGGCGGAGACTGCCACCGTCTCCGAAGGGTGGCTCCAGCGCACAGGTGGCCACGGCATCCCTCGGGGAGGGGACGTGCTCAGCTGGGGACAGGTCAGTGGAGGACCCTGGCTTTTTGTGCTTTTCCTCTAAGTGGACCGTTTCCCCAGCATCTGCAGATGCTCCTGGCCTGACTGCCCCCGCCCGCCTGTCTGATCTGGGGTTGCGAGTGGTGAGCACACAGGGTGGGGCAGGGCAGCTGACATGGCCAGAAGGACAGAGGTGAACGGACAGGGTGATAGCACATGCTCAGGCCCTCGGCAGCCCACGCACCTGACAAGGCTGGGGTCGGCGTGGTAGGGGGGTGGCGGAGTGCAGTGGGACCCCGAGACTATGGACTGGGCGCCATGGCTGCTGCTCATCTCGCCGTTGGCTGGCACTGTGTGGCCATGGTTGTTGAGCATCCCAGGGCCTGGGTGAGAGGCAGGTGGGGCCATCAGGGCAGCCAGGCCGGGTGTCCAGGTGCAGGCTCCAGACACTTCTGGACACCAGGGAGCCATCCCAAGGCCTGGCAATGTGACACTCGGCATCACCTCGGCCAGCTGGAGGCTTGAGCAAGGGCTGAACACCTGGGGTCCTGTCTCCTCGCCCCGCCTAGTAGGGATGGGGGTGACCATGCGTACGAGGCGCTGGGTCGTAAGGGCAATCGCAGCTGGCACTGGAGTGCTGGCCACATCCCAGGGCCTCAGGAAACACCTGGGGGTGCTTGCTTGCAGCACTGGGAACATGCTTGGTCCTGCCCACATGAGGACCTTCCAGGGGAAGGGGGCCCAAACTCTATCCAATGGAGTCCCCGGCTTGTGTTGGGGCCCCGATGAGGTCTTGCACCATTTAATCCTCACAAGGAGTGAGTCTGGTACTTCTGTGGCCATTTGCTGATGGGGAAACAGGCTGTGTAATGTTAAGAGCCTTCCCCAAGCTCCCTCGCCTGCCAAGAGGCGGTGTAGGCATGTGGGTTCCACGCTTTTAACCACGCCCCCCTCCACCTGCCACAGCCAGGAGTGGGCAGAGAGGGCTGTCCGTGGCTGCGCCTCCTGCCCGGAGGGTGGAACTGCTGCAAGGAGCCAGCCACAGAGACACCTGCCCTGGGTCCCGAGCTGGGTGGTGTGTCCTGAGCCAGGCGCCCCCAGTGGGCCTCCCCGCCCTGCCCGTGGGCCCCCACTGCCCAAGGGACTCACCCACGGGCCCCAGGTTGGGTGTAGCTGCCGAGCTGTGCGGGGGAGGCTGGCCCACCAGCTGGTTGACGGAGGGCAGCTTGTTCATGCCCCCGTGCACCTTGTTCATGGGCGAGAGGACCGGCCCGTAGGACGGGGGCTGAAGGTGACTCCTGCTCAGAAGCAACGGCTCGCATGGGTGGGAAGCAAGGCAGCCTCGTGCCCACCGACCACCCACGCCCGTGATGCCCCCATGCTGCGAATGGGTGGAGACTGATGTCAGAGAGTGGCTTCATCCTCCCCCAGCCTCCCTGTCCCCAACCATGGCCATGCACGGCCACTGGGCCTGCGCCTGAGAAGGACACTGGCCATGGCGGGGCCGGGAGGCAGGGGGATGACCTGTGCCACTGGAATTGGATTCTGGTCTTGGTGGGTCATGGTCACTCTGGCCACCCCTCCTGGCCTTTCCACTCAGCAGACATTTACAAGACCTCTCAGTGGCAGAGGCATAGCAAGGGCCTTGACCCAGGGTCCCAGGGCAGCCCCAAGTGCTAGAAGGCTTCCTGGAGGAGGAGATGTGGGGTGGGCCCTGCTCTGGACCCTGCTGCCTGTCCCTGGCAGATGATGCCTTCTGGAGGGGTTTCTGGTCCTCCTGGCCTTCTCCTGGGGGGTTAAGCCACGTCCTCCTTCCCCACACTGATGGTGGGCTAGGGGTGACTCACGGCCTCTGTAGGAGCTGCTGCTGCTGCCGATAGGAGTCCACCAGTGGCTGCGGCACTAACTCCATCAGCTCCAGGCTCTCCTTCAGCTTCATCAGGATCTCAAAGTTCTCCCGGCCTCGCACCTGAGCACAGAGGAGCAGATGCTCTGCCCACATCCCCCAGACCCCCATGAGAGGGGGGGCAGCCGCAGCCTCAGGAGGACCTGGGCTTGGCAAAGCATCTGTCCTTTCTGGGGGTTCCCTGGCACCCCAGAGGCTCAGGATCCCTTGGTCTTCTTTTCCTCTTCCCAAGAAGCAGGTCTAACCAGAGCCCCTGACTTGGTGGGCAGGTCTCCTGTCCCCAAGAACCATGCCTGATCCTTGTGGCCCCCAAGCCTCCCCTCTTCCTCCCCCACCAACAGATACTGGGTTTTTAAAAATCAAGTGTGTCTCTCTGTCTCTCTCTCTCCCTCTCCCTCTCTCTCTCTCTCTTCCTCCCTCCCCTCCCTCCCCTCTCTCTTTTTCTTTAGACAGAGTCGTGCTCTGTTGCCCAGGCTACAGTGCAGTGGCATCATCATAGCTCACTGCAGCCTTGGACTCCTGGGCTCAGGTGATCCTCCTGTCCTCAGGTGATCCTCCTGCCTCAGTCTTCTGAGTAGCTGGGACTACAGGTGCACGACACCACCACGCCCAGCAAATTTTTGTAGAGATGGAGTTCTCACTATGTTGCCCACTTTGGTCTCAAACTCCTGGGCTCAAGTGATCCACCCGCCTCAGCCTCCCAGAATGCTGGGATTACAGGCATGACCCACTGCCCCCAACTGGGGCTCATTCTGGAGCTCAAAAAACAGAAAGTTCACATCATGGAAGATGAATCCCAGCCAAGCCTGTGCCGATTTAATTCACCTGTCGGAGGCCACACGTGAGAAGCACACTCATGGGGGCCGGCCATGGCCACGGGTCCTGGCCAACGTTAGAGTCCTGGATTCTTGCTGAACTTCTACCCTGGTGGGACTCCGCACCACCCCACCTGTGCTATGTACACATGGCTTCATTGTAAATGGCATGACGCTGGGTTTTTGAGACTGAGGGGGCTCTCAGGAATGCCCTGCAGTTGGGTCCTGCTGGTCTGACTCTTGCAAGCAGGTTCTGCCCTCTGGACCCATTCACACAGGGCTGGGCTCCTCCCGCCCCCTGCATCATGGTCTCCAGAGTCCCTCCCCATGGCCCAGCCCGGGCTCAGCAGACGACAGAGGCGAGGCAGGTCTCCCGGCCGCCGTGCAGGAGCACACACTCACCTGCAGGTAGTACGTGTCTTCGTCTCCATGCCGCCGCTTCTTCACGCCGGCGCCAAGGGCGGGGATGGCAGGGGGGCTCTGCTTGAGGGCTGGAAGGCCAGGCAGGGTGGGCGGGGTGAGCAGGCAGGACCAGAGAGTGAGGACTCCTTCTGGGAGGAGGGAGACCTGCCCCACGCTTGGGGCCAATCAATTCTCCAGCTGGGTCCAGTGGTGAGCAACCCACAGGGACGGGCAAACCTGCGGTGCCACCCAGGCCTCTGAGATGCCCTTGGCCCAGGACAAGCGACTTATTTGGGGGCTGCTCTCAGGCTCCGTCAGGGAGCAGTCTGGGCGTGGGGGGCTGTTCAGGGGCTGGCCCTGTCCCTGGGACGCGGGCTCGCACTGTGTCCTGCCAGTGTGTCCCCTTCCCCTCCCACACGCGTCCAGTTCCCCCTGGCCGGCCGCTCACCACGCTTGCTGGCGGCGCCGTTCTTGGCGGAGCTCTCGTTTAGGGCCTGCTGCTCCCGGTAGTGGTCCTCATCGGCTTTTCGGTCGCGGCCAGGACAGGCGCAGATGCGGCCCTCAAAGGACCGGCGGCCCAGCACCTGCCCACTGTCGGGTGGGCACAGCCAGAATTGTGAGCTCAACTCTGCCCACCCTCAACCTGCCCACCTTCCCCGCCCACCTTGGACCCTGCAGGACTGGCCTTGAGAGCCCTCAGTCACCACAGAGCACCCAGTGCCGGCAGCGAGTGTTCCCGCTAGAGGGAGCCAGAGGCTCAAAGCTGCGAGGCTGCCCTGAGACCTCGCCCGGGACTCCCACCTCCCTCCGGAGGCCCAGCTTCTGCCCAGGCAGGCCCTGCAGGCCAGGGGGCGGTTCCTTCCTCCAGCAGCACAGCCCAAAGTCTCTTCCCCAAGCTGGCCCTGGCCTGCAGGTCTCCATGACAGCTCCCCTTCTCCCCCGGCCGTGCCCGCCCAGCCCTGTCCCACCTCCACCCTGTGTGCCTGAGACTCACTCCCGCGTCTCCAGGGTGATGATGATGAGGATGGGCCGCCGGTTCATGCCCCCTACACAGCTGCTGTTACACATGAAGTTGTACAGGATGGTGGTGAATTCCGTCCCCACCTGCACATAGGGGAGCAGGGAGAGGGGCTAGCATCAGCATGCAGCCCCAGTCCACTAAGGTTGCAGCCCCCAGCTCCATGTCTGGTCCTGGCTCCAGGTAGGCAGGGGGATGCCCTGCTCTATAGTTGTTGCCATTTGTATATCTGTCCATCCATCCATCCATCCA